>NW_005842086.1:2374767-2418497 GCF_000455745.1 Alligator sinensis | reverse complement strand
GAATCGATCGGGCGGTGTGTCACGGCCACTGCTCTCTTTTATATACTTAATGCACCGACTATACTCTCTTCGTGAGTCTTTATTTTTACCATCGGTGACTTGCTTTGAGGATATAAAAGGCATCACTTCTTGGGCCTTATCATATGGTCGGTACAGTACCGTAGGGCTCGATAGCAGACAGACGAATGCGGCCGGAGTGAGGCCTTCGACAGCCCACTCCTTCCCCTCTTGGTTCCTTTCAGCGGTGCGGATGGAGAAGTATCCGCTTAGCTTCCCCGCTTCGGCCCAGTGATATAGGGCATGGGCCCGTAGATCAGCCATATTTTCTACCGGAGGCAGTTGACGGTCCCTCCAAGGGCAGTTTAAAGTGACATAGTCGACTTTGCCCCCCTTATTTCCCTGGGGCCCTGATTTCTGGGTGCTATTCTCCTCTCTCCGCTTTGGCGATCCCATCCTCATCGCCATGTGGGCCACGATTCCCGGATGGTCCTTGGGAAATGGCCGCAGTTGCGTGTCGAGTGGGGCACTGGGTGGTGACACCAACCCAGGCACGCTCGGGGTTGCCAAGTGCCAGAGGGAGATAAACACCACAGACAATGAGGTGTGAAATAAAATTTGGTATTTACTTATAGAACTGTCGACACAACTTGAAGGGTGATATAACTTGGAGGTGATGAACTATATACAGCAACAAGGGATAAGCGATGGGTGACGAGTGGAGACTGCAGTATACAAGTACGATGTCTGGTTGGGACAAAGTACAATGCGTTCCAGATTTGGTGATGCAGTAAACTATAACGCTCGGAGCAACCGGAGCAGCTTCTGCTATAGACCTAGGGGTCTGACCAGGCCCCAAGATGGGTGATCAATCCGTCCTGAGAGTCAGAGCCTGGGGACCACGCACCGAGGCGTGCGGTCCCCTATATAACTTTTTCGGCCAATCAGGAAGCTCCCCTGATGGTACATTCTGGAACCCATGGACATGCTGGCCAGCCAGCCATGCCCATTAGGTGGTCTTTGATTGGCTAGACCACAGGTGATCACGCATCGCTCTCATGTTGGGTCAAATTGCTGATTCACTCCGCCACCGCATCACTATTTACAATGGTTGCATCACTTAACACTTCGATACGATAATCTGGCGGGGTCACTTTGCTTGTTGACAGTAGTAAAAGGAAATTAGCAGAATACATGTTGTACCACTTGCTGCCTAAAAACCAAGTTAATTTTAATTACCACTTTTAATTATCAACTTCTGCCCTTAATCTTTTGTAGATTCCTAAAGAAATCTACGATAAGCCTAAAGATTTCAATTTATCTGTCTCCACCAACAGATGTGTGCATTAGTCAAATCTGAACTCTCCCATTGACAACATAACTTGATACTATGGGTGAAAAAAATATTATAATTTCATATTGCTATGACCCTAATTCAGAAAAGTGCAAAAACATGCATATAGTTCTAATCAAGTCAAGAGAGTGTCTTATTCATACTGGTAGGTTTACTCAAACCATTAAAGTCAGGCGCATGCTTAAATCCATTGTTGAAAGAAATCAGTGACTTTTCTGTTCCAGATTCAGTTCTAAACTTCTATTTACCACAGCTGTGTAAAACTTAACTTGGGCCCCAGTCCAGATATGGAATGCAGGAGCTATTTATGGGTTGGATCAGGCACAGGTGATAGTAATAGTGACTGCAGCCACCATGGTGGCAATGGGGTAAGCAACATTGGAACCCCAAGGCTCCGAATTCCACAGCAGGCTCTTCTACACCTGGCTAAGCACACACTTTATGGCCCCCCAATAGATGGGTGTACGAGAAAATGTCTCTGTTGGTAAGCTCTGTATATTTGGCACTCCTGACTTAATGTTACAACCAATGCAATCAATATAATGCAAGCATGCCTGAGCTAGCTTTATACTAGGTAGGTCAGGCACCAAGAGCAGTTTAGCTTCAGCATGAAACTCAGTGCAAGCTAATCTACCCTGTGTAGTCTGATGTTGCATCCTTTACAGAATTTAACTTTACCATGAGTAGCCTGCTACTCTTACCCAAGTTAACTGTTTCAAAGCGACTGCAATTTAGAGGCATCCCAGCAGTGAATATTGCGTCATATAATTTTAATCCTGATCTTGCATAAAATGCTGCAGAGTGCTTAATGTTTTGCAGTGAACCATTGATTAAATTTAATAATGTCCTTTTCTGGTGCACTGATCCATTAAAAAAAGGGGGAGAGAGGGGAAAAAACTGTATTAATTTCCTCAGAAACTTTACACACTGTATTATTTCAGAGACGCCTCCAACTGAAGCTCATGATTTTTCCTCTGATAGAAGGGAAAAAAAAAAATGTTTTTTTTGTTGTTTTTTTTAGCTAAATGGCAGTTTATATTATACCAGTGCCTAGTTGGATCACAAATCACCCTTTTATCACCTGTCATTGTATAGCAGCTGCTGCTCTCAAACTATGATTAGTATAAAACTCTTCAAATCCAATGTTGCTTACACATCTTCCCCAAAGTTTTACTCAACTGATTACCTTCAAATGTTTTGCCACTAAACCATTCATTTAATTTTAGCAATCCACAAAAAGCTAGGGGTGGGGAAGAAAATGTTTTGTGTCAGAGAAAGTCTAAAATTAGTCCACTGTAAGGCTAAAAGTCACTTGAGAATTTTTAAATGGAGTAAAAATATACATAGAGTTTGAAGTGGTCATAATCACTTTATGTAGTATATTGCTGTTGCAATCATTCACAGAAAAGATTGTGAATGCAGCATACAAGGCTGCCTCCCAAACTGCAGCAGAAAAGATTATTCATTGTATGTATGGATCAGGGAGCGTACCAAATAACAGAAAGTAACTACACTATATCTGACTTTAAACTATATAGTTTGACTATTCATAGAAAGTGAGCTGTGGTACCACGGATCTTACTACAAGTCAACCACCAAAATCAATATAAATTAAATCTCATTCTGGAGGCCAGATCTGTTGGCCAATGCACAAACATAACAATGCATAGTGACATAACAATGAAGGGAAGAAACCAGATGGAAATGATGGTCTGAATGCTTTTGAAGTTAGAACAGGGAATGATGCATATACCATAAAGTGAAGATGATGATGACAAAGTTACAAAAACAACCCCCCCCACAAATCTTCCACAATGAAGCACAGGTTCAACTAGTGAGCCATGAAGCCACTCAGCAGCAGCGCATGCACAACGTGGCACAGGGCAGCTGGTGCCACTGTTTCTGGAGCACACAAGCTCCTGGGGTGGAGTGGGAGGAGTGAGGGGCACAATGCTATTATAATACTATAATAGAAGATATTCCTAAACCTGGACAGCTTTACACATGGACAGCTTTAAATAGCCTTTCCAAAGGTGAGAAGTTTTTTTGATTCAGTTAAAGTATGCAGTCAAAGGATAACTAAAAATTCTGTATTTAAAAAAAAACAAAAAAAACAAAAAAAACACAACCCAAAACGTTTGTAATAAAAAAATTAAAAAAAAAAAAAAATCACAGATCTTTTGCAGGTTTCAGCTAGTATTTACCCTGTTTCCTGGGTTTCCTGTTACTCACCCATGCTGAGTTCAATGCTACTGTGGTTTAAGTTAAGGGAACCTGAGCTAGCTTATAAACTTAGTTTGGGTATCTCTACCTATTCATGTCATATACTTATATAAACAAAACCTCTACACCTAATAGTGATTAATGAAAGTGAAATGAAGTGCAAATTATTTGTCCATAATCATTTGGAAAGTTCTTTAAAAATAAAATTGGGTTTGCAAAACAAACTGCTTGTCTGTAAATATTGTGTTTAATAAAAGAAGCCAGACCCCCAGTGAATTCTATGCTTAATGAATAATCTGTCTGGTTTACAAATTAAGTATGCAAAATTCCTAAATTTTCTGAAATTTCTGTCTCTCAGAAGTAAGTATGGATTTCATAGTTAACTGAAGTGCATTTTAAAACAGACTGCAATGGTCCTGGGAAAATTATATTTATCTTGTGAAAATATATTTTTGGCAATTTAAAAAAATGAACGTTTTAGAGTGCGAAGCATGTACTGCTGTATAGATCATTTGAAATGTGAGTTAATTCAATAGTCCATAACTGCTCCACAAAAAAGATAGAAGTGTAGGTGTAATTTTTAAAGAAGAAGGAATGGTTTTCTTCCTCCTCCCCACTCCATGGCTGAGTAGTTTAAAACCTTGAAAATAGTTTTTCTTATGATAACATTGCCATGCCCTCTGCTTCTGCAGCACTAGAACATGCCACAATAATAAGTAAGGGATAAAAGTCTAATGGGAGCTGTGTTTTCAATTACCTTTGAAAATTGCAGCATTGATATACTTGGGTTGATGATGATATGTTCAGGAAACAGATATACCAGATCAAAATATCCTTTGCAGTCAGATGGAAGAAAATTGTCCACTTCTCATGGGTTATTCTATTTCACCTAGCCCATCACTTAAAAACAGGGGAAATAAAAGGCTTTTTTATAAACTTACATCTGCATTTCTTACACACATGAGTAGAGCAGGCTGTCAGTAATAATCAGTGGGAATGTATCAGTGAACTCCAGTTGCCTTTAGAGCAGGGCCCATAGTGAGAAACTTAACCCTCAATTACAAATAAACTGAGAATAAATGGTTGGGGTGGGGCAAGAGGGTTTCTCTCTTTATTATCTTGTGTTCTTTGGCTGAAACAAGAAAGAAAAGATGCAGCTGAGAATGAATAAAAATATGAAAGGTAAAATGTAATTTTTTTTTTTAAGTGTGAAAGGCAGCCCTGACATCCTGCAGACACCTTGATCCATCTGCACTACTGCAAATTTCCTATTTTAAATAAATTTAGTAATTGTATCAATTTATTGGTTTTCCACAAGCCCCAAGTGTCAATTCAGACACACCCCAGTGCCCAGAAGCTTCAGTGCCCCAAGACAGTGATCTTCAGTTGTCAGGAAAGCAGCATTGGTCTCCTAACATATAGCCCAGGGGTGGGCAATTCTTTTGGGAGGAGGGCCGCTTACTGAGTTTTGGCAAGCCATTGAGGGCCACATGACAGGCAGCCAGGGGCAGATAAATATTAATTTTCTAAATTTTTTAGGGGCCCCCCAGGCTGGATAGAATGGCCTGGCGGGCCGCATCTGGCCCCCGGGCCACATTTTACACACCCCTGATATAGCCTATTATTACAATAGCTTTCAGGCTTCTCTAAGTTATGCCAGAAGTTGTCCCAATCCCTAGCTGTCTCTTGTTAAGCTCCTGATTCTCACTCAGAGTCCAATGCAATTGAATGTTGGAGAAGGAAGGAAGCTTCAACCTATACAACCAAGTAGGTACCTCAAGAATATTATGCTCATTGAGACGTATTCTCCCATAATCTTTCTTTGCTTCTACACTCCCTCTCTGAAGTCCATAGCCCTTATACACGGGGGTAGGGAAATTCCAACAGAAGAGGAAATGCACCATCTCTTCTGGCTTTCTATTAGCAGAGTCTCCCCCTGTACAAAAGAAGCTTGGCAGTGGCCATCTCTGGTTTAAAAAAAAAAAAAAAAGAAGAAAGAAAGAAACCTTGAAAAAAAAAACAAACAAATGAACTCAATAGTTTAGTTCTGAAATGCTGAACTTTTGTACAAAGCCCAAGTTGTATTTGATTTAAATATGCATATTAAATTATGAACAACAGTAATGATGTCTCAAAGTGTCCCTTTCTTGAGGCTGTCCTTCTTGGCAGTCAATAGGGGAAGATATGTGGAGCCTACCAGAAGACAATAAGCCAGAGGACTGATGGCTTAGTGAGACTGATTCTACTCTAGAAGTGGGAGGGTTGTTCTGGCCTTTCCCCCCCTTCCTAAGAACATGGAACTGACAGTATTTAGATCTGCAGCTACCTTCATTCAGAAGCACTGTTGCTGGAGAATGGAGGATTGCCGTCTTCCTTTTATGTAATGATCAATGGGTTAAATGACTTGTCAATGACTTGGACAGTATGGATTCTAAACCCTTCTGAATCTGAGGGAATTTAAATCCATTCCTCTTGATCCCCCCTCACTACCAGGCTATAGACTTGGTGTGACTCAACGCTTACCTGACCACCTGTCCAAGGGGCAGTCCACCCAGTCTCTTCTGCCATGACTTGATGTTTAATAAATTCAGTGTAATAAGCAGGAGGCTGCCCATCTTAGTGCCCTGATGCCTAGGGCACCACACATGGTTCCAACATCCCTTATACTATGTCCCATGCCTTGCAGATAGCACCTATATTCCTCCAGTGCCTCACACTGAGACTCTCAGTCCCCACTGGTGCCATAGTCACAGTGCCCTCACCCTGGGCAGTTCTTAGCCTTATGACCCAAATTCAGCCCTACAATCTGAGGGTTTACTGGGGTTTCCCTCTAAACCAAACTCAGTCTCACTATACTTGAGGACTCCCTAGGGTATTGGCCTCCAGCACAAATGTGGCCTCAGGCTTCCATGGACTTACCTTGGCCTTCCTGCCCCCTCCCAGGTGCTTCAACTTACACCCTCTCACTAGGGTGTTCTAACCATGCCCTCTCACTTGGGCCTCCTTCTTAGACCAACACTCTTGTGGGGGCTGGCTCATGTGCTGAACTACAAGTCACTCCTACAACCCTACTCAGCACACCCTCAGGTCCACTTGGCCAGACCCTCATCTACACCCCTCACACACAGCACTTCAGGTTGCTGCACACCCCACTCTATGCAGGCCTCAACATGTACTTCTGCCCCCTTGCTGGGGCCATGGGGTCTTACACAGTATGGGACTCAGGTGTCCAAAGACGTGCCTGGCCCCTGTGCTCATCCCCATCACTGGGTAACACACCACGGTGTGGAGGCTGGGGTTATAAGGCACCCCTGCCCCCCTTTCACTGAGGAGGCAACTGGCCTGACATTTCTGGGGAACTCCCCCACCACAGGCAGCCCCACCAAGCCACCCTTCCCTAGCAGGGTGTAGTTTTCAGTTATACCAAGGTCCAGGAACCTCTTGCCATTCCCATAGCTCCTGCCTTTACCTTGAAGGATTATCTGAGCAACCACTCATCTGGACGGTATTCTTCTAGCTGCCAATAACAGACTGCTGGCTCAGCTCTGAGGGATTGTGTTAAAATGGATGCTGTTCTGCCCCCTCCTTCAATCACAATGCCCTCCTGCAGTCATCTGACTGCCTCATCAGCCTGGGCCACACCTGCTGGCTGCCCTGCTGCCTGATCTAAACCTTAAGGTGGCAAGCACTGAAGGTGCTCTGCCAAATGTGGATTAGCTGAAAGGTTTCTTCATCTGGGAGATATTGCTGCAGATGAGGCTGCTACTTCCAAATAGGAGGCACGTGAGGCTCTTACTTTCTGGGTGAGTGCTCCAACTACTAGGGAATTATATAAAATATGGAAACTAAAACCTTTATAAAAGAAAACAGTGAGCAAGTTGGATGCCCATAAGAACATCTTAGGCACCTAAATCTAAATTACATTCTCTGAATTCCAGTTTCATGAAGGCATCTAGTTCCAAGGTACAGGCACATGCCTAAGTAAAGTATAAAACTGGATTTCAGATGTAACCCTTAGCATTGTTTCCTGTTGATTTGTTCAGGCATCCTCTCCAAAGCCAGGGCACTGAACTCTTCTGATTTAAAGTTTAGAAAAACGAAGTGCTTAACTTGAACACAGTGACCCTTGAGCAAGGTCATCCTAACATGACTATAATAATGCTGGTTTGAGAACTAGCACCAGTAGATCTAGAGTAGCATTTTTCATCATGACATTTGCTTGCACAGTATCAACATCCTGTCAGGTACCTAGCATAAGGTTAAGGGGTTTAGACATTGAAGTACAAAACTTAGATTCTCAAAACCACTGTTCTGATGCTGCTTCACAGTGGAACTGCCTAAACTCCATAGGGGCAGCAGTTATTAATCTTACAATAGCCAGGGACCCAAACTACTTCTTCATGGCATGCTCAGCATCCCTTTGATTCTGATATAATTAAGCAACTCAGAACCAATATCAAGTTTAATCCTATCACTTTCTTAACATCCCACTATGTATCACCCTGAGGGGTTCAATCTAGTAGGGTCAAATCCTTTTTCACCGCTACATCACCTAAGTGCCACTTAGTGCAATCCTATTCCACCCTGCTCAAATTCTTAAAAAAAAAAATAATTGAAAGGGTAGTTAGGTTAATGTAAAAGGTGAACAAGCCTTCTTCCTCGTTTCTGTTTTATGTGACTTAGTCTTAAGGCAAAAACTAAGCAAAAAGATGAAAGCATGTTATAAACATTAAAGTATTAATATTTTTTCAGCAGCTCAAGCAGGGTGGAATAGGATTATATATAAATGCTTAAGTACCACTTAGCCGTTTTAGAGGTATAATAGGAGCTAAGCCTATGTGTTCTCAAGCTCCACAGAAAGCATAGCTGTAGCAGTAATTTTCCTTGAAGGTTAGCTAAATAAGTTGTCTCTCTCCACCTCCCTTCATATAACCGTTCAGCAGTTAGAGTAATTATTTAACATGTAGGAGAGTTAGATTCAGTTCCATTCCCTGCTATAGATGATTAAAACTCAAATCTTCTTATAGCAGTGGTGGCCTAACCATGGGACACTTTATACATGTGCTCTGATGAACTCCAATTAAAATCTCCCCCCACCCTCCCCCATCACCCACCATCTTGGTCTCATCCTCTGGCACCAGCAAGTGGGTGCAGTCGGTGGTGTAGTCAGCCTTGTTCCCCTCCCAGCTCTGGAAGGCATCTGACACAGAGTAGTACCAGGTTCTCTGGTGCAGCCAGCCTTGGGGACACAGGAAGCAGGTGCCACCTATGGGGAGGGTATCTGCTGGGGTGCAACAGCCCCCCCCCCCCCCCCCACCAATGTGGCTGGCTCTGGGGGTGATGTTGATGCTGGGAACTGGATATAAAAGGTCAATGCTGCAGCTGGCTCTGGGATGTGACAGTGGCTGGGTGTAATAGGGATCTCTGATCTCTATGAGGTAGGACACTGGGGACAAGGTATAACAGGTCCCTTCTGCAGCTGGCTCTGGGACGTGGCATCAGGGCTGGGTGTAACTGGACTCCTGATGTTACTGGTTCTGGGGTTGGCACTGGCAGCTGAATATAACAGGTCCCCACTAGAGCCACCTCTGGGGTGAGACTGGGTCTAACAGATCCCCTGTGATGCACCTGGCTCAGGGATGGAGGTGTGGGATTTCTGGGGTGAGGCATCAGGGCAGGGTTTAACATGGGAAATCACTGACATGGATGTGGTGCTGCATAGGAACAAAGTGCAGTGATATAACACAAAGTGAAAATGATTGGTTTAGGCCTAGAAAGAGCAAGAACATTACCAAATACAGACAAAAAATTGTAATAAGCATATTCATTGGTTTAAGGGACAAAGAGGAAATGATAGCAGTTAGGCAGTGAGAAAAGCCACAGCCCACAGACTTCCCGCTTAAATTGCAGGCTCAGTCAGAGTTCACTACTACAAAGAAGCCCCTGTTCACTCCTCTCAGAGCAGTACTTCTGGGTTGTGATGGGAGTGATTTATTTCTCATAAGTTTAGGAATTCAGATGAGCTGTGTGGCAGAACTCTGTTTTTCCACAAAAACTCTGTTCTGTGACAATTGGGTTAGGATGGGCCCTGCAGAAGGTACACACCTTACCCTATCTCTTTAGGTAGCCTAAGCTGGATACATTTCTGAGGGAGGGAGAAACCTGCTCCCTCTGCCTGCCTGACTGGCATCACATACTTGGGTGAGGGGCTTGGGCTCCCTGGTAGGCTAGAGACTGCCAGTCTGTCCAGCAACCAGTGATGCATTTCAAATTGATTCTCTTGGTTCCCTTGGTTTGACTGACTAAGGGAGACCACTACTTGCGCTTCTGACTGAGGGAAGCACCCCAAATTCTTGAAGTGAGTCAAGTACCCTTGAGGGCTACTAGGCATGTATTTCCCAAGGGGCTCCAGGAAGGGGGTGTTCCAGGAACGGGGTTGGCCAGATGTGAGGTTCCCCCAGGGAGGCACTCAGAGCCTGGAAGGTGGTTGGGCACAGTGAGGTGGCTGGCTCAGCACAGAAGCACTCCTACTGGCCCGCCACAAGCTGCTGTGGGCAGGGACACCTGTCTGGCCAAGACCCATTCCATGCCCCCCCTTCCCTACAAGCATGGGCAAGGGAATTTGACTGAGGGATTGGCCCATGGGGTCCCATCTGGTTTCCATGGAGACCCCACCCACCTGCCGTTGACCTTGCCCCACTCCTAGAACAGTGGAGAGCCCAGGTCTCTCCATCCTTACCCAGCAGTAGTCAGTGGGCACTTCTACATGTGCATTTTAATGTGAAGTAGCTTATTTTACTGCACATTAGTGTGTCACAGCAAATACTGCTAATACGCTAGTGCACAGTAAAATTAAGCTGCCATGCATTGCACTAAAAAAACATACACTTTTGCTACTGTACATTAGAACAGCCTGATAAGAATTTAGTTAGTACCTCACATTAAAGCTACTAAATTTAATGTGCAGTAGTAAAAGCAAATTAATGAACTTGTAGACAAACCCAGTGAAGTTTAGCTCAAGACCCAGAGAGGAGCAGGCTTTAAGATATCCTTAGTATTGCCTATTGCTTAGCTTTGGTGATTCCGCTAAGCTTACTGGCTTTTGCAGATCCTATCCTTAAGTGCCAGATCTCCCCCTATATTGGAGCTAGTCATTTAATGAAGTCTTCTTGATTTCACTAGGTACCTAAAAGATAGTCACTGAAGTACCGAGCATTGCAATAGTAGTCACGTTTTGAATCGGAGACATAGATACTGCATGCTTTAAGGAACCTTAAGATAGAAATGTAGAAAACATATAGCTTTTTACAATAACTATTTAAATAAACTTAAGGACATTCAACTAATGTAGTATCATTATACCCATTTTAAGGAAGGATAAACTTGATCCATTGAATCATATTGTCTTACATGATGACTCTACATATGAGCTAAGAGGGGTTCCCTTTTACAACTGCTAAGAGATGATGTCTTCCCTTACTGGTAGAGAGGAGAACTCATATTCTCCTCAAAAGTAATATCTTCCCCTAAATATTACACAAGAGAAATTTTACACCTTGTTATGAAGTACTTATTTGACAATCTACACCATTAAAGGACTGTGCCAGGACGTCACAGTGAAGCGAGCCACGTGTACTCCATGTGCATTACACCCTGAAAGGGATGTTATGTAGCTGCCGTAGTGCAGTGCTGAGCAAGTGCCAACTTAGGCATGCCCATTCAGTCTGGTGACAAAATGCCTATTTTCTTCTGAGCAGATGCCTCTTAGTCTCCACTTCCCAAATTGCCAGAGATATAGTAGAAATAGTAGAGCTCTAATTCATATACATGAGCAAAAACCTAGGCATTTTGCTCTGCTAGAAAACTATTTATCAAGAACACCATTTTTATATGCTAGTAATGTCAAAGCAGAATCCCTAGTGTTACTGAGACTGTGCTCTAGTGACAGCTGGGCGACAAGCAGTAATTGAACATATTTAAAAATCCGCCCCATGTACCGAACAGATTTCAATGTCTGCTTTGTTTAAGGTCCACTGAGTTGTGAAATGGTTGCTTCATTCACACAGATGTTAATATCTCCAGGCTCTTCTTTGTTGTTTCTCATTTACATATTTGCAGTAAGTTTGCTGTTCATGAAGTGAGACACAGCTAGTTGTCACTACTCTTTGTTATAATAATGCATGTCCTAGACAAAATACGAGAAACTGTAATTACATCTCATTAAGGTTTAAGGAGAAAAATAATAAGGAACATACCAATAGGTGTTCAGTCACTGGTGCTTCATTAGTTTCTTTACTGTTTAAATACCTGGAGCTGATGAATATAAATTAGTCAGGGAAAAACAGTACTGTTTTGAGTAGATTTTAGTTTTTCTCTGTCTCTTCATCTATGAAAACGTTTTGATGTAATGAGATGACCAGATATTATAGCTTTATATAAATACCATAGTTAGTCATTTCTTAAAAAGACTTCAGGTTTTATTAAGATTTACCCATTCTCTGAAACTCTTTATACATTTTTGAACAATAGAGAAGCTCCACCTCAGTGAACTAGAAATAACAAAATAAGCAGGAAAGCTTCACTTATGACTAGCCCAAGAAAAAGCAGAGAATCTTGTTATTGGTGGGATTGTCTATATGAGATGTTAACTTGAGAGTTGCCTAATTAGTTCTGCAGCAAATGCGGTGGCATCTACACATGTGGCTCTGTTAGCACTCAGGAAACTAATAAACTTTGCAGAAAGTTAGCACTTATAAATACAAGTACCATCCTGCTGTGGAGTTGGGTTTTTTTTACTTCACAGCAATGCATGTGTAGACACTGATGAGACTGGCTGGGGCATTAAGGTGTTTCAATGCAGGGGCTGCCTGCTGGCTAGCCCTGCACTGGAGTACCCTCATGCCCCAGTCAGCCCCTCTATAACAGATTGAACCAGGGTGGAGCATCCCCGGGCTGGCAGGCTGAACCCCTGGGCCCCCTGCCATCCAGGGCTGCTCCAACCCAGCTCAATGTGCTGTGGTCCCAGGTGCAGTGTAAATGAGGACCCCAGGTGTAGTTAACTCCAGTGCAAGATGTGCTGGAGTTTATCTCTGAATGTTAATATGCACATAAAGATGCACCCAATGATTAATTATCTGAGAACAGTGGTGTATATCAAGAATGTCATATGTTTATTCTGAAAAGTAGATTTATTCTCCATAGCCATAGCAGATAGACTTAGGTCACATGTAAGCTCTTACTTGTTTTGTTTTGTTTTTACAACTGAGGTAATTATACTTAACTGTCCTAGAAGATTTCTCTCAGACAAAAAATATTTTATAAAATGCATCAAGATCCTTCAGTGAAAGATGAAGTGTCAAGGCAATTTAACTTTATTAATATTCCTTATTTCACTACATATATTCTCCTAAACTTGTAAATTAAAATTATTCCCTCCTTCCCAAATAAATATAACCTAAGGGAGAAGAATTAATTCTTACAAAGCTCACCAAATAATATTGCTGGGATTAGACTATCAGTGACTGGTGTTTTATATCAACATCTTCTGTTGAAAAGAGGGAAAGGAAAGTGAAGAATTACAATGGATAACAATGAATTCAAAGTGAAACAGATGCAGAGAAGGATTACTAAGATGACTGGGGTAATGGAAAGCCTATTTTATTACAAGAGTCTATGGGTCAGAGGCAAATAGGACTTAAGGACCTAAAGCAGGATTTAAATGGAATTTGAGCACCTAGATCCAAAACTAGGATTATAAAAAAAAAACTTCCATCTTGCTGTTACCTCAACCAGAACACAGCAAAGCTCTCTTGATGACTCTCTGTTTGAAGTCAAAGTGCCCTGGGTGCCTGTGGTTTTCTTTCACTGCAGGCCAAGTCTGGCTAAGTGTTGGAACCAAGGACTTGGCTCCTGCTAATCCCCATTTGGATCTGGAAAACAGATTGAACAGTGCCTAAATCTGTCAAAGGTCCCAATTTGGCAAGGGTGCTTAGACTACGTCTAACATATTGAGAGAATCAGGTGTCTTACAAAATGTGCTTGCAGGAATTTTGTTTTTTAAGTATGGTCAGAAAATAGGCAGTGGCACTGCCGATTTAAACACAATACCAGTCAGAGTACATGCTTAGGAAGTGGGAGACCTAAACCCAAGCCCACCTTGGCCTACCCTGCTTTTACATTTCCCAAGACAATGACATATACATTAAATCGTCACTAGGTAAAAAAAAAAAAAGTCCTGTTTGTAAGAACACTTTGTAAGAACCTTTAGGCTACAGTCATAGTACTGATACTGCCCCCATTCTCTCTTTCTCCCATCATGCATCTTACTTTTGTATCTTTACAGTGGCGCAGCTCCTCCAGCAGGAGGAGTAAAGAGTGAACTATCCAGATTGTCCAGTAGCCAAGTGGACAGGAGAACCCTCCTAGAAAATGGGTGATAGGTTTAAATCCTATCAAGATGGAGCTATTCTAAATAGGGAAACCAGGTTTACCACTGTCTGGACAATTTTTCCAACTACTAGGCTATTATATACAAGATGAGTGGTGTCATCAGCCATACCTAAGCAAGACAGGAGCTCTGTCTTAAGAGAAGAGCTCTGCCTTAAAAGAAAATAATGAGCCTTACTTAATTCTTTCAAAAAATAGTTTTAAGTGCCTAACTTTAAACCTTGGATAAAGAGTGGGTAGAAGTGTCCTCCTGCACCTTGATTCAAGTGTCTAAGATCTGGAGGGGACCAAGATTCCAGACATAAACCTGTACATAATGTGTGGAGAATGGCCATATGTTAATGGCACAGGAGCTGGGTTTTGCAGATTAAAGATAATCCTGCCCTGGAGTGGCCTAACTATGAGCTGCATAACAAGTGCTTTAAGTCACTTAAAGGTTTAACATGCAGACAATCCAAGTGTTAAGAGGTCCAGGAGCCTTCCAAAAATAACAGACACTATATAAATATTTAATCACCTCACTATGGGTTCTCAATTCTGTTTCTGAACCCAGCTTCTAAGAGTTAGACCTTGAAGCAGGTAAACTGTAAGTACCTAAGTCTTTGATAGGATCTAGGCATGAAGTAATCGGTTTATTTAGTGTAGGAAAATGATGGGCGATGTGAATGTTTTCTATAAATTCTTCAGGGAGATAAAGAGGATGGTGAGAAAAGAACTGTTTCAGCAAAAGAACAATGTTGTCAGAAGAACAGCTGGTTATAAAATGTAGACAAATAATTTAAGCCTATAGTAAAAGCAAATTAATTTCAAATCCTCACTTTTCCAGCCTTATTACCCTAAATATACCTGTGCTTATATTTTGAGCTGTATTCTCCAGTCTGTTAAATCCATTTTGTCCAAAATGGAAAACATCCCTAAAATAATGAAACAGTTTGTGTCCACCTCGCTCTGTGGAAGACAGAAGTTTGCACCATGCCTGGCATGACAAGGTTAGGAATAGAACAAGAGATGAAGGGAGTATGGTACAGTAGCTTCCTTCGGTGAAGGTCCCTGAGTTTTAAACCTTGTATTGGCACCAGTTAGTTTTAATTAGGGAACCACAGGCAACTCCTGAAGCCCTGTCATCTCCACTTAATTTCAAATGGACTGAAGAATCATGGCCACTATCATTTAATTCTATTGTGAATTTTCCTGTTAATAGATTTTTCAATCATCTTTATATAATTTTTGGAAAAACCTAATGAATCGTTTCACAAATTATTCTTCTCTATGCCACTGTCAATGAAGGTAGTTAGATAAGGTATATTTCCTAGTGATTTAGCTAATTTAAATTTAAGTTAAGCTACCAAACAAATCTCACATTTTGCAGAACAATTAGCTGACATGGCAAATGTGTGAGTGGGCCAAGTTCCTTTTTGTTTTTCTTTGTCTTATCACTATTTCTCACTCATCAATTTAGACTATTTTCTTTAGATGTCAGCCATAAAAAGTTTATTGGAATAAGCATGGAGTTAAGAATATTAGGCTTCTGAATTCTAATCCCAATTTTGGGAGTGAATCCTCCACTAGACTTTGCCAAGTCTCCTATCTCTTGATGCCGTAGTTTTGCCTTTTATAGAATGAGGATAATACTTTTAATCCATCACACAGGGCAGAAAGATGACAAAGGAAATCTGGATTCTACTTCTGCAAGAAGTGTGTTGTGGAAACTAAATATTCAGCCTACAAGATGAGTCAGTAAAATTTGGAATACAGCTCAAAGCAATAGTTGTCTGTTTGCTCAATCAAGTTCATGGCTGGCCTTATGCACAGGCTTATGAACAGGGTGGGCAATTTGTCACTATGGTGAGTAATTAGTTAAGTTTGGAGGGGAAATGCTGATTCCCAGGCCCATGTGAAAAAATATATATATTCAATCAAACCAAAATGTGCTTGACCCAATATTTTTTGGTGTTTATGTTGTTCTGCTTCCCTGTGAAATTATTATAACTTCTGTTTCAGTTCAATCTAAGCCATTTTTTCAGATTTTTTATTCAGCCTGAAAGGAAGAAAAGAAAGGAAGACATCTCTCAGCTGCTACATCTCTCCTGGGCAGGTAGGCTCCGGCAAGAAATAAATGAACAACTAAGTGATGGTCCTTGGCTGCCCCAAATATATGTTTAGCTGATGTTCTATAGGGTTGCTCCTGTTTACAGCTGTACTTTTCTCACTTTAAAATTACAAATACATTTTTAAATACAATTGCATGTCTTTTTCTTTTGTTTTAACAATGATCCTTTTTTTTTTCTGATGGTGTTCTGACTTTGAGATCAGCTGCACAGAAGGACTACAGTGGCAGACTACAATCTAATATTATCTGCTGCTGTGAACATTCCCTAACCAATTTGGATTTACTTCTTTTCCTTGTCTTTTTAAAGGCCAATCACAATTTATCAGATTGATTCATTACACTCATCCTTCAGTGACTCTCTATAATGGCAGCCACATCATCCAATATATATTTCTGATTGCTCGAGTTCACATCACTTTAAACTGCTAACACTTTTTTTTTCTACTGGAAAGCATGTGGAATCACTAGAGGGAACAGAGTGCTTAAAGAAGTGCACAAAAAAGTTGCAGCAAAGTTGCTTGCTTCAGTTAAACTCTTGGAAAAGTTTAAAATAAAATCAATCTAACAAATCAAAAAGTGTTATTAACCCCCTCAGAATCAAATCATTTCAGTATGGATCTTCCCCCCCCCCCCCCAAAAGGTCCCAAAGTGGATAAAGATTAATTCCTTCTCTTTGTAGAATCATAAAGAAATGTTAATAGCAGTATTCTGGATTTATACCTATATAAATCTGATCACAATACAACCTGTAGTGGCAAGAGGGTCTGTTAGAAGCAGATACAGTATAAAATAATAAAGTGGAAAGCTAAGGGATTGAGTTGTATTGGTGAGCACTTTGTACAGTAGATAATTTACGCATCTCTCCATAATAGATTCTAAAAAGAGAAGTGTATTTTAGTGAAATAGGCTGCAGGTTCTTAACATCTAAAAATGCTGTTTACTATATCTTATTAATTTCAGCTAAAATCACAAAATTGTTCTTCCAAAGCAGACTTCAAGGTAAACCAGCATAATACTGTAGAGACCCTTTTCATTATTGCTACCTCAGAAGGATGGAATAGGGGCCAACAAAATCATGCTGAATAATCAGTTGCTAGCTTACCTATCTCATAAATCTTATTGTCTACACCCCTTATGTAATAACTTAAGTTGACATCTGTCTCTTGTATTTGTACGTTATTGTTTATTACTGTAAATTATTTACATATAAAATGCTATATCATTACACTGAAGTGATAGAAAACTATACAAAAAAGAACTGCATACTACTTTGAAGGTCATCTGTTTTTGTTTGTTATGGAAATTTCCTTACTATGGACCTATTAGAGCTTCCTCTGAAATCAAAGGCAAAGCTCCATTGGCTTTAATTGAAATAGTAGCATGCACTATAAATCTCTATTTTTAAGGCTCATTCCTACCTCTTAAAAGTAAATGAAGCCCTATCCAATAGAATTTATCCAGAGTTAGCCAGTACTCTATATTTCCATATTATGCTATAAGGGTGCAACCTTACAATAAACCTGTCATGCTATTAAACAATTTGTCTTTTTCTTCATCAAGTAGCTTTTCATTTTTTGTTTTTGTAAGAATGTTACCAACCCTTTCCACATTTGCTCAGGTTTGGAAGATCTTTCAAGTTTTTTCAGGCCATACTCCTATCAGATGTTTTATCTGCCAACTGGTGGCTAGGCACTAGAATGACTGCATCTCATTAAGAGTCTCTGGTGGTGGATGGAATCACCATTTCATATTTGTGTCCTGCACATTATAGCTGCTTAGAGCTGAACTACTACCTTTGTGGTCCATTGGCAGCTGCCATATTAATGAGCCAAAAGAAATCTTTCCCTCTGGACAAAGCTCTCTCTTTTTAGGTCTAAGTCACTTATGAATATATTTTACAAAAGATTTTCAAAACTTTTCTATAATGATAAAATATTTTGCTTATGTAGCACTTGCCATTTAAGGGTCAAAGCATGCTTGTAAATAATATTAATTTTTAAAGTACTCCTGTAATAAATTGCTAGACTTAACTAGGCCCATCTTAGGGAAGGGTAAATTGAAAAAAAGAGAGGTTAAGTGGGACTGTCCAAAGCTGTGCATTGAGTAAGTAATACTGGGCATTTGTAGATGACACAGGGGTTTAATATTCCCTAAATTGAAGGGGTGGTATTTTAAAAACACCACTTCAATTTAGGGTGAAGTAAACCTCCATATTGTATACCCTTGTGTCAGAGCCCGATCCTTACCTGCCTCTCCAGCAGTGGGGAGGGGACAGAGAGCTGCTAGTGGGCAGATTGGTCCTTGAGCTGTTTGTGTTGGGGGGAGGCTGGTACTTCCCTCCACAGCAGCGGCAGCTTCCCCCAGGTGGCACCTGCCTACAGGCAGTCCCAGGGGGAACCACAGCTGCAGAGGGAAACACCGGGCCCCCACACAGATCAGACAGGCAGGCAAGCTCTGGGGGTGGGGGGAGATCAAGTTTGCCACTTTTTTTCTTCCTTCTATGGAGTCTGCTTTCCTGGGCTGCTGCTGGGTTGCCTGCATGGGTTGTCTGCACAGCCCCTGAGCTGCATCAAGCCTGCTGCTTCCCTTCATAGCTGTAGGGTAGGAAACTAGAACTTCTCAGAAGTGCTTTACTTTTCAGCACCCTAAATTCATTTGCTGCATCCCAATGTCATTTAAGGTACATTACGCCGCCGAATTTGCTACAGCAGCTGGAATTAACACACAATACACTGCCAAATGTGAAAACAACAACGCCATTACAGTGGTGCAAAAGGCATTTAACCTGCTTTAAACCCACTATATAGTGTTGTCTACAAATGGCCAAGGGCAGGAGTAGAATTCATATTACCCTGCTTTAAGCTATAGATACATCGTTTGATATTTTCTTATTTATAGAGTCAGAACCCATAATATGTAATGTTAATAGTCCTAACTCATCTTTTGTAACTAGTAACTTTTCACAGATGCAAAATTTCACATATCTATGTTCACAATGACTAATTTGTTTATTAGTGGTAATAAGCCTTTCTTAGTTCATATTTTCATGAGATTTTCTCCAACTTTTAAATATGCGTGTTTTCTTGGCACATCGTTCTCTAACATGTTACTATATAGAATAGAACAATAAGACATGTCATTCAGAGGACAAAGACTCTGTCTTCCAATATTTCCATGCCCTTCCTCCCAGTAATCACACCTTTCCCTGAAACTACAACGATGGTACAGAACTATAAAAATGTTTTGTAACATGCCAGAGATCAAATGTTTTCAAACCGAGCCCATGTGCTTTTTGGGATTTCACACTATATATTCTGCAACATTCTAGGGCTGTAGGTTTTTAATTTATCCCTTTAGCAGCAGGATAGTTGTTACATTAAATTTAGTGTCTTTTGTTTTTTAGCTATCTTACTTCTAAAGCATCTTTTCTCATGTATGTATAATGGTCACCTGTGGGTTAGAATTGAACAACTTAGTTTAGAAACTGCATTTCAATTAGTTGCCTTGCCTTGCTGAACTCAGATGTTCAATAATGATGTAGAATTAACCTGACTCCTTGAGCTACCCTTAGTGTTTCTTAGGACCATGCACTGCTGCACATATTACAGTAAGAAGAGTTAAAAGGGCTAATGGTTTTGTGCTATCCTTTTGCAATTACAACCTAGTATTGCATCTATTAAAGTCAGTGTCTTTTGCCTTTGCCTATAAAGGATCACACCTCTTTCAGTCTTCCAGTCTTATAGTCTATTCAGATTTACTTTCAATTATTTTTATTCTAATTAAAACAGCCCCATGAACTAAATTAATATTTTTTTTCCTAATACATTCTGAAGATCTTCTAATAAAATAGATCAGTAGAGACAGTTTTCACTTTAAGCAGCCCAATGTGCATACAATTATCACTCAACATTTTCTTTATTTCAAATTTATCTTAACAGGATTTAGTTTCATTCTTAGGTGTATATCCTTAGCATGACAAACTTTTTCAGAAAATAACAATATAAGAAACTAATATTTGTTAATCTCCAAGTGCTTAAAAATGAGGTAGACAAGGTTTTTAGGGTAAATGTGATATCATTTATTAAAACAACAAAATAGTAGCAAGCGTTTAGGCACAGACACCCTTATTCATATATATAGTTTTATAAAATGTATGTAGTAAACATTAACTAAATACCCATTGTAACTAAACATGTGTCAAAGAGAGAGTTCCTTTAATAATGGTATTCACAGAATCCACCAAGCGGAGCCTAAATTAGCCAAAAGGAAATGATAAGAAGAGGTCCGTTTTTTTAAAAGTTTCCCATTCAGCTTAAAAGTGTCCCCCACAAAAGTAGCCTCATTACCAAAGTATTAGGTAACCCACAGTCTTTCTTTCACATGCACTCTCTTGTTAAAGCTGCTTTCTTTGTATAAGTAATCAGAAGACATTTAAATAAGGACCTGGACTTGACTCTCTCATCACTGAGTGCTCTAACCACCAGGCTAGAGTCAATCTCTTGCTTTTCCTGTTGCTCTCTTCCCAGTAAAATAATGTGATATGCAGTATTTTAGTTGCAAATCCATGTATATATCTACCATATTTACTTGAATCTAAGATGAGTTCCCCCCCCCCACATTAGCATAGGGAAAAATCCCCTTATTTGAGATGGATGTACAGAGTGGAGGAGGGGGCAAGCAGCAACTGGAGCTCTGACTGGCTCTGAGCCCAGATTGGAGCCAGAGTCAGACACACAGCATCTTCCTGCCCCCTACTACTTTCCCTCTACAGCTTCCGCCTCCTCCCCCCAGCCCCTGCTCCCCACCTAGCTGTCAGGTGAAGCTGGACTCTGGCTCAGGCTGGATTCCCTCCTGGGCATGGAGAACATGGAAACTCTTGCAAAGCCATCGGAAGTATCGATGCTGTTGCATGGCCCAGAAAGCACTGTGCTTCTATATCATGTGCTCCAGTAGGGAACAGAGATCAAGCATCATCTGATAGTAAGAGTGGAAGGAGAGGAAGAGACTGAGGGGAGAAGGGGAAGGGGTAGAGACTGCAGGGAGGAAGAGGTGAAGATTGTTGGGAGTGGAGGAAGGAGAAGAGACTGGAACTTAGGAGGGTTAGAGAAGAGTCTGTGGGGAGTTGTGGGAGCCAGTGACAGGAAGGCTAAAGGGGGGAAGAATTGGGGGGTGCAGAGGGCAAGGGGGCTACCTGACCCCTCCCCAACAACCTGGGCCCCCACTACTTTCCCTGCTGTATCAGTGGAGGGGGATATATTTATACCCTCCAATAAGCAAATTCTATACCTGGAAAATTATAACAAATTTATAAATATTGCATATATGGACTCTACCTATGGGGGGTCATTTAAGTGCAGGGTTGATTTAGATTTGAGTAAATACAGTATATATCTATGTATAAAATCAAAAATAGAACTTGCAAGTCTAATATTTCATATTTCATACATATGACCTTGGTATATGCTATGTATACATAGTCTGTATTACCCAGTTTCTCATCATTTTAATAATAAAAATGAGTATATATATGTATTCCCATGGCACTTTTTAAAAATACTCAGATGATATGCAGAAGCATGACTGACTAAAATTTCAGGCCAGCACGCTGAAGATTATAAACCTTAAGATTTTAATGAGATGAATAATTACTACAAACGACAAATGTCCTCCAAATTATATTTGTTATAGCTCAATCTTCCCTAAATATTCCCTAAGCATTCAGAAAGGCGTTGGTGTTTGTGAATTGTGCCAGATCTGGAGCTTGAAATTCCCTGTTCTTTTGATCCTTCCATTTTATAATTCTTTACATGACTACTTATTTTAGTCTCTACAGCTAGTACATCAGCAAGATGGTTTTTACCCTGTACCATATACCTTTCTAATGTTTTTTCCCTTCACTTATTCCTTTTGCTCATGGGACCTTATTCAAAGCCCATATGTGAAGAAACTAGTTTCTTCACCTACTTTGATCCCCTTTTTGCATCCAGGGCATAGCAATCTGATTTATTTATTTATTTATTTATTTATATATATATATATATATATTAGGGAGACTGAGATGGGGAGATTGTTTTGGCTTGGGTTTTTTTAAATATGAAATAAGTTTGTCCTATCCCAGACTTTCTATCACTTTCACTCTTATAGCCTACAATAACTGGATGACAATATTTGGTATTATTCTATTTGCACATATAAAGATGTGGAAATACTCATGAATAAACAGCAGTCATGTCAATAAGTACTAATAGGAAGTACAAGCTTCTTCATAAACCATATTGTGAAGAAACAGACAAAAAAATCACTGCATAAAAATCAACATTAAAGCAAATAAATTGAAAATGAACATCGTTTAATTGAGATTTAAATCATGAAATGAATTGATAAAATGCATTAAAATATTTTCCTCAAACTTGTTCCATTCTTTGATTAAGCATGTTTTGTATGTATTTATGTAAGGATATTGCTGCTAAGTTCAAAGTCATCTAGCAAGTCACATAGACTAATATTTTAATTGCCACCATTTGTCTCAAAGATTAATTTTAGTAAGAGCAGAAGGGAGTTTAATAATTCATCAATACATAGAATATAAAAGAACTCATATGGACTCTACTTTTGCCAGTTAAATTGATTTTCTTTTACTGTGTGAAGTATAAAACACAATATAACTGATTCGATTTAGATTTTTCCTCCATTTCTAAATCACAGGATTGGTTCCTGTGTAATTGCTGTGTCCAAGGAATCATGGGGGAGGAGGCGGGGGGGGGGGAAGAATATAAGATGACTCATCCCTAGATAATCAATTTCTCATAAGAAAGTAGTCTGCTTCAAGATTGGTTTGCTGTCTCTAAAGGAAGACTTGTCATCTAATTGGAAACAACATGTAGAATCCTTTTTCTCTCTTAGAACACAGAAATGATTAATTTCTGAATACTGCAAGCTATCTAAGCAATCAAAAACATACCATTTCAGGCTAGCTTTCTTAAACATGCTATTATGTTTATGAAAGTTGCTCGAGGAAGAAGCATAGAAACAAACTACATATGAAACACTGGACTAACAAATATGTATTAAATAATGCTTGCAGTTGTGGAGGACAAAGAAACAAGTGGGGACAGCTAGAATATTGAGGATCTTGAACTATAATTTTATGAAAAACAAGGAAGAGAAGTTTGCCTAACTCAATAAATATAATAATCAAAAGTTTTTTAATTTAATGCTTAGTTAAATAGATTCTAGATGCAGATGAAGGTGTATTCAGTGATAATTATTTTTATTGTTGTTGTTATTGTTATTTTTATTACTACTACTACTACTGTAATCTGAAACATCTGTAACAATACATGCACTAAAATTTTTATGGGGATTTGACTTTCCTCTTGACTTTTCCTCTTGAACTTGTTTGAGTGCTACCTTAATTTTAAAATTATCCGAAGTACAAATTTCACATAAATGACACCATTGGGATGAATCTAGCAAAAGATTTGGGTATTTCACCCCATGGTGAAGATATTTGAGATCTCGTTGCACTTAGGAGAGGTACCAAAAGACTGGAAAAGAGCCAAAATGGTCCCAAACTTCAAGAAAGGAAGGAAGGAAGATCTAGGGAATTACACTCCAACCAGTCTGACATCCATCCCTGGAAGGATCCTGTAGAAAATTATCAACGTTTCCATCAGCAGCAGGCTAACGGAACACAACTTTATGAGTGCCAGCCAACATGGCTTTGTTGCTAAAAGGTCTTGCCTGACCAACTTCATCTCCTTCTATAACCATGTAACACATTGCCTGGACAAGGGAGACAAAGTTGTTGTCATAAATCTGGATTTCAAGAAAGCCTTTGACTTGGTTTCCCATGATGTCCTCATGCTTAAGCTGGAGAACTGTGGTCTTGGCCATCCCATGGTCTGATGGCTGGGGAACTGACTCTGGGGTTGGACCCAAAAAGTATTAGTTTATGGGAACAAATCAACATGCTGCATGGCAACCACTGGTGTCCCTCAGAGCTCAGGACTCAGGCCATTACTCTTCAACACCTTCATTTAATGATGTGGATTCAGGCCTGAGATGTGGACTGGCAAAGCTCACGGATGACACTAAACTATGGGGGAAAGCAGTCACACTGGAGGACAGGCTGAGGATATAGGCCGACCCGGACAGGCTTTCAAGGTGGGCGGACCAAAACCTGATGCCATTCAAAATAGAAAAGTGCAGGGTGCTCCACTTTGGCAGGAAAAACCAGCATCATACTTATAGGCTTGGCAGTGGTATGCTTGCTAACACTACAATCAAAAGAGACTTGGGGGTCTTAACAGACCACAAGATGAACGTGAGCCACCAACACGATGCCACAGCTGGCAAAGCAAACCAAACTCTGACTTACATCTACTGATGCATCTCAAGCAAAACCAGGGACATCATCCTCCTGCTGTAGTCGGCCTTGGTGAAACCTCAGCTGGAGTACTGCATCCAGTTTTGGGCCCCCCCACTTCAGGAGAGATGTGGATAAGCTTGAGAGAGTACAAAGGAGAGCCACCCACATTATGAAGGGCCAAGAGAGCAAGCCTTATGAGGAGAGGCTGAGGAACACAAGACTCTTCAGCCCGTAGAAGAGAAGGCTCAGGGGACACTTGGTGGCAGCCTATAAGTATATAAGGGGGGTGCACCAGGACTTGGGAGAACATTGTTCACCAGGGCTTCCTAAGGGATAAGAAGACCTAATGGCCACAAACTTCTGGCTGATTTAGACTGGACATAAGGAAAAAACTTCTTTACAGTTTGAGTGTCCAAGGTCTAGAATGGACTCCCCCCAGAAGTCATGCAAGCACCTACGCTGGACTCATTCAAAAGGCATTTGGATGTTTATCTAGCTGGGATCATTTCATCCTAGAAGACTTTCTGCCTATGGCAGGGGAGATGGACTCAACCTTGCGAGGTCCCTTCCAGCCTCTAATGTCTATGAAATCTATGAAAGTTCTAGTGGTTGAATTAAGTTTGAAGTGGGATGATCAAACTTTTCTGAGGATTGCATCATTTCTGCAGAAACAGTCTACTTTCAGCTCTGTTGTAATTTGAGGTGAATGGTCTTCAAGAAAAAAATGTATATGATGAATTTCACTTTTTCTCTGAATTATGTACTGTCACAACCCAAGAGTGTGGTTTTGTGTGTGCGCGCTTCAGCACTGCTAAATTATTTCCCGCCACGAGGAGCTTTCTTTGCAGGGTGCATTTCTCAGTTGCAAAGAGAGAACCCCGGTGCAAAGGAGTTCCCGCCACCCGCATGCAAATTTGTGTCCCACTATTGGCCAGTTCTAAATTATTCCCACGTGCCGGCTACTGATTGGCTTGCTAGCTGTAGAAGAGGCTTGACCGGTTTCCGCCCAAGTTGGAGGACTCCACAACCATCAGGAGGAGAAGGACTTCACGTCTCGTGAAGATCTCTAAGCGCTGCGGAGCCTATCGGACCCAGCGTGTACCTTAAGAAGGCTATAGGGGTCTGATCAACCTCTGGCCTCTCCCCGTCGCCGAACGATCCCTCGACGAACCCCTTCCCTGCGCGCAAGTTCCACGGAGCCTAGCAAACTTCGTGTGAGTGTATCCAGAGCTCTTCTCCGAGTTGTTTTCTTCGGTTGACACGACGGGCTTGCATTTTTAGAGCCTTCAACCGGATTGGGCTAGAGTTCGCGTGGAAGGAACTCTTGTCCGCTTTTCTTCTTTCCTGTCTGTAACTGCAACTCAAGCAAGTTTTCCTGCCTGCACCGCGACCATCTACGGTGTAAGTAAAATAATCTTTAATCAACCGCTACGCGTCCGTGCCTAATTCTAGTCCGCTGGCCTGCATTCCCCGACCCGCGTGCCAGGGCTGCTGGCCACAGCCCGCCGCGCGCCCCCGAGGGGCTCGGACTGCTCTCGGCCCGCACATGTACAACTTGTTTTCTGTGATTATAAAATATATTTTGTTATTGCTTTCTCAAAACCCTTCAGTGCTAGACTGTATATGATAAGACACCCAAAAGGAAATGCATGGGGCAGTGACCTAGCAGGTCTCCCTGTAGCAAACACATTAATTCATGAGGTGTGACATCCTTTTGTACAGGTGTGGGACTCTACCATGTGGTATGTGGGGAGGGAATAAGAAAATATAGTTTATTCTGTCTTATGTCCCTTTTAATTTTTTGTTTGTTTGCTTGTTTGTTTGTTTGTTTTGGGGGGGGAGTTATTATTAGTCTGTGGCAATAATTAGTCAGTATTTCTTGTATTCTTGGAGCAACTGCTTTTTAAGATAGCTATTGGGCAAATCCGGGGAGGAATTTATTCTCTTCCTTCACACTGCTCATATGACAACAAAATACAGGGTGACCATGTGCAGTATTGCCAGTTCTCATGATTTTTGGCATTGTTCTTAAAGCCTAGTTTTTGGGAATGTGGAAAATTTAGCTCTTCCTTTAATATATACATGAAAGAACTAAGATTATTTATTTACATACACAAGAAATGTTTCATTTCTTTATATAGATTTATACTTTATATAAATATATATAAAAAGGAGCTGCATTTTTTTCACATTCCTGAAGCATAGACATTAAGAACAACACCAAAAATCATGAAAATTGGCAACACTGTGTATGCACTGAGAGCATCCTGCGTTAAACACCTGTCCCGGGCATCATAGATTTATAGATGTAAAGCTGGAAGGGACCTCAGAAGATCATTGGATCCAGCCCCCTGCACCAAGCAGGAAAGATAACTAGGGGTCAGGTGACCCCAGCAAAGTGACTGTCTATTCTCCTCTTGAAGATTTCGAGGGTAGGTGATTGCACCACCTCTGGAGGGAGCTTATTCTACAGTCTGGACACCCTGACTGTGAGTAAGTGTTTCCTAATGTTGAGCCTGAATTGGTCTTCCAAGAGTTTGTGGCCATGACTCCTAGTTTTTCCCTTGGTGAACAGTTGCTCACCAAGCCCTTGATATACTCCCTTAGTGTAGCTGTAAGCTGCTACCAGGTCCCCTCTCAGCCTTCTTTTCTTCAGGCTGAAGAGTCCCAGATCCCAGAGGCCTTTTCTCATATGGCTTACTTTTTAAGACTCTGATCATATGAGTGGCTCTTCTTTGGACTCTCTAAAGCTTGTCCACATCCTTGTTAAAGTGTGGTGCCCAGAACTGGACACAGTGTTCCAGCTACGGTCTCACCAGTGCTGAGCAGAGCAGAAGAATCACTTCCTTGGCTTTGCTGGATATGCATCAATTGACGCATGCCTGAGTATTATTTGTCCTACTAGCTACAGCATCACACTGCCGGCTCATATTCATACTGTGATCTACTATGAATATGAGCTGGCAATGAAATGCTGTAGCTAGTAAGGCAAATAATACTATCCTATCAATTTGTTCAAATGAACACTTTTGTTCTTTTTTGTTTTTTTTACCAGGACACACAGGACAGTTGTTTAAAATTGGATTGGTGTCTACTTTGTGGCACTCTGAAATCCCACCCCGTGGTTTTGCACTCTGGCATGCTCAGCTCAGATTTTAGAGATAGCGTAACTTGCCAAAGAGTGTCAGGAGTGGTGGGAGGTAGGGGAGAGGTGTCCCATTTTAAGATCTAGAAAATAAGGTCACCCTAGCAAAGTAGGTTACCTAAAGCTTTATATTATACATCTGTGTTACAGTTTAAAAATTCCCCTTCCCTGGCCCTCAGGATTTTAAAGTCAAGGTTTAACAGATTTCACAGACATTAGGGTTGGAAGGGACCTTGGAAGATCTCCGAGTTCATCCCCCTGCCCCAGGGGAAGGAAGTCAGCTGGGGTCACAGGATCCCAGCAAGATAAACATCCATTTTTTTTTTTTCTTGAAGGTGTTCAGAGTAGGTGCTTGAACCACCTCTGATGGCAGGCTATTCCAGACCTTGGAAAGTAAAGACATTCTTCCTTATGTCCAGTCTAAAATGGTCTTGCAGGAGTTTATAACCGTTCAACCTTGTCATCCCTTGTGGGGCTCTGGTGAACAATTGTTCCCCCTGATCCTGGTGAACACCCCTAATAAACTTATAGGTGGCCATCAGATCACCCCTGAGCCTGAGTTTTTCCAGGCTGAAGAGTCCCATAGCTTTCAGCCTGTCGTCGTAAGATCTGTTTTTCTGACCTCTGATCATGCACATGGCTCTGCTCTGGACCCTCTCAAGCTTCTTCGCATCCTTTTTGAATTGTGGAGCCCAAAACTGGATGTGGTACCCTAGCTGTGGCCTCACCAAGTCCGAGTACAATGGGAGAATGACATCCTGGGATTTGCTTGAGAAGCATCTATGGATGCAAGCCAGCATTTTGCTCGCTTTACTAGCTGCACCATCACACTGAAGGCTCATATTCATAGGTTGCAAAGGTAAGGACATGAATTTATTAATTAATTAGTTCAATTGACTGGTACAACCTTAATTTGTGCTCTTTGTACACACAAATTATCATATAGTCTTCCTTTATGTGATGGCATACTGGGGTTTTTTTTTCACTAACTCCCTACGTCATGAAAACATGAGAGTAATAGACCTAAAAAAAAAAAAGTATTTTTATATATTTACATATTTTATATGTGTTTCACAAATATATATGTATAAACATGTATATATGGAAGTATGTGTATATGTGGCCTTAGGCAGAGACCTTTGAAGGAAAAAAAAATCAGTCCAAACAGTTTGTTGTTTGCACAGTTGTAAGCAAATGAAAATACAGAATTATAATGGAAAGTGGCAGGCAACTTTAACTATAGATCTCTTTACCTTCTCCAACTATAATGACTTGCCCATCAAAGTAATTGCAAGCATACATTTTCAGAGGAAGGTTATAATAGTAATTCAGAGTGTGAAAATACATCACTACCTGTTTTAGGAGGAATTTCTTCTATTTTTATACTTGCTTTTATTTCTTTCAATCAGAAAAGGCTACAAATATCAGAGAGAGTGTTGTTTGCTGTAAATCACTGAAATGTTCATGCTTGAATGGAGGTAGGAATGGAATTATCCCATTTTGTGCTTCATTCCTTTACAAACTGTTTAATTCATGACAATATGTTATTACTGCTTCCTGTCAACAAAGGAAAGCAGCAAAGTTTTTAATAAACACAAAGTTTTAAAAGAACAGCATAGATTCTGCTTTGACTGAAATGTTGATTTCTCACCTTTTTTTTCATATTTCTGTATACGCATGAAAACTATGCACCAGTCTGGGTAGTTTCATGTGATGCATACAGTATAGATGCCATGAAGTAATATGCTGTCAGGTGCAAATACTTCCATGTAGACCTATAAGATGATTTTGTTTTATATTGTTTCAAGTCATTCTGAGCTAAATCAAAACAAACAAACAAAAAAACAACTCTTAGATGCTGCATCACTGAAGACTGCACAACTATAAGTTAAGTGTCTAGGCTCCCTGTGTTATGCAAGAGAAAAATGGGTGCCAAGGAATACGAGTCATAACAGTCAGCATGCTGAACAGGAAGCCACCTACTTTACCTGATATAAAAGACAGTGAGACTGTTTAATACCTGATCTTCTTCTGGACTTATGTGCCTGAAAGGTACCTCCTTCCACGCAAGATTCACAGCTTACTACACCCTCCTGGCATCAGGTGTCAAGTGTGTTGCCCTTTGCTTATTTTTCAATAGCTTAAAATTTCACAACCCAACAATATGGTAGTGATCATACTTTTCACTAAGAGTTTAGTGGCAACATCGCTTATTCAGGATGTAAATTCAATTTCCTCCATTGTGGATGCACCTATCCAAAATGTTTAATGCAGAGTAGACTATTTATCTCTGCAGTAAAAATTGCTCATCTGCATGTATGTCCTTATCAGGCTGAAGTAAGCTAATTAACTCTGCCTACTATAGTATTATAGAACTATTATAGTGCTTGTATTTACGAATCCTATCCTGCTACAGAGTGGGTGTGTCTACACCTGCAATTAGTTGTGATTAAGTTTACTGCTCATTAGCTTAATGAGCAGTAACTGATTTTTGGCAGGTGTCTACATGTGCAGGGAACTGGCACTAAAGTTGGTGGCAGGTCCCTCCAGCCCTGCCATGTTCCCCCGTTGAAACCAGACCCAGCTGCCAGCACTTGGCAGCCATTTTTAAAACACAGCCCCATACTGTGCAGTCTGAGTAGACATTTTCTGCTTTGAGAGAAGCAGCATGTCATGGACACAGGCAGCATGTGGCAGCTCTGCTCTTGCCCCAACTGTGCTTCTCAACCATGGCTACCCCAGCCCCTGGCCCTGACACCCAGGAACAGGGTCTCCAAATCCTCCTGGTCACCTTGGTTATCCTGCTTGTCTGCAGCCATCACTAGCACCTGGCTCACAGCCATCTTGCTCTGCCTGGCTCCCCCATGTTCAGTGACCACCTTGTTCACACCCGCTACCCCTGACCACCCCCAGCACCACTCTCAGGACACGTACTTGGTTGAAAAAATTGGCACATGGTTTATTCCCCTCGCAATTGCCATACCCATCTCTTCCTCCCTCCCTCCTCAACACATAGAGCCCTCTTGACCCTCCCTCCCCAACTCACAAAGCCCCTACCCCCTTCTTCCTCAACCAACAGAGCTCCCTCCCCACCAACAAACAGCACCCCTCCACAACCCTCCCCACTCATCAACAATAAAAAACCCTCTTCCCAATGTGCAAATGATGTACAAGCATCTCAGTCTTTTATTGTTCCAGAGTGGGGGGCTATGGGGTGGGATGGGGGTGCCTAGAGGCAGAGCCTGGGAGCAGACGGCTAGCATCCCAGCCTCAGGCTGTTCTCCTGTGTGTTTGCAGGCCACAGCAACTGCAGTGGATGGCACGATCATCCTGAGACAATGCCAAATGGAACTCCTCAAGGGTGGGTGTCTCCTCCTCCAGTTGTCCAAGTCCAGGGCCAGTGTTTCCTTGCAGTGCCATGCCTGGCACCTCCAGGTCCTCAGGTGCATGGCACTGGGGTGAGCAGTGGGATTGGGCCTAGGTGGGTGGCAGACGACCCAGGATGGGGGCCAGGCCAGGGGCTCCAACAGGATGGAGGCACCTGAAGATCTCTTCCCAGACCCAGGCAGGGACCTGCTTGGGGCAGCAGTGCCAGGAACACAGAGGGGCCAAGAATGGGGGCCAGGCAGTGGGGGGCACACACATGACTGTCAGGCCCTGGACGGTGTCTAGGACCTGACAGTTGTTGTCTACAGCCTCTTCTGCCTGGGTCTGATTGGCCACTTGTTTCCTGAACAGCTCAATATGCTCCTGGTCTAGGACCTCCATCATAGCTCAGTGCTCCCACTATGCCCGGTTCCACACATTATCCTGGGCAGTCTCCCAGGTGATATCCTTCTCCTGCCAGGCCTGTGCCCGTGCCTCCTGGTCCTCTGCCTCCTCTGCCAGGTGCTGGAGCAGAAAGGTTGAGTCTTGAGTCCACTGCTGGCACAGCTGGCACTGCAGCATGCTTCAGCACTGGGTGGCAGTGACATGGAGCCCTCATTCCCCTGGGTCCTGTGGCCTTTCTCCCATGTCCAGATATTGGCCTGACAGAGGCAAGAGACAGAGGTCTTTTGTGTGTGTTTGCAACATTGCAGAGATAAGTTGCTCTGCACTTGAGGCCCTGTGCTGCCTGGCTTCAGATAGGAGGTTGGCCATGCGCAGCTGCCCAAGGACCATAGTTAGTCTAGCTGGGTAGGCCTAGGCCCAGGTAGCTGCTGGCCGAGTCTTCCATCCCTGCTTGCTTCTACTGGATGCTGGGTGCGGCAGCCTGCCTCCTCTACCCCCTTCTCAGGGTGGGCCAGGCCAGGCTCCTGGCAACACTTGCTGCCATGGCTCCAGACCCCTCCTCCCTCCCCTTCCACCTACAGGCCAACCACTCTGCTGCACTGCCACCCAGCTCATGGCACCCAGGGTCAGGGTATGTGGGCCTCCAGGACAATTGGGCTGAAGGGCTGGCCGCACCCCCACCCTCCCTGCCGGGAGCCACTCTGCAGCTGTGCCCTGGGGCCAGTTCCCCCCTGCACTGCCATGGCACTCCGAGCATGCCCCTGCTACATGTGCTTTGGGTGGTGCATGATGAGCTGTTTGTTCAGGCTGAAGAGTCACTACTCTCTGTTGTTACTGATCCTTCTGGTGCTCCAGCCTCACCTGCATGCCTGGTTTCAGACCATGAGCTATGACAGCACAGGGGGCAAACCTACCTTGCCCCACAACCTCTGCCACTACCTGGAGGACTACCTGTGGCACCAGTACGCATCCCTTCCCCCTGCTGCTGAAGAGGACATCACTGCTGGTATTGGCACCTTTCTTAGGGCATGTCCACCCAGCTGCAGGGACACAGACTGCTAAATAAAGTTTTGAACTGTCCCCCACCTCTCTGAGTGCAGGAGTGCAGGGTGGGGGGGAGGAACCCAAGACCAAGGCAAGGGGTAGAGGCAGGTCCAGGGGTCAGGGCAAGGGGCAGAGGCAGAGTTTGGGGACAGGGCTAGGGTTGGGGCCAAGGAGAGGGGCAGGGGCAGGGGTTGAGGCTGGGAGGGCCCTCCCACTAGTGCAGGACTTACTAGGTGGTTGGGGATGGTGAGGCTGGCTGCTTGGTGTGTGTCACGCTATTGGTGATGGCATCCAGTTGCACCTGGTGTTCTCAGCCCATGGTGCATAGTGGGCCACTGCCCAGCCAAGGTTTCCCCTGAGGGAGGAGCTGGCACTGCTGGCAGTGTTATGGCCAGCCACTCAGTGTGGCAGGGTCTGGGCCTGTGGAGCTGTTGAGACAGCTGCTGGCCAGGGCTCTCTGAGCTGCTAGTGAATGCAGCAGACAGGGAGGTGGGCAGGGCAGGGCTTTGAACACCTGAGGGTCCCTCCTCTGATGAAGTGACACCAGAAGAGTCAGGGAAAGGCAAGGGTTTGGCAGGCTACCCCTGCTTCTGAACACTGCAAGATTGCAGCTGGGTCCCAGGGCACCAAAACCCTGGTTAGCTCCCACATAAAGGGCATGGTCTTGGCATGTCCTAACCATTGGCTGTGGTCAGTCACAGCTACCTGCTGTGCTGCAAGACAGCAGCACTGCCATGCTGACTGGAAGTGCCTTTGCTCCTACGTGCCAGCCAACAAGGCCTCATAAATGTGAGTGTCCAAGTACCCACCCCACACAATCTATTTCTGCACCTTCACATCACCCCAGAGTGCCACAAGGTCTCCAATTTCCTCCTGGCTTCAGTTGGGGTCCTGGGAGGAAGGCTCAGGCATGTGCACATGGGTAGGGCCAAGTCTTGGCAGTGAGGATGGGGAGAACATCTTGGTGGTGCATCCTGCACCGGTTCCTTGGCCCCCTCCATGGCCGTTACTGTTTGGCCAGACCTGGACAATGGCCACTAATGCTCAAAACAGGAGCACGACAAGGGACTGGGAGCCACATAGCAGAGGCAATGGTCCACAGGACCTGCAAACACAGGATAGACTGCTGGGGTAAGCAGCAGCAGGAAGCAGGTGTTGGCCCTGCTGCCAGAGACAGCCAGCCAGCAGCCATTGGGAAATCAGGGCTAAACAAGGGGTGCATTCAGCTACAGCCCTTTACAGCACTCACTTGTGGACAAGCAGCAGCTCTGGCTAGAAGGCAAGACAGGCAGAGGCTGCCTGTGTCCTGTCCTGGGGTAGGCATTTGCAGGTATCGAATTAAGTCACAATTAGCCTAGTTTATTGTATTGTGCAGTGTGCACCCATACTGTACAGTAAACTAGGCCAAGGTGCATTAATGCATCTTGTGTAGACACACTCAGTGTTTTACTCCATAGAAGTGCACATATAGATTCTGCCCCAGCTGGCTGGGGCATGAGGGTGCTTCAGTGTGGGAGCTTGCTGCTGACTAAACCCACACTGGAACACACTTGTGTCCCAGCCAGCCCCTCCACAGCACATTGATTCGGGGTGGAGCAGCCCCAGGCTGGCAGGCTGACCTACAGGGTGCTCTGCCAGTGGGGACTGTTCCAGTGTTGCTCAATGAGATGACATCCCCATTGCCAGAATTTTCCTTAACCACCAGGCATAGGATACACTATGGTAAAACAGTGTTCTCATTCCTCCTTCTTGAAAATGGAGATGTGGGTTTTTAATCTAATCAAACAGTGGTAGGAACTGAATCAGGATCCAAGATCTGAGTGGGTGCTTTAGCTGCTGAGTGATTAGATGATAGAGGAGCAACCCGCTTCCTCAGGCTGTATTTTGTGAGTACGTAATGGATTATGTCCCTCAGATGTGATTGATCAGCTGAAAAGAATATCCACTTTGTGAACTGAGTGGTCACTGATCTTCTCAGTACTATTGAGACTGAGGAAATACTTGCCATGCCCAGAAGCAGAAATCTAGAGACAAAATTCTATTTTCCTTTGTGTATATAAATGGCAGTTTTTCAGCCACAAGGTATATTTCTTAAGTTTCTTTTGTTTTATTTTGGGTTTTTTGACACTAATGACAGATTTTGATTTGATTTTACCTGCACTGTGGATATGTAAGCATACACAATAAAGTATGCACAGGCCATGCACAGATGTGTATACCTGAGCATAAGAAATGTTGCTGTAATGTTTGCCCAGTTCAATAAAGGCAGTTATGCATACGAGAAGAATTAAACAGCAGCTTTCATTGTGGAGCATTAGGTAAGCTTTTTCAGTTCCTTTGTCTCTAACCAACCGATTACTTTCTAACTGAGGGACCATCTCACAATTCTTATCATTTTCAGTTTTCAGACCTTGCATGCCTAAATTTTAACTTTCTATCACTACAGGAAGGGGAGGAAGATCTTCTCATGTTTTAACCCGATTAGCTGGGTCATCACCAAGGATCCTAGTGTCTCTGATAAAAAACAAACAAACCAATTTTCAGATATATAGAGATATATTAGTGGTCTTTCATTTTAATCACGAAACAATACGGATTTGGGGTTACTTTTTTAATCCAAATAAAGTGGGGATTTTTTTTTTTATCAGAGAAAACCAGGATCCCTGGGGCATGTTCATGGGAAACAACCTAGGTTCTAGCCCCCAGCTCACCTGGAAGGTGGTTCAATGTGTGCTTCCTTGATTTCCTTCCTAACTACCACACTACATATTGGGCATTCCCCACTGCTCTATTTGAAAATGAACTATCACCCTTGCATTTAATAGGCACTGGATAAAATAGATGGGCAGCAGTGGAGAAGTTTCTACCCCATTGAAAAAAGGTTAGGGTTAAACTTAAGAGACTTAACTGTCCAGGGTAGAAGCCATCTTAAAACAAATGCTAGGAAGATTTTTTGTTTTGTTTATTTATGTAGAGTGTAGTCAAATTGTGGAGTGCACTGCACAGGGAGATATAGATAGAATAACAGCATTCCAAAAGGGATTAGAAAAAACCATGGAGGGATTGAGAGATATGAAATGAAACAATCAAAAATGTATCCTCTGATGTCTCTATACAAATGATGGTTAATACCATGAAGGGCATGACAGGATGCATTACTCTGGACATACCTCGTTCTCTTATTCTTCACTAAAGCATCAGAGAGCCTTGTCAGACCCCATGCTGTAAGAAGAACAAATATTAATCAGCTTAGTGTTGTTTGACTTAGTGAAGCAGTCACACATAAGGTGAAAAACCTGCCCTGACTGCACCTCATCTGTACAGATGTGACTTGCTAGTAGAGGCTTGGTGAGCCAGGGGAAGGACAGAGTCACTGCTTCTGCTGGGCAGAGCGAGTGCGGTAACCCCAGAGCACCTGACACCTGCAGTGTCTCCCATTGCCACTTAGACCAGCTATGCTTTTGACTCTTCACCTTCTGGGAGCAGAGTAAATCATTCTGAGCAGAGGGGGCACCACTTCCCTGCTGCTGCTCATACAAGCTCTACTTCTTCTGAGAGCAGAATCAACTAGTCGGGGGGGGGCACCACCTTCGAACACCCCTTACCAGCTCTGCTCCCAGAGCTGGTGTGAGGAGTGAAGGGAGGCACCATGGCTGCCAGGCACTCCAGGCCTGTTGTGCTCACTCTGCTGGACATCCCTAGAGGGAGAGATGCTGTGCTTGGCTCTCCTATGCCCCATCATCCCTGCTCACCCACTGCAACCTAGGATGCTGGAGGAATTCAGCTCGGGTGGAAGAGCTGTGGAGAGTGACCACAATTTAATGGAGCAGAAACAAAATTATGTCAATTAGAGATAAACCTGTCCTGGAGTGGTATAACATTAAGCCTGATAACAAGTGCTTTAAGCCAGGGGTTCCCAACCTTTTTAGGCTGAGGACCAGCAAACCACAAACCAGAAGTGACCATGGACCAGCAAGCCACAGACTGTAAGTGACTGCAGACTGGGAAAGTGTGGATCAGCAGTGACTAGCATACTGTGTTTTTTATACTCAGTATAAAAAAGGGTTGGATGCCAGTCCACAGCATGCTGGTCACTTCCAGTCCACACTTTGCCAGTCCACATTTTCTGGTCCATGGTCACTTCTAGTCCGGCAGCCAGCCCTCCTTTGGACTGGTAGTCAACCCTTTGCGGCCTGGCAACAGGCTGCAGCCCAGGGCTTGGGAACCCCTGCTTTAAGCCATATAAAAAGTGTTAACATGCATCCATTCCAAGGACTAAGAGCTCCTGAAGAAACCTAAAATTACTGTGTAACAAGTCCCAGAAACAGCATGCTAGGCTAGATGGACTGTTAGTATGATTCTAATGTTTCATCTAGGCTGCATACAGACATTTGTAAGGTTGGGGGAGATTATATCAGGTAAAAAATGGCCACCTGATCGAACTTATTTCACCTACCTGCAGACCTTACGCTAGTTAAGTGGATTTAAGTGTGAACTATACAGAAGTTCAGGACAGTTAGTTCAGTCTCAAAATGATTGTTCTGATCTAAGTTAACCCTATCTCCAAGGTACAAGCAGCTTAGTTCAGATTGGCCACTACTGGACTGATTTAATTGTCTTGAACTTCTGTACAGTTCCCAGTGCAGCCCCAGGGCTGGGAACGCCTAGCTGCTAGCCCCAGCTTCACTTTTCCTATCCTCTCCCTGGCACTGGACCATGTGTAGCTCCCCTGGTGCCTCCCCTCACTCCCAAATGGACAACCCCCCCTGTGGACCAGCCAGCCCCCCAGCCCACCAAACCCCTGTCCCACAAACCACTCCTGGTGCCAGTTTTACTGCTACTCAAAAGTACCAAGGCCCAAGCAAGTAATTTGGGGGTTGGGGAGGGGCATGTAGTATGCAGAGAGTTGGTTGGGGGGAGGGGTTGTTGATCTGGGGATAGGGAGGCTAAAAATAGACTGTCATCCCATGGGGTGGGGAAGTAAGACCCCCTTCCTCCATGGATCCCACAAGTCCCCCATGACCCCACCAAACACTCCGAGAATCCCCAATCCCTCCTGAGTATGCTGCTAGCCCCCCTGATCTCACCCAAACCCTCCCACAGACCCCACCTGACCACCTAACCCTCCTGTGGAGCCCTCCTTACCTCAATGCCAGCTTGCACCCTAGTCCCTCCAGCCCCTCTGCTCACTAGTCTCACCATCCCAGCTTACCTTAGATTGAATGGCCATTTTTAATTTGATCTAACCTCCCCTAACACCCCTAAATGTCTGTACACAGCCCTATTGAGTCACATGCCTTTAATCCTCACATATCTCCCTCTCTCAGCTGGTCACAGGCTGCTTCTTAATCTATTAACTGTTCTGATTATAAATCAATAATATATAATATGTAAAAGCAAACACAATATTTTTCTGTATAACATGAAAGGGGAGCTGTTTTATAATTTCTGAGAGGAGGGATAGTAGAGGCAAATTTGAAGCCTTTAAAAACCTTTAAACCTTTCAGCTATGGATGGATGTACAGCCTCCTGTGCTCTTCGCTATTCAAGTATTTCAAAATCACTATGGCTGCATTTTGTGGTGTGTTCTCTAGCACAGGGGCACAACAAGGGCCTACAGCAATCTGCTGCTTCACTGCTCCACCACAGGATTGGAGCCAATTTCAGTGAACGCCGCCCCATCCTCTCCATGTCCACCCTCCCAGAGTGCCCTCATTCATCCCTGAATCAGAAGAGCAGAGGATTCATACCTCCCCATCAGGACTGGAGATCCTGAATCTCTCCACAGGAACTGGAAGACCAGATGCAGAAAGTTATGTAGGGGTTGGGTGCTGAAGAGTAAGATTCCCAGTTCTGATATAGAGACATAGGGAATCGAGTTCTGGTGGAGAAAAGGGGAGCACTTGAAGATAGCAGAGGTGGAAAAGACAGGAGAGCACTCATTGAAACAATGTCCCATTCTTCCCCCACCCCACTGTGGGATGCTGGAGGGGTCAGGGATTCCCACTGCACTCCATAGAGCATGCATATGGAACAGGAAGGGCTTCATTTTGAAATATCTCTAAGTAATTAGTACCTGTTTCTATCAGGTTTTGTTTTGGAATACTATTACCAGTTCTGGAGAACTTCAAAAGGCATGCCTCTCTGTCCAGTTCACCATTTGATGTTCCTCAAAGGTATATGAAACACTTGAATAGTTACAAATGTTTCTGTTTCTCCCATCCCCAAGACTGCTTCTTAGACACATTGCTTCTCCAGGTTCCAGTAAACTCTGTACCACTTTTCTACCCCTTTTTTTGTCAAACTGTAAATATCAGGAACTGATGATATATTTCTTATTCATAAGTATTTAGAATAATTAAAGTTAGAGCATCTCTATATGTAGATAGTAGCAAAGTTAAGTCCACAAAAAAGTGTTGCCTGAGAACAAATCTTTCCAAAATATAATTATTAAACTATATTTCTAAATAGGGATATGTCTGATTTTGCAACTACCAAGTGTTTGGTAGTTTCCAGTGTGGTAAACAGTGACACTTTATTGAGGTCAACCAGGCAGTTTCCTGAACATGCACTTAAATGCTTAATTATATGCTTCTATTTTTAAAAAAATCTCCAAATGATTACTTTGTCACCACAATAGGAAATGGTATAAATATTTTGCTGACTCAGAAACAGGTATCATGCTAAGTTTGGAATTCAATGACTGCTCCAGGGCTACACCTGAAGGAAGAACATTAATTTTCATGAGGCTCATACTTTCCATCTGTGGTATTATTCTGAACTCATGATTTGCTTTTCATTATAGTGATTTGTGGAAAGTCTGATCACTGGGGTCTATTGATTATCTGTTTGTTTTTATGTGTTTGGGACTTTGCTAGTAATTTTAGAGATGGGGGCAACAGAAACCTACATTCCTTGATTGAAAATAACCTGTTAGCTCAGTTCAGTCTTTTCAAATAAACTACATTTCATGTTGATGCTGCAACTTCAGTATAATCAGTAGACCAAAGAGTGCCAGCAAAGCTATATAATTGTTTGATGGATTGCAATGTTTGGTTTCATGAATTCAAGATGACATTTTATAGCTTTTTCGATAGGCGGTAAAAAGATAACCTTAGATTGTTCAAGTGATAGTTGTTGCATGTTGCTATTTACAAGGTACTTTCTTCATTTAGCCAGTCCCTATTCATTTCCACTACTCACTTTTCATTGTTTCTTCTTTGCTGGGTGAATAACCTTAACACATTGCCACACTCTCTAACTAACAACAAAAGATTTAGATTTACAAACAGGAATTTAGATTTTGAAATGCTTAACTTTTTGGAACCCTGTGCTTAGTGGAATTCTCAACCCTGAGTTATGTGCTCTGGTTGTCTTAAACTCTTGTGGGGATTATTATGACTCCTAAGTATGACATTCAGAAAAGGCAAAATGCTGAGTGGGTGACCATCTTAGCTATCCAGTAGGCTATTGCTGAAGAGTGGTGTGGAGCTAAAGCCCTCTGCCAAAGGAATTGAGGCATGAATTCAAGGTTAAAGGGTAATGTATCCCTCCTCTTGCATTTCATAGTTATGTGCTAAAACTGACTTATCCATTCTTTCATGCCCCAGAAGTTACCTGTCAACCACTGATTAGGGTGGGTTCCTGAGGGTTAGTTGATTTGAATTTAAGTTCCTATAAATCCTACTTTTCAAAATCTGTAGGTTTTCCATGTGTCATTAGGGTAGTCAAATTGTCAAATTGTCAAATTACAAATGACTCTAGGGGCACATCCCTATGAGCGATAAAGTGCATATGTGCCTCTGCTAGTTGTCCCTAAGCATGCCCCTGCATGCACGCCTAGGCGTGCAGCAAATTGCCCCAGGTGGGGCAGGGGAGGCTGGGCCCAGAACCTGGGCTGGCCCCAGCAGCCTTACTTGGGGTTTTGGGGGGGCTCCCGGAGTATCAGTGGTGGCAATCCAAGTGCATAGAGCCTGGCCAGGAGCTGGAACATGGCTCTGATTGGCTGGGCTCCAGGTTTAGGGGGCTCACACTGCAGCTATGTGAACAGCCCTACTTTTTTCTGCCATAGTTTTTTTAGATATTAAGATTTTATGGTATCTAGTTTTGCTGCCACAGTGCAAATATGCAACATGGCAAACCAATTCACGAGTATCACATTTGATTTGCAGCACCTCAAAAGGCTTTGAGATACTGCAAACCACATATTCCCACTCATGGAGATGCAGCCTTGGATGCCAGTCTCAGAACACCTCTCACCACTGACCTGCTGCATTATGATAATGAAGCATCTTGTGTTGTTAAATTATTCAAGTGCCATAGACATATGCACAAACACACGCAACTGCATTCATCTGTATGTAGGGCAATGGCAATGCAGACCACAACTGTATAGTCTTAATTGCAAGCTTGCAGCAAATGGGTTAGAATTTGAGTTCTCATCTATTAGCTGGATTGGAGTTAGGCATCTTGCAAGACATATTTTATTGTTTTAAGCTATTTATCAGGTTAATGGTGGGGGTGGGGTTTGCTTATTTACACATTATATAGCCAGCTTGGAGACTACAGTATTGGAAGAGGTCATGGATTTGAGCTGGGTTTTGGAAAAGGTCTGACTAACTTTGTACATGTAGTTATACAAGCAAAATAAGAACATTCTATTCTCAAGTTACAGGGCAGAAATTAGGTTCTGAATTCTTCAGAAAAGATTTTCCTCTTATGTACAGCAATGCAAAATTTGACAGATGCATTATGGGTCTTCTGGGGTTATTTTGAAATACCAAGATATTGGATTTGATGGATCTGGCTTAAATCAATGATGCACCATCATACTTTGAGAAAATAAATGGGTTGTATTGCAGTATTTGAATGTACATAGCAGTATGGAGAAATGTTTTCCCAGCTGGCAAAACTAGACAAACAAGCTCCTTGAAATTCAGAACCTGACTATGAAAGTTAGATTCATGAGAAAGGGTGAATATAAAGGAAGCATTAACATTGAGCTATGATTTTGATGAAAAATTAACATTCTGGGGTGAGCGTGTAGAGTGAAGAGTATGAACTACTGATAAAATAAAATATCACATACAGAATTACTTTATTTCAGTGTGATTTTAAGTTGCATTTATATATTTTTTAAAAGTATTATTTTCCATCTGAGTTTTCTCACCTTCAGGATTTACTAAAGCACTTATTTTTAAAATCCAGTTTTGGAAAATGTATCATTACTGAGGAAAAACTTTAGTGATAAAGGCTTGATCTGCCACCCTATTGTAAGACATTCTAAATTTCCCTGGATTTAAAATTCTACACGTGACATTTTCCAAGACATGACATCTGGTCATCTGTGAACACTGGACCTGCAGTTGAATACTTAATTCACTGGAAGATGCAGAACCTGGTATTGGCAACAGGGAATGACATGGTAGGGGACCTACAGATCAGTGGTCACCTGGGGGACAGTGACCACCAAATAATAGAATACATCATAAGGCGTAGAGTGGGAAAGGTAACTAGTAGGGTGGAAGTGCTAGACTTTAGGATGGCTGACTTAAGCAAGCTCAGGCATTTAGTCAATGATGCACTGCAGAGTAAGAGATTTGGTGAGATGGGAGCCCAGGACGGGTGGCTGTGCCTTAAGGAAATGATCCTTCGGGCACAGAGGGAGAGGATTTCAATGCAGGGGAAAGGGGAAAAAGGGGCCAAGAGGCTTCCCTGGCTGACCAGAGAAATCCAGAGCAACCTAAGGGCAAAAAGGGCGGCATATAAGCAGTGGAAACAGGGAGAGATTACTAAAGAGGAGTATACCTCCTCAGATCACAGTTGTAGGGAGGCAGTTAGAAAGGCCAAAGCTACCATGGAGCTGAGGATGGCATCCCAAGTTAAGGATAACAAAAAATTGTTTTTCAGATATATAGGGAGTAAAAGAAAGGCCCAGGGTGGAATAGGACCACTACTGAATGGGCAAAAGCAATTGGTGATGGACAGGGGGGACAAGGCTGAACTCCTCAATGAGTTCTTTGCTTCAGTGATCCTAAACGCGGGGCAAGACAAGTCTCACAATGGGATTGTAGAGAGACAACAGCAGGGCACCAGACTACCAAACGTTGACCCTGAGATGTTGCAGAGTCACTTGGAAGAACTGGATGCATTTAAGTCAGCAGGCCCGGATGATCTTCATCCAAGGGTACTGAAGGCACTGGCTGATGTCATTACACAGCCACTGGCAAGAATATTTGAACACTTGTGGTGCATGGGCCAGGTCCTGGAGGACTGGAAAAAGGCCAATGCGGTCCCTATTTTCAAGAAGGGGATGAAGGAGGATCCAGGCAACTATAGACCAGTCAGTCTCACCTCCATCCTTGGCAAAGTCTTTGAAAAGATTATTAAGGCTCATATATGCAAGAGCTCATTATGCTGAGGGGAAACCAGCACGGGTTCATAGCAGGTATATTATGCCTGACTAATCTAGTCTCTTTTTATAACCAGGTTACAAAACACCTGGATGCAGGAGTAGGGGTTGACATCATCTACTTAGACTTCAGGAAGGCCTTCGATACGGTATCCCACCCCATACTGGTGAACAAGTTAAGAGGCTGTGACTTGGATGATTACACAGTCCAGTGGGTGGCAAATTGGCTAGAGGGTCGTACCCAGAGAGTGGTGGTGGATGGGTTGGTATCAACCTGGAAGGACTTGGGCAGTGGGGTCCCGCAGGGCTCAGTCCTTGGACTGATACTCTTCAATGTCTTCATCAGTGACTTGGATGAGGGAGTGAAGTGTACTCTGTCCAAGTTTGCAGATGATACAAAACTGTGGGGAGAAGTGGACACACCGGAGGGCAGGGAACATCTACAGGCAGACCTGGACAGGTTGGACAAATGGGCAGAAAACAATAAAATGCAATTTAACAAGGAGAAATGCAAAGTGCTGTACATAGAGAGGAAAAATGTCCAGCATACCTACTGCCTAGGAAATGACCTGCTCATTAACATGGAAGCTGAAAGGGATCTTGGAGTCCTAGTGGACTCCAAGATGAACATGAGTTGTCAGTGTGATGAGGTCAGCAGAAAAGTTAACTGCACTTTATCATGCATGACAAACAGAGCCAAGGAGGTGATACTTCCCCTCTATCAGGCGCTAGTTAGACAGCAGTTGGAATACTGCATGTAGTTTTGGGTGCCACACCTCAAGAGGGATGTGGGTAACCTGAAGAGGGTCCAGAGAAGGGCCACTCATATGGCTAAAGGCTTGCCGGCCAAGACCTCTG
>NW_005842086.1:2358838-2374457 GCF_000455745.1 Alligator sinensis | reverse complement strand
ACTCTTTCCTGCCTATGCAGGGGGTCGGACTCGATGATCTATTGAGGCCCCTTCCGACCCTAACATCTATGAATCTATGAATCTATGAGACACCAAAACTAGTAATTAATTCAAGTTGAACTAGGATAGTAATATTAGATATTATTACTACTTCACAAATGGGAAAATAAATACATTTTGAAAAAAAAGAAAGAAAAAATCATTCGACATTTTCAAAACAAAATATTTGGATTTTGACCTTATATTTATATTTTTTAAAAGGTATCATTTTAAATGGTAAAAGAAGATGAGATGACTTGGATACTAAACAGAACATTTTATTTCACATTGAGCAAAATATTTTGAATCATACCAATATGTAGGAGGGAGGGGAGTGGTTCCTTCCTTTTTTAATGGAGAATGTGCTATTATTCCATCCATTTCATTTCAGTACAATAATAGAAAATTATTTATCTGTTTTGATATATCAAAGATGGCAAGGCCATTTAGACAACTAAGTTTGGTAAACTCTTTAGCAACTTGTATACTACAGCCAAGACTTTGTAAACAGTGAACTACTAGACTGTGTAGAACCCTGCTGTGTTGTGAGCATGTTGGCATTTGTGGTGGCTGCAGTGTGTTTTATGAGGCATAGCATTCACATGCCATACTTTGACCTGGACATGATGAAGGCATAAATCACTGTGTCAGGGTAAAACAGATTTCTGGCCAGATGGAAGTACAGAAATGCCAGCATATACATTAGAAGAACAACCCTTTAAGAGAATATGGAATGCCTGCCTGTGATAATAAAGATGTGGGTAAGATCTTTTACTTCATCTTCATTTCATCCATTTTTTCATACCCTTTTGGATCAACTAGCCATGCTAGTTATGCAATCTTTGCTTTCCAGTGTAAAGCTGTCTCTTGCATTTTCCTGCCCTTTCTCCTGCTGATTTCTTGCAGTTGATGCATTACTTACTTATGCTTGCTTTTTCCCGCCTTTTTGCAACCTGCTCTTTCTCCCACTCTTTATCCTTGTTGATTTGTGCTGAGCCTAAATACTGAAGGGTCTTGGTTTCAAGTTAGAGATTTAACCAGGCATTGTTTACTTAGGGGCTTTAAATGGTTAATTGTTTGTCTAATTGTTTGACTGTTGTTTAATTGTAAAGTAGAGGAACTTAAACCAAACAGGGAAGGGAAACCAATGGTATATGAAAATATAAAAGAAGGCTTTTGAGAACTGTAAGTGACCAAAGACAGTAGGGGTGAGGTAGGGGTGACAACCTCATGTGGGCGCAGAGCGGAAAGTCTCATGATAATGACCGAATGCATAGGCAATTACATGTAAATGCAGGGGCGGAGGCGTGAGTGTAACAGGAGGGAACTGGGCATGGTTTAAGGCTAATGAGTGTGGGCTGGAAAGTATAAATGTATGAACGCAATGGTGTTCTGCGTGGTGTTTGTAGTGTTCTGTGCGGTGTGTCCATGGTGGCCACTCCTCAGTTTGGTGGGGACCCGTCCAAAGTTGCCTCCACTCCAATAAAGCTGTTGAACGCAGTGTGTGCTTGTGTTTGCCCCCTGCTCTGCTCTGGCTAATAAGTATCAGGATCCCATGGGCAAATGGCTCATCGGATACCCTAGTCATGGGGCCTTATGTGAGGTTGAGGTTTAACATTAACCTTTGGAATTATTCCATTGATGAGCCTTCAACATTAATTAAATACACTTTACAAGTAGCCAGTTGAAATTTGTCATCGCTTAATCCATCTTTTATTTAGGCGAAAGAGAGAGTTAATATACTACTCAGTTGGCATGTTTACATATAGTTACATATAGTTTACTACTTGTTTAATAAAGCACTAATTGACTGCATAATAACTAGTTACTGCACAATAGCACCGGCACATGATTATTTTGTGACGTTTACTGCACATTAGCCTAATAACACTGTGCAGTAGGCTATGAGCCAGGTTTTTGACCACCATGCTGCTGTGCAGTGTTTTTATGCTAATGTGCAACGAGTGCCTTGTGTAGATGCTCCCAGCATTTCACAAAAAGTAAGAGACATATTGGGGAATGGAATTTGGGGGTTTGGAAACTTATTCAGATGTTCTAAACCTTGTTATTGTCCAAAAGTAAATTGATCATAAAAGTTTTATACTGCCTCTGAAACCAAGTCTTTTCATTATATTGCATCAATCTGAATGAAAAATTGAGCAGGAAAATATTAATTAAACATCTGTGTTTTCCTTGGAATAGATTTATTAGGGACAGCTGAACAGTTTGTTTTGGAATTTGGGGGTCAAAGTTTTTGGTTTTTTTCCCCCCTCCCTAGTGGTTTAAATAGCTATTTTAGAGTTATCTACATAATGCTTTTGGCACTTGCACGCAGGTAGTAAATTCTACTTCTGGGCAGGTAGCCAATCATAAGCAGCTACACTTGTACTCAGACTAGGCATCTGTAATAGCAGAGGTTTTGAATCTGGCACTCTCAGGTTTCCAGGCTCACCACTCTAACACAGCATACATCAGCTGTTACTTTTCCTTTTTCCAGAGCTCCTGTTGAAGCTGACCCCCTGAGAAAACAATGCGTGGTAAATGGGAGATGTACTAGACCAGGAGGAAGACATCAAGACAGAGGGGCTGTGGCTATATACAGGTGTTATATTTCTACAAGGAGAAACACTGCTCTCCTGGTAGAACTACAAGTGTACAAGCATTCATTCAATTTCTCCTGAAGGAAACATTTCCTTTTTGGGAGAATTATCTTCCAAGTGTCAACCTGCCAGATCTGCCTTGTGAGAAAAACTCTCTGATAAGAATGAATGCTTGTATGCTCCTTTCTCGGTCTGTCTGGAAGGGAAGGGAATGGGCGAGGGGGGCACATTACTCCTACCCTTTTTGCCAGATATGAGACTTCCCAGGGTGGAGAACCAGCTAGAGACTTTGCCCCACTTCTCTGGACTTGTCTAGGAGGGGAGCAGCTCCCCAAACCATGAACTGCCAGGTTGATGGATTTAGCAGCGATAGGAGGGTGAGGAACTGGAATCAGAGAGGCTCTCCCAAGCTTAGCTCCCAAGCTTACCCATTTTCACTCTCCCATCTAGGTATCCTGGGGAGCCATCCCAAGAGTAGGAAGAGTAGAGTGCCAGTGCTCCCCACTTCTTCCCTAAATTGGGATTACCTCTGTTTTGGGAAGGCATGTAGAGCAGGGGAAGAGATAGGGTAATTGAAGACCAAATGCCTGTCTGGAAACATTTCTAATGGTGGAAATCGCTCAGAAATGTTTTTTTTCTGCCACATATGAGTACCTCTTCATGGCCCATGTCTCTGTGAGTTACATGCAGGACCAGAAAATAGGGGTTCTAGCCTTTTCCCTGGTTCTCAGTGAGATATAAAATGGGACATATTTCTCATTTTGTTGCCAGGCTGCTCAGCTTGGGTATTCACATGCAGGGATACACACCCAAGAATAGAATTTCTACCTGTGTGCAAGAACCAAAATACCATGCACACAGCCAAAAAAAATATCTGCTTAGACAGCCAGGAAAGATTAGAATGTCACCCTTGCTTTGTCAGTTTAAGTTTACATTACTTTATATTATTTCATGACATTATTAATAATTCATATAATGTAAGAATTGACATTTATAATCGTAGTTTATTATTTATTTTAACATCATTAAGGACAACTAACACTTCATACTGATTGCAACATCTTCTGGATAAAACTTTATATTCATGTTGTAATTAAACAGCTTGAAACAAAAGGAACAAGTTCTACTTTGCCACTGAATTGTGTAAGTGACACTTAATATTTAGCTGTTTAAGTCATGAAACAACATTCTTCACCTTGCATAATGTCCTTATCTACATGTATGCTTTACTGTGCAGAGACTAATTTGCTGAGCAGTAAAGCATCACCGTCTACAAGTGTGTGGCTAATACATACATTTTTCTCTATACATCCAAGTTTGTACTGTTACATATGCTCAGAAACAACTGAATATGGCCACCAAATTGCTCAACTCCATTTATACTCCACTGTGATTTCATCTTTACAGGGATGCACATAAATGCTGTGCCTATTTCCCAAATTGTTGGTGGCCAAGAACCATAACCATCTACTGTTTGACCCTGTATGGTTACGAAAAATCACCCATCTTTTTTTCCCCAGAAGCCTAATGATTAAGGCATTTACCCCAGAAATTAAAGACACAAGCTCTAGGCCCAGCAACTGATATGATTTATCCCTAATCTCTCACATCACAGGGCAATGTCAAAATTGCCAGGACACAGGATAAACAAGACTGAGCACACCTTCCTTTTGAAGCCAAATCAATGGACATAAAAGAGAGAAAGATTTATGGGTCCAGAATAAGAAAGAGAGGGATTTCACTCTGTGGCTTAAAAAGTAGATACTGCCTTAGAAGGAAACATGGGGTGTAACTACACATGTAATTAATGTGACTGAATAAGCTCTGGTGCAATTTGAGCCAGAGGAAACTAATCTGGATGTCAGTGTCTACATTCAAGTGCAGTACTCCGCCACCGGATAGTACTTGTGTCTGGTGCAGTAAATTAGTCCACAGAGGCCTAATTTCCATTCAGGTATGGATGGTGATGCTTTACTATGCAGTGAATTAGGCTACCTTGCATTGAAGCATACATGTAGAGGCACCCAGTGAGTCCTTATTCTAACTAATTAGTGTATTTTGCACAATCATTGGTAAAAAAAGGAACAAAACAAGTTTTGGGATCACATATTAGGCTCCCTCACATGGTTCTCTGAAACTCCTCATGTCTATGTGAGAAATTTACTGCCAAGCTAACTAATTATCTTTGCAGTAAAACATCACCATCTACACATGCAACCGTATTACATCACAGTAGACTAATAAACACCACAGCAAAGTGTTGTGGAGGATGGGGTATTATAAGGCCATGGCCTCCGCCTGCCTGAGCCCTTCCTTATGCGTATCATTGGGGAGAACCAGATGGTCTCGACACTGCCTATCCCAAATGTTCTTTTCTTGCCCACCATATCTTGCTGTATTTAACAACTGGGAGTTGAGTATAGGATAAGTGACAATTATGCCAGGTCCTCGCCTGGAAGGATTGCTTTCAGGGGCTTCTCCTCCTCTTACATTCCACCCTTACCACATCCTGATGATAGGCATTTGGGCTAGGATCTTTTTTAGCCTGAATATGCTTGTAACGGTCATAGGTATTATAGGGCTTGCTACCACTGCCTTGAGCTCATCTCCCTACAGGTGGCAACAGGATGGACCTTGGCTCTGGATCAGCTGCTCTGCCAGGAAGTAGATCTTATGTTTTCTCACCTACCATGACTTTGATGGCATATATATTCCTGGGAGGCACTGTCCAGATCCTGCCTGGTCTTGATCCCTGTTTCTTCTGTGGGGCTCCAAAACCTCCCCTTTACCCCAGCCTAGCCTCTCCAGATGGTGTTCACAATATTCTTCCGGTGCTGCCTGTTGTGGTCTTATTTTGGGCTTCTACCCCAGGGTGTCCTTGGGCCTTTTTTGGATACACCTATCCAGGGGCCAGTCTTGGCCTGTGCTCAAGAAATCAAAAGAAACAGCAAAAAAAAAAAAACCCGGCTACTTCTCAGCCTTCTTTTCAGGCTCCGGCAATGTTCCTTTTACTCGTGATCAGGTGCTCAACATCCCAATCACCATAATCCAGACAAAAAAAAAAAATCCCTTATTCCATTCTTTGCTATGGACTAGCCTGCCCTGCACCCCTATGAATGTTCACAGTCATTTTGGGGTCTCCCCCATGTGCAGGAAGTTTCTACCTGTGGCTGTAGTTTTTTTCCCTCAGACTCTCCTCTGGATCTTCTATTGAAAAACTCCACTTTGGAGATTCTCTCAGGCCTTGTGGACTCCCTCACTCTGGATCCTCAGCTGCAGCTCTGCTCCAGAAATTACCATCAGCTGCATGTGTGCAGGTCTGTGCCTGCCTTAGGGTCACTCCTGCAGCGTTCCTCAGGCATGTTCCGCAGTTTTAGCCTGCTGAGATGCTCAGCTGCTCCTCTCTCCCTGTGGCCTGCAGGGAACTGACCCCTATCTGCCCCTGTCTGGGGCTGGAAATACCTTTGATCAGACTCCTTCCTTCAATCCTGAGCAAGAGGCTGCTCCAGAAGTTGGGTGGGTATTTTCCTTCCTTTCCAGTCTCCAGCTGCAGCCCTGCCGGCCCTCCACGTTGTGAGTTTTGTCTCATTCCTTCATAATGCTGCTGGCCATTGCTGGCTGGCTTACCGAATAAAGTTTATGAGGTATGTTCACTCATGCAGGCTCACTAAGACCAGCCTTACATTAATTCCTTATAGGACCCATTATCTGTCAGTTAAGATAACTCAAATTTTAACTCAATAAGACAAAGCTCCCATCAGTTCACTCCCCAGGTTATTGGGTCCATCAAAATGAAATCTGCCCACCAACAGTTCATTGAAAGCTCACCCCCGAAACAAACAAACAAAAAAACAAACAAACAAAAACCCTTTGAAAACATAAACTGAAACCCTTCCCGGTTCCTGGGTCAATTAAATTAAATCAGTCCTCCAAGGATCCATCAGACCATCAATTGGGATTACAACCTCTCCCGGTTTTCGGAACAATCTAGTCAACAATCAGTTTCACCAGGGCTCTTACCCTGCCTTATCTAGTCATTGTCAGGGTCAATGAACTCTTGCAGGGCAGGATCTTGGCTTCCTGCTTCTTCCCTAGCCCAGGGCAAGAAAGAAACAGCATGCAAAAAACAACTAAGAGTGAGATTCAAAATGGACCATGTCCCTGGCAACTCACGGACCCACTTGCAGTGGCTGCACCCTCACTCCACCATTGGCTGGCTTTTGTTCTGCCATTTCAGTTCTCCCCTGGCTGTTCTTAGGTGATCCCCCAGTTCAGCATGTCCAACGCTCTACTGATGGTCCTCCAACCACCCTTGCCAACTGGCTTACCTGCTTCCTCCATGGCTGGCTGTGGGTCACTCTCAGGTGAGAAGGCCTTTTGTGGCTTCTTGCTCCACCAGCTATGGTTCTCTCTCTACTGCCCTTCTCTGGGGCCTGAAATACTTCTCTTTGTGCCCCATCCACCAATTTGGAGGGAACATGCACTGCAGGAGCATACTGGCCCACTCCTGGCTTTGGCTAGGCTCTCCACAATACCTACAGTGTCTCCCACACAAGTTCCTTGGGGCTTTTCTCCAGCCCTGGTCTCTTCCCCTCACACAGATTAGTCTGGCTAAACACATGTTCAAACAATGCACGTGAGAGCAAAAAACTCCAGAGCAATACACTCTACAGTATCTTTGTGTGCATTAATTGCACATGTAGATGCTCCCATAATTTATTATTAGAAAAACTTCAAATGGTAAAATTCATTATAGAACTTTATTCAGGTACTGCCTTTTGGAAGATATTACCCAGCATCCTTGACATGAAGGAATATTTGCCTGTGTTGGGAAAGGAGAAAAGTTAGACTGAAAGATTGTTAGTAGCAAACCTCGAAATCTCTGACTTGTCTTTAAAAAAAAAATCCCATGTGTGGGATATATATGTGTATGTACAATATTCAGCATCCTTACCTGTCTATCACTAGCCCTCCCTGCTTGACAGAACACCAGCATACTCCCTCAAATGTCAAATCTCTCCTGAAGTCATACTTTTCCTGTGACACCTCTCACCATCCATTGAGGTTACATAGAAGGGTGAAATGGGCATATTAATGACTGGTGATAAATTTGTTTTCAGATCACCTAGTGCACTGCAGAGTCTCATTTATATTGATGCAATTCCATTTGGGCTAGATCCTGCTGCCTTTTACTAAAATATAATCTACAATAATGTCATCATTTAAACTGGTATTACCCCAGATTTACATCAATCTAAGTGAGGGAAATGGTACTAACTAATCTTTAGTAAAATGCATAAACACTTTTAGGAATCTCTCTACCTGAGTCAGTATGCAGCTCCTTGGATTGTAGATTTAAGATCTCTCTTGATTGTTGTTCATATCACCTCATTACTTTTTCTTTCTTGGCTGCCATGAGGTACAAATTCAGTTGGGGATTGCTGAAGTGTGCTCTTAGACACACTTTCTGCATAGCTTGGCAGTTAAAGCCCTTTCTTAGGCTTTATGTGCTATAGATACACACCCCTTGAAACATACTAGGATCTGAACTCCCGTTCCCCACATCCTGGGCAAATGATCTACTAGTACTAAGTTTTATATAGAGGAGAATAAACTTTATATTGAAGTTGAGGCAATTTTCTAGGTATATTTCTCTCATTTTAGGCTATAAACCCTATTAAGGCAGCTGTATCTTATACAGCTGCTAGAGGCAGGGTGAGTAGAATTGTGTCCAAAAAGACGTATCTTAAAACAGATTAAAACTCCACATTCAACTGGATGGAGAGCTGTGCCCCTCCTTGGCAGCTGAAGAGGCATTGTAGAATTGTCTTTGTGCTTGAAATGAATGGGACAACAGTGTGCCTCTTCAGGGTGAAGGAGAGTGAGCCTCCAGAGGAGTACCCGTTCCATTGAAAGCATAGGATAACTATGCATCTAGCCTGGAAAAGCAAAAATATATCATCTTAGTTTGGAAAAAGCAAAAATTCCACATGGCATGAGAAGTTTAGGGTGAGGCAATCCATTTCTGGATGAGGCAAGCCATGTGGCCCTATGCAGCAAAGCTGGGTACTATGAAGCAAAGATTCATGAGGCCAGAAGAACAGGGAGCCTGACACTCTTATAATGATTAAGGCATTGCTGGGAGGTGCTAATATGGTATTCTAGGTCCTGTACCAGGTTTTATTTCTGTTTTTCATTCAGTATATTTCTAATGTAAAATTGATAAAAAATTCTAAGAGAAGGGCTCCTCTTCACTTAGACCATGTGCTCTAATTATTGGATTATTGCATAACAAGGAGGAGTCCTGCTTAGTTAGGTGGACTACTGACTCTGGGTTGCAAATGGACAGAGCTACCAAATTGCAGCATTGATTCCAGCACAGAAGCTCCAAGTGGAGGTGTTAGTTAAGATATAATCCAAAGGTAGCCATTGGATAGTTTTCAAAGGTGTTCCGCTCAGCATCTAGCCTTCCCAAATCACAAGCTGGAGTAATCTAATTTGCCCTATTGTCTGTACATGAAAACTAAAACATTTAACACTTTTTAAAATCACCCTCCTGAGACCTCATTTTCAAGCATGATCAAGCCTAAATTGGAGGACTTTAAGGGGTCAATCTGGATTTTGCCCATAATGACCAAATGAAGGGATCTGGGAACCAGATTTGACAGACAGGTACAGAGGTTGAATGTAAAAATTGAGGCAGACTCTGCTAATGTAGGTTCATTTTGTGATTGATTTCAAGTTTTTTGGGTCCAGCAATGTTCCATTTGTTGAAGGAGAGTGCAAGGACATACTATTTATCTATATTCAAAATTCATGGAAAGAAGACCTAGCATATTTAGTATCAATCATGGTAAACTGTCAGGGTGAAAATCACAGAAGAGTATTTTTAAGATCCTTTTGCTTCAGACCAGTCATTAAGCTGACACACATTTCATTTCAGGTTTGTATTTTTAAATACTTATAACAGCTGTGTGCTAGAGATTTATGGATTCTAATTTTCAATGTATTGTGAATAATGAGCATTGAATATTTAATATTTTTGTATATCACTCTCTATCACAATTTATAAGGTTAAGGAAAAAAAGAGACAAGTCAGTCTTTTTAATTTTAAGTCTTTATTTTCTCCAATATGTTTGTAAAAAGCCAATGAAGATTCATGTAGAGGATTCATACAATAAAATCTGGAATTTATTACAAAATCTTAAATCAATTAACTTTTTTTTTCAAATGCGCTCAGGTTTCAGAATGAACTATATTATTCTGTTAACTCTTAGTGATATGTAGTTATAAATTATATATACTTTGAACGCCTGCAATGAAGGGATTAAAGTGAAGCAATGAAGTGGCATTCATGATACTAGGCAAATTAAGCATCTTCAAATCATGCTATATGTCTTAGAATCTTGCTTATGTTTCTTCATCTTAACTTAGAAAAAGCATGAATTCCAAACAGCATCATTAAACATGGCCTAAACCCCAGAAAAATAACAGAGGAAGACATCATAATAAAAAAGTAAGGCAATACCTAGATCTTTCATGTCCTTCAGTTGGTTACTTTATTGTTGCCAGTTATCACAAGCTATCTTTTACAGGTCTGTTTCTGTTCTGCTGGATCAGTGATTCTCCAAATTTTTTGGACTCGGGGCACCCCCCGCATTGAACTCAAGGTATCCCTTTATAACTTCTGTAAATTAAGTGGCATCCAATTTCAAAAACTAATTTATGTATTACATTGCTTAGTCCTTTTCAGAGGGGTCAGGAAGGGTAGGGGACCAGCCAAGAAGTGATAAGGCTAAGGCTGCATACAGACATTTGGGGATGTTAGGGGGAAGTTAAAGCATGTAAAAAAATGGTCACACAATCTAATTTAGTTAAGCCAGGTGCAGACTCTACACTACTTAGGTGGGTCTACGTGTGAACCACCTCTCTGCTGTGGCCTTAGCCTTCTGCTCTCTGGACCCAAAGCCCTTGCATGGCTGCTGTGGCCCTAACCCAGTCTTCAGACTTCTGGGTCCCTGACAGCCAGCCAAACTGCTTCTGCTCGCATTCCAGTCAACCTGCTGGGCCCCTGGCCCTAATCCCTCTCCAGGCTTTGGCTCTCTCATCCTAAGGATGCTCTGACTTCTTCCTCCCATTGCCTGGACTCTTAGACCTTGTACAGTGGTTGTAGCCCTCTCAGCCCTCAGCCTTAAGGCCCCTGACTCTGGGCCAGGCTGCTTCTGCTACTCTAGGCCAGATAGTTTGCACTAGTCTTGGATCTTCTAGCCTCAGTTTGCTCCAGCCCATGGCTTTCTGAGTCCCTGACCCATGCCTTGAATGCAGCACAGTAGTCATTCTGCTCAGGGGTTCTTCTCACTGCTACATGCAGAGCCAGGCTGACACTCCTTCCTCCTAGTGCTGGGCTTACGTGCCCTGGAGAACTGCCCCTTCTGGTCAGGTGATCCTAATTAAGCACAGGGTTTCCTTTTGGGATTAATGGTCAGCCAGCTTGCTGTGGTGCATCTAGCTCCTACTCAACTGCCTGCTGCAAATTTTTGTCAAAGGAGCCCCTGGTTTCCTGTTACAATCATGCTTTTTGCTAGGGGTATGTGAAACAGCCGTATTTGATTTAGATTTGGATTAAATTGGGGACAGTGATTCGATTCATTGATTCAGATCATTGCCCCCAATTCGATTCAGCCGAATCTGAATCTGAAGATTTGATGTTGATTTGAAGAATCAGTGATTCGGCCATAGAAACAGATTTAAATGTTTTTTCTACATACCTTGAGGTACTAGGCATGGCTTGTGAATACTGCAATGCTGGGGTGCATGGAGCATCTAACAGGAGTGTAGGGGGGGCCCCCATGTGCTTGGGGGCAAACCTAGAAGTTGACCAAAAGTACTTCCAGTCCACTTCTGGGTCTGCCGGGGAACACACTGAGGGGCACCCTGTACCTCCCTTGGCTTGGCAATCAGCCATGGGGGGAACTCAGATGCACCCCCAAACCCAGGAGGCACCAGTCGCTGAGCTAGGAGGGTGCGGGGTGGGGCCCCAGCATGCTCCCCAGTGGACCCAGAAGTGGACCAGAAGTGCTTCTGAGCACACTGGGGAGCCCTGCTCTACACTCCTGTGGGTTGCTTCATCCTCCCCATTATCATAGCATTCATGAGCTACCTGGTACCATGAGGTATGTAGAAAAAACATTTAAATCTGTGTCTATGTCCAAATTGCAAAATTTTTCTGAATCTCTCTGAATTGATTTGGACAGTTCTGATTTGATTTGGAGAGATTAAATGGGTCTCCTGATTTGATTTGGATTCAGAGATTTGGCCGTCAAATCGAGCCGAATCTCCACCGAATAGAATCAGGGACTGAAGCTTTGCACAGCCCTACTTGCTACACTAAATTCTGTACTATACTTCACCAAGAATTGATAGTAGCTCTGTTCCAAAGAGTTCAAAAATACAAGTTATCACCTAGGAAGGGAAGAAACAGGGTAGCGTAGGTTAGACTTACATTATCACGTTATGAGAATGATCCTGATAGTTTTTCTACATATCTTAGTGAATATCAATTTTTAAAATAATTTAATTAGATAATTTCTTTTAGGTTTTGGGGATCAAAAGGAATTTGAAGGAAGGAAGCACAATGGGTTTGCTTGCATCAGTGCCCCAGACACAAAGAACAGCATGGTTCTTTATTATTTTCTTACTGCAGATTTCCAGGCAGAATTAAAAGATTGTTAAGTCTTGACTGCACCACAAATTGGAACTCTCATTTAAGTAGATCAGAGGACAGCCAGCCGTGTTGCAATCTGGTCCCCTGAAGCAGTTATAATTGTACTGTAGACTAATACTGCAAAGTTGAGGGCTGAAATCTGCTCTCTATATAATATGGAAATGTTCATAGCAAAATCTCAAATCAGGCAAAATAAATTCCTCTTCTATCCCATAGTTAATCTAATATCAACTACCATAAATAATTTATAGTTTGCAAAAAAATGAACTCTAACAATGCATAGGGAGAAAATTTCTTGTACTTCTGGTATACCTGAAACATTTACAAAGATAATGGTCCTTTGTTTAGACATAATGTATACAGGTCATTGTAAGCAAAGAAGAATTTCTATAAAAAGACAAGAGAGAAAAGGGCAGGAGAGGAAGCAGAGGCACAGAGAGTTGACATAACTTGCCAATGTGCTACAGAAGATGACTTCTCTGTTGGGAAATGTCAGGAAAAGAGCCTGAGCCTCTAGTCCTATCCATCGTACTCATTATAATGATAACCTATACTGAATGTGCAACAAAATTAAATAACTGTAATATGAATAATTTCTTGAATAGAACTCTGTTTGACAGAAGTAGCAGGCATAGGAATTTAAGCTTTTGGTTTGTTTCTTTTTCTAGCTAACCAGAAAAAGATGTATATTATCTGAAAACATTTGTCTTTCGAACTACATGTTTCTCTATTAATCAATGCAAGGTCATTAAAATAAACAGCATAATGGAGTCGGATGCAATTACAGCCAATAACAGAAGTTCTTAATCATAAATGACCTAAAAAAGCTGCCTATTTAATATAGTTATATGTACCTCTGGAAAGATATACAATATAAGTAACAACGAATGAAGACTTTTGTAACCTCCTTTACCCCTTCCTCCCCTTTTTCACTTTTCCTTGAGAATCTTTAAAGAGTAACACAAAGGAACCCACTGATTCTCTTCTTGCTGTACTTGTCATCTTGCTATTATGGATGAATTCACTATTAAAGTCCCAATATTATTGTTATAATACACATAGTGTGTGCTTTTGATATTACACCAGGAACTGCAAGCTAAAGGGTTTGTAGAATTGAAGGGGAGGTTGAGAATCAGGAAGGGACTGCACCAAGAGCCCTGGCATATGCTGCATTTATAATATGAGTAATATGCTAAATTGTAACTTGCTACATGTTTAGCCAATTTATGGGATTACAAAATGGCAAACCAGCCACAAAGATATTCCATGAATAGTGTGTTGCAGATCCAGGGTTGTCCCCAGCCAATGCTGACATCTAGAACATAGCTAATTGTTGGCATAACCCCAGAGCCACCCTAGGTGCTCAGGCTACCTTCAGCCCAATCACTAGGTATCAAACTCAGGGATGCACCAGGTCCCCAAAAGACCCAGGGCTGCCCTGTGCCTATTTCAAATATTCAGCTGAACATCAGGATTGGGATGAAAGCATCCTTAGATACTGGTTCAGTCTTACAAGTCACCCAGTTGGGATCTGAGTAATGTTATGCCCTCTCCTAAACATATACATCTGGCATGGCAGGATGCACAGTTTTAGGGATTGGTGCATAACATTTGTCAGATCCAAATCTCACCATTATTTTATTATCTGCCAGGGGCTTAAATGTAATGTTGGGTTTTTTTGCTCATGTTCACTTCATGATCTGACCAGAGAGGTAGGGCAATTCTTGTATAGTAAACATCTTTTCTGTCTTTACAATTTTTATGAGGTTTAATAAGTTTTCTCCTACTTTTGAATGAATGCTTTTAAAATATCTGTCTTCACAGTAGTTGTCCTGATAAACTTTCTTCACAATAAAGCATTTCTCCTCTAATAATCTTCACATTGCAAAAGGGGAGTGAAAATACCCCAAACAATTATTCTTTTTTGACACAAAAATAGATCTCTTGTTTGGTATTTGTTTACTAAATACAGTGGTTCCATGCTTTGATCATATACACAAGGCATGATTGATTTGCATATATGTGAATGATCCCTGTTGGGGATCTAAAAGGTTGAGAGTTCATGAATATTTATGTATTTACAGGCATGGCTTCTGTCAGTAATTTTGATGGTGGGGGAAGAAGTTTGAAAACTAGGCTTAATTTTTTTCTTCTTCACATTCTCTGCCAGTCTCAACAGAGTCTTGGATCTCTATGCTGTCTGCCAACTTATAAATTATTTCCATCTTCAATCTTGAAGAAAACTGGTGGAGGATTTATGCAACATTTTTAAATATTTTCTGAATTTTGTAGATGAAAAATACCTATGTGACTTTGGAGCCCAAGTCCCACAAGGCACTTGAGCACTTAGTAGCCTTGGGATTTAGGCTTCTATGATACTTAGATGATTTTGAAAATATTATCCTTAATTTGTAAAAACTAGTTTCTTTAGTCTCAGTCAATTACATTTCATTATTCTGTTGATGGTTTTCTCATTCAGTAAGCCTACTCATACCTAATCATTAATTTTTTGACAATAGGTGGAAATGATTGAGAAGACTCTTGAAGTTAAGAGATAGAAAAATATATGTAGTATGTGCAAACACCTATTTGGGGCCAACCACAATTTTGGGCAGCTTTAATTATGGGAAGTAGGTAGGAAAATGTTGTCTAGAAAAGGTATAAGACAGATCCAAGAAAGGGTGAAATTCCTTCTGGCAGACATCCTGTGTTCATAGCCTAGAGCAGTGGTTTTCAACCTTTTTTCATTTGCGGGTCCCTAAAAGGTTTCAAATGCAGGTGCTGACCCCTTTGGAAATTTTGAATGGTGGTGCGGATCTTTTTGAATTGTAAGTTTGGGCATTCGCATACTTTTGATTGATCATAATAATCTTTTACAGACCCCCCAGAATCTTTTACAGACCCCTTTAGACACAAAGCTATGGGGAGATGTGGACACGCCGGAGGGCAGGGAACAGCTGCAAGCAGATCTGGACAGGTTGGACAAGTGGGCAGAAAACAACACAATGCAGTTCAACAAGGAGAAATGCAAAGTGCTGCACCTAGGGAGGAAAAATGTCCAGCACACCTACAGCCTAGGGAATGACCTGCTGGGTGGCACGGAAGTGGAAAGGGACCTTGGAGTCCTAGTGGACTCCAAGATGAACATGAGTCGGCAGTGTGACGAAACCATCAGAAAAGCCAATGGCACTTTATCGTGCATCAGCAGATGCATGACGAATAGGTCCAAGGAGGTGATACTTCCCCTCTATCAGGC
>NW_005842086.1:2350323-2358787 GCF_000455745.1 Alligator sinensis | reverse complement strand
TTCAGCCTCCGTAAGAGAAGGTTGAGAGGCGACCTTGTGGCTGCCTTTAAGTTCATCACGGGGGCACAGAAGGGAATTGGTGAGTATTTATTCACCAAGGCGCCCCCGGGGGTTACAAGAAATAATGGCCACAAGCTAGCAGAGAGCAGATTTAGATTGGACATTAGGAAGAACTTCTTCATAGTTAGAGTGGCCAGGGTCTGGAACGGGCTCCCAAGGGAGGGGGGGCTCTTCCCTACCCTGGGGGTCTTCAAGAGGAGGTTAGATGAGTATCTAGCTGGGGTCATCTAGCCCCAGCCCTCTTTCCTGCTTATGCAGGGGGTCGGACTCGATGATCTATTGAGGTCCCTTCCGACCCTAACATCTATGAATCTATGAATCTATAGATGTAGTCTGGGGACCCCCAGGGGTCTATGGACCACAGGTTGAAAACCACTAGCCTAGAGCAATCGAGCAAGTACTCAGCATGGAAGGGAGGGATAGAGGAAAATTGACCTTATTTTATGATGCTGAAGATATCTTCTGGGTGTGAACTGGACAGGTGCTGGGAAGTGGGGGGTAAAAAAATGTTTTTTTTTAATGCAGAAAGTCAGTGGGCTTTACCTAGAGGACTAAATGCATGCAGAACTAAACAGCAGCATGGCCATAGGCACTGTGACAAGTTCTTGCTGCTATTACCTATGCTATAATTTTGTCTGTATTAGGAAAGAACAGGCAGAGACAGTGATTAAGAGTATGCCAGATAAATCCAAATGAAGTGATGAAAAACTAGATATTGAAAGCCTCTACAATTGATTAACTGAAGACTTGGCTGGGTGAGTTAGCTAAAGGCGTCTGTTCATATGCATGAGGTCTAGATTGCAATCAGATACCGTATAGCTAAGGAAGCTCTAATTACAACAGCAGTATCTGCACACTATGTTACTTAGGTGTTTCTTGGTCCTCTTCACTTTCTTGAGAATATTTTTGTCCAGTCCTTTTAATCACTCCTAGGAAAGGGAAAGGGCTGGAAAGGGATCAATTAATATTATCCACCCTGCAGTTGCTGACAGAAGCTAACACCCACTTAAAATTTGGCTCTTTACTCAATATACAGGGAGTCATAGCACAACATGTATGCTGACTGAGGTACTTTTTCCTTGGGATTTCTTATGATATTGCACAGTTCTTTACTGTTCCATTCTCAGAGCACGTGTGCCATGATCTTACCCACAGAGATGAGGCTTATCCTCTGGGGACATCCCTCCTACTTTTGACAAGTTCCTAAGCAGGTTGTATGGAAATGAAGGGGAGAGTGAAGAATAATTTTATTATAATCATCAACAGTGTCACCTATTCATTTTATGCAGTTTGCCTCTCTGACACCTGCCAGAAGTGGGAAAGAATTGAAAAACCTTGATAAAGCATAATCACCTTGAGTCAGAATTACCTCCTAGCCTAGTTATTTACATTGTTGTAATCCCATTGGCATCACTGGAAACACTCCTGGAGTACACTAGAATAAGTAAGGCCACAATCAGGCACTCCGTCTCTTAGTAAATATGCTCTTATTTTATAATCCCATCTGTGAATATCATGTAATTGATTTGTCCCTTTGAATGTGTGTAACGCTGATACCAAATGTTTTCCAGAAAAAACATAAAAACCCTTCTCATAATTCAAGTTATACACATAAATCTTCTCTTGCTTCAAGCCCAGAAAGTTGATAGAGTAATTGGCATATTTATAGATTTTGCTGGTGCATGCTAGCAAACGATATATATTTCTACTGGTTAGATTTTAATTTACTTATGGAACTTTCCCTTTTTTATATGTCACATGGTTCTCCTATCCTGGCAAGGAAACAACATTTGTGGTGGGTTTGAGAAGCTCCTTTAAATGATTGATGGAATATGATCCCGGATCTGCCTTTATTCATTTATTTATTTTTGAAAAATAGTACCAGTTATTTAAAAATTGTCTATTTAGAAAATTTCTGAAATGTTATGTCTGAAATATTGTGTTATAATCTTGATTTTTATGTCAGCTAAGAAAAATGTAAAACAATACCAAAGAATGTTTAACAAGCACTGGGTTATGCCAACTGGTATGGCATAAGAATATAAATGTAATTGATTTTTTCAATGTTCTGAAACTTCAGATTATTTTGCTGTTGTAGATTTAGGACACAGGAGTGGAGAGAGGTAATGAGAAGACAAAGGGGAAAGATGGAAAGGCACTGATAGGGTTTAGAGGATTTTTTAAGAATTTCAATAGGTTTTTGAACAACCCCTTAATTATTTAGCAGAAAGTCCTTTGTTTTCAGAGAAATATTATTATAACAGGCTTTGAATAAGAATTCAGCAGATGTGGGTTGGTAAATTTCTCATGTAAAAATGCTCACTTGTTTAAAAGCATATTTTAAAAATATTTAATGTTAAGCAAAAAAATATATAGTGGTATAGAAACACTGCTCCTACAAATCCTAATTTAAATAACATGCCTTTTTTGCAGAGCTGCAAGACGTGTTGCAGTCATAACATAAAACTGCAGAGTGCAAATAGCTTAGTAAACAGTGAGCACTTGTAAGATCTGTAATCACCTACATGAGTGCAAAGTCAATGCAAAATGGTTGTAAATCATTATAATTCTGATTTGGTAAGATTTTTACTCTAATTATGAACTTGCTTTAATAATTACTGAAGATAGAGGGAAAAGAATAGTCTTTCCCAATAGTTTTATGACATGTGGGGTCTACAGTATTGTATATTCTATGAAGAAAAAAATAGATGTACATTTTAATTTAAAAAAAATCAATTTTCTGCATCAGAAATGTTTGTTTACAGACCGTGATGTTAGTATACAAAAGCAAGGAGAGTTATGTCCATTATCACCCACTATAAACAAAGGAAGATAAATCCTTTGTTGCCAGTAGGAGTTAATATGACTGGGTTGGGGTTTTTTTGTTTCTTTGTTTGTTTCTTTTCTCAGAAATGTATTAAGTGACATCTCTGTTCTGGCAAACTGAAACCTCTCTGTTATAGGAGAGATCTCAAATAAAACCTCAAATTGATGTTAAAGTTATTTAAGAGAAAATTATAGGCGAGAATTTATACTGAATTAGAATCTTCCTGCTTTCTCAAAACCTAAAACTAAGCAAATAAAATAAAACTAACTCTTAACTCATTTTAAAGGAAGAAATTATAATATTTACATTGCATCATCTACCTGAAGTTGTGTAACTTGCAATTTGTGGATCTAAGATTTAAGTCTGATTGCAGATAAATCATTTGGGGTCGGGTAATTTTGTTTCAACTGCTTTCAAACTCACTTAAAAATATGGGTTTGAAAGTTCAATTCACATTTGAACCCTATAGCCTAGAAACAGACATTACACATAAACCAGTTTAAGTGATCAGAAACTGGTTTAAACCTGTAACAGAACAGACATTCAGTACACATAAACCAGTTTTCAAATGGCCAAAACCGATTTGCGATAAACTGGTTGAATGTAGTATCAGACTTAACGGATTTGACTCAACCAGTTTATGCAATGTCTGTCTCAGGCCCCTTGCAGGTTTAAGATAAACCAGACACCGCCAGAATCCTGGCATGCTGTCTGGGCTGGGTGGGGCTCTCTGCTCCAGCCACATGGCTGACACCACCCCTCTGCTTTCTAGCTGGAGCAGGGACTGGCCCTAGTGGAGACACCACCCAGCAAGGCCCTGTTAAGGCAAAGTGGGCAGTTAATTCTTGCCTTCTTCCTATCTTCCCCCACTGCAACTGGGGTCAGCCTGTCTGCTGGGGTGCAGAGGGGAGGGGGCTGCAGTGGTGGCCCCTGAAGCTGACAGACCCCAGCTGTAGGGAAGGGACAGATGGAGGAATTAACCCTTCTCCCTGCCCCTTTTAACTTAATGGGGCCATGCTGGGTAGGTTGTCTGGCAGGGTGGGGAGGGGGACTGTTCCATGCTGGGGGGACTCTTCCCTCACCTCATTCTCTCAGGCTGGGAAGGGGGACTCTGTGAGGTGCTGGATGGGGACTCCTCCACTTCCTCCTCCTCTCCTTCCCCCCTGCTGCTGCAGGGCTGGGAGGGGTGGCTCCATACAATGCTGCCTGGCCCCAGAGTTGGTGCAGGGGGCAGGGGGAGGCTCTGTTCCATGCTGGGGGGAACTCTTCTCTCTCCTCCTCCTCCCCCACAAGGGGCAGCTGGGGTGCAGAGGTCAGATGGGCAGGATGTGGGTGTATGGGCTGTGAGGGAGGGTGGAGGGTATAGATGTTAGGGTTGGAAGGGACCTCAATAGATCATCGAGTCCGACCCCCATGGAGACCCCTCACACACTCCCCGCCCCCATGGTGTGCAGCCCCCACTTCCTGGCAGTAGCAATAGGCAGGGAAGTCAGGGTGCTCATGCCTAGTGCTGCATGGGAGGAGGGAGCGGAGCCTGTCTTATCCCCATGGCTCTGCTCCCTCAGTCTGAGCCTGCAACTCCAGCCCTCACAGCAGGGAAAACCCCACACTAGAGCCAGATGCTTCTCCCACTCCCTGCTGCGCAGGTCTTGACATTGTGCTGAGAGTGGGGGGAGCCCCATCCCCTGCTTTCCCACAGAGTCCAACATGGGGCTTCCCCTCCGTGAGTGTGGAGCTGCAGGCATGTGGTGAGGAACCATGGAGATAGAGCGGCCAGGCAGGCTTTGTGGGGCTGCACTCCTCACCCCCATTGCAGTGCTGGCTGCCTCTATTGCAGCTCCGCACTTGCATCCTGCACTGGAGCCAGCTGCTTGATGTGCAGGTCCTGGTACTCTCCTGGGAGAAGGGGGAGCCCACACTGGACTCTGCAAGGAAGCAGGGGGTGGGGCTCCCTCCACTCCCAGCAGCGTGTCCAGACCTGCACAGCAGGGAGTGGGGAAAGCAGCTGGCTTCAGTGCAGGGCTTCCACCACCAAAAGGGATGGAGCTGCAGGCTCAGGCTCAGGGAGCAGAGCCACGGGAATAAGGCAGGCTCTGCTCCCTCCCCCTGCACAGTGCTGGCCACAGCCATGCCGGCACCATGCATAAACACCCTGACATCTCCATCTGCTGCTGCTGCCAGGCAGCAGGGGCTGCACATCATGGGGGGAGTGTGAGGGGGTCCCTACACCCTCCCACCCTCCTTCACACCTCACACACCCACACCCTGCCCAGCTAAGCACCACACTCCCACTGCCCCTCTGATGGGATGAGTAAGAAGGGAATGAGATCCCCCCAGCATAGAACAGAGCCTCCCCATGCCTTGTGTGGGGGGAGTGGGGGGAAGAGTCCTCCTCTGGGGCTGGGCAGCATCCCATAAAGTCCCTCCTTCCCAACCTGCAGTGATGGAGGAGAAGAAGGGGGTAAAGTCCCACTCTGGGCCAGGCAGCCTCAAAGAGCCTTCCTCCCACTCCACTGCAGGATGGCGGGGGAGGAGGAGGGAGAAGAGCCCCCACAGTACTGAATAGGGCGCCACCCCTGTGGTGGTGGGGGAGAAGGAGGAGGGGGAAGAGTTCCCCTCCAGGGCCAGGCAGCCCTGAGTGCCCAGATTGCTTCCAGCTGTCAGGGAGCCACTGGGGCAGGCCTGCTGGGACCTGGCCATACCCCCACTCCTCAGCTCAGCTTCCCTGTGGAAGGGAGGACTTTTCTAGCACCCCTGGGCTTCTGGCTTGAGCCAATGCAGGCATATGCTGAACACCTATCCACTTGCAAATTGGTTCAGACTCTGCAGGTTAGACTAACCTGCAAAGACTGAATCAATTCAGGCTCAGGCTTTTTGAATCTCTGTCCATAGCCATAGAGTCTACATTTTGCTTTAGGAGAAATTATGAAAAAAGAAGATATAAAGAAGAAGAAGAGAAACAAATCCATGGAAAATGTAAGTTGAAAAATAGAAATTATAAAGGGGAATAGTGAAAGGGAGAGAAGAGGACAATCTAATGGAAAATGTATACTGCAGATAGGGTATAACAGACTAGAAATATGATTGTTAAATTGTTAATCCATTTTATTTTGTGACTCACATAATGAGTGCAGACAGAAGTTACATTTGTCCCAGGATAGGCCCCTTGAAAGCACTCTACAGCTGTGCCCTGACAGACATGCACAGCTGCAGAGGACTTTAAAAGTTCTTGATCATGTGATAAATGAACCCTCATTGCATGAGGATTCAGATGAAAGCACTCCAAAGTGGAAAGCCTTCATTAGCTTCTGTCTGATAAGGGCTGGGATGAATTGAAACAATGAGAGGAGAGGGAGCTTGGAGTGGGGTTTGCCCAGCCTGCACTGGGTGGGTGGACTGAAGCCTGATTGGACACTTTTTTGTTTATTTATTTTTAAATCAAAGGCCAGATTCCTGTGATACTTAAGAAGAACATGTCAAGAAGGATGAACGTTTGCCTGACCAAAGAATTCTGACTGCGCTCATTACTCAATGGAGGGGTGAGTTAAGATAACTTGTGAAAGAGATATTGCTATTTTTCATGACTCTAGTGTTGTACAAGGGTAAAAGGTTTAGGGTTACATCATTCCTTTGATAAACTGTGTTCCTGTATTTTCTGCCCCAGTGTCTCTGACAGTTTTAACTAAAAACTATACCTTTCATGAGCTGATTATAATGGGATTCTTTTTAAACAAAGTGGGGTTCAGAAAAGCTGTGGAATTGGTTATGAGATCTAACATTTATGTACCCCAGGGCCCCACCATCCAAAAAAGGTCTCACAAATGGGTCTTCACATGTGACTATGACTCAAAACTAGTAACAGGTACCAGTCATTATCCAAAAACAAATGGCTTAGAAGGTGTGTGTTGTGAAAAGAAGACTTGGCAAGTATAACAATACTAATTGGGTTAACCTAGAGGTTAGAGAATATGTTCCTTAGTCTGAAGGAGATAACATAACTCCTTTTCAGAATTACTGTTGTTTCTTTTTCTTTGTCTCAGGTGAATCATTTTTGAGAATAATTATGGTTTTAAATTAAAGGTATAAAAAGTCTAATATAAAATAGAGGCTGGCACCACAATGGCTACTAGTATTTATTAGAATTAGTTATTAATCAGTACTTTTGTAGATCCTGGATTTATTTGTAGGTCTTGTCTATAGTGTAAGTTGGAGCATTTTGGAGATGGTACATTAAAGAAACTAGTAAGGTCTTAGGTGGATAAATGCATGGGCGAGCAGGGCCTGGGCTCAGGGGCCCCTGCCTCAGTGTGGATGAAACTGGCGGTGATCTCAGTACATGCTGCACATTCCCAGTGAATAGAAATTCTGCATCCCCAGCGCTGGCTCCAGAGTGGATCCATGGGTTGGGGTTGCCACGGCTCCTGCCTCGAGCCTGGGCACCAGCATGTCCCGCTCCAGCCACTCCTTCAGCTGTACCAACCATGGCCTTACCAGAGTCCTCCAGCATCCCAGGATGCACTGTTTCCAGACCCCACCCCACCCCATCCAAAGCAGGTATAGAGCTCAAGTGTTCTTATTCTTAGCCATACCTCTGTTAAGCAGTCCTTTAATGGCAAGTCAGAGCTGTGCAGGAAAGAAATTGTATTAACCCTTACCATGAGACTGCTCACAGCTCATTCTAACTTTAAAACCACTTAATATTCCACAGATTTAGTATGAAATATGTGTAACATGTAACTTTACCCTCAGATTAAGATAGCCAAGGAACAGAACAGGATACTAATAGAATCATGATCCTAACAAATTGCAACTGTAGCCAGGTACTCTTTAGGAGGGTTCTGTTGTGGAGGAAGAAGTGGTTCCTTCATTTTATTTATGAACCTTATATGTTTAAGATGAGAAATCCAGTCTAGTCTTACCTCAGTTACTGAGAATTCAAACCCATTCTTAGAATCTCTTGAAAAATGTAATATCACTAGGTTATAGATTATATTCACCCTTCCTGTGAAACCTGTGTCAGTACACAGCAAAGAATTGTAAAAAATTATGGGGCCAGAAAGAAGGAATATAAGACTGATCATGACTGTTGTTTAGAGTCACCTTGAAAGGGAAGTTTTGTTCCTGCTTCTTTATTTTTCATTGAACTGTCACAGGATAAAATGCACAATCACATTTGGGAAAATGACCCCAACTATTTTACCACCCACATAACTGCTTTAGCCACAAGGGCAAGGTACAGAATTTACACTTACTGCAAGGTAGGTGCACAGACAGAGCTCTACAGCCATAAATGAACAGGCAGTCAGGGCCCATGGAGCAGATCCTGCTCTAGGATAACCTTGGATGGTTGTGATATTAGACTTCAGCACTGTAGGTTAGAGCACCATAATGAACACCTGTACCAGATCCCACCATGATTCACAGTAGGTTGCATTCTACTGACATCCCATGTAGCATTGTGGTACCCTGTTCACCTGCCCTCATGGGGTGACTGTATAGGCTATGCCAGAGCTCATGTGGTCTGCCCCAATGGCTAGGCTGACTATACCCCAAGCTGTCACTGACAGGAGTCAGCAA
>NW_005842086.1:2328691-2350313 GCF_000455745.1 Alligator sinensis | reverse complement strand
CCCCCACACACACACACTTGTTCCTTTTAGCCAGCTATGAGCCACTTAGGAGCAGTTGAAAACCCCTGGAGGCACCCTAGAGTCCTCTTTATTAGGATTTGCTTCTGGGAACAGTCTCCCCGTCACTCGTTTGCCACATCTTGGTGTTTCTTTGGGTTTTGAAAAGGGAGGCTGCCCCAGGGGCTTCCCAGATCTGGTCTTCACTCCTAAACACACCCAGAGATGAGGAACTCCTGCCTTAAGGGCTAATTGCATGGCTCCATACCATCCCTGCGCTATGCCCCATTCCTTGTAACATGTTTATATATGTGTGGGTGTGTATATACACATATACATACACAAGTACATCATATTCATAGATGTTAGGGTCGGAAGGGACCTCAATAGATCATTGAGTCCGACCCCCTGCATAGGCAGGAAATATCATATATCATATCATAGCATATTAATCGCACGCGCGTGCACACACACACACACACACACACACAAAAACTGTTGTCATCCTTTGTTGAAAAAAAATAATGTAAATGCTTTCTCATTAGCTAATTTATAAGTTCAGCTTTTCACTTTCTCGGTAGCTACTTGTGCCAATTTTAACAGATTGCTGACTTTGGCTCACACCTTGGAATCTGCAAATATGAAGTAGAAATCTGATCAAGTGAAAGATGAATTCCCTGTCAATTTGTTGACAGAAACGGAGCACTCTGGAAATTAATCTGAGCCACATCTTCTCAGTTACTGAACTGATGTTTTATTAGTTCATTAAAGAAATCATGTTAGTGATATAAAAATTGATACTGACAGTTCTTTCCCTCCACTACTGAACAGTGAGCTAGAGAGTGCATTTCTTGAGTTACAGAAGATGAGAGTTATGACACATTTGTAGCAATGAAACATCAAAAGTATAATAATTTTAAGAGCAGGTTTACGCTAATGTGAATTCTGCAAAGATACAATTATTAGGAAACTTGTAAAACAAGTAAAAGTATTGTGAATTGAAATAGGGAGGTGGAGTTGATCCTGGGGTAATTTTTTCTGCATTTAAATAGTGTAGTCATATCTTGATTCTTACAGTTTCTGGAAATAATGCTGCCAGACTGGTACTATTCTAGCAAGAGCATTAGAACCCTGAAGGATATGAAGTTTATTTTATTGCAAAGTTCTGTAACAGTGATGTCCCTGGGGGTGGAGGACTTCTGAGGTAGCAGTAGTTTAAGCACTTGACATAGATTTCTGCTTCATGTTCAGAAGTTGATCCAATTAAAGATATCACAAAAAACCTTTGCCCCTCATATATTTCCTGGACTATCATGGCTACATCACTGCAACCTTATTATTAAAGTGCCCATATCATGGCTACATCACTGCAACCTTATTATTACTGTGCCCATGATTTTTTTTTTTCGTTTTTTTTTTTTTTTTTCCTTCGGTCACTTTCATTTGCTGGGAAAACTGGTACGGTGTATTACTGGATGGCACCCTCAGTACTGTATATGTTCCCATAGCCATTAAGGTTAAAAGCTTTTCATAGGCTACACAGATAGAAGATCATTTAGTCTGACCTTCTGTAAATCATGAGCCATTTAATTGCACATAGCTACCTCTATTATAAGTCCAATGATTTATTGTACTAAAGCATTCCTTAGGACACCAAACCGTTGTATGCCACAGTCAGGCATTAGAAGAGACTGAGGTGCCAATAGGTGCCTGCAGTAACGAGGGGCGTCCTACGTGAGATATGCCAAGATAGTCCCATCATGCTGCCTTCTGTGAGAAAAGCATCTGCCTTTACCCCGCTACTAGTCATAAGGTCCCTGTCAATGTCTTAAAATTCAGATCTGGCATTCAGAATGACCCTGAGCATGTGACTAAGAGTAAGAAGCCAGACATCTAAGAAACATGTTTCTTTATCATTTCTGGGAGTACAAGTCCATCCCATCTGGCATTCCCTAGCTGTGTCCCATCTCTGACCCTTCACAGGAGATAAAACAAGTAAGCAAGCAAGCAAGTGAAAAACCAGCATCCATCTGGGGAATTGTGAGGGGAAAAATCCTTCCTGATTCATGAAGATGACTGAGTGAAACTTTGTTCTGCAATATTTTGTTTTGGACATTCATTCACCTAATATATTTTTCTTGTGACTAGTGCAAAAAATTGTCTCTCACCATGAATGATATCCAGATCCAAATATAGAGGCATGAGAAGCTTGTCAGTTGAAAGCCTAGTGGTCCATTGGAAACAAATCCAAATCCATCTTACATAGAAACATAACTCCTCTATTCTGAAAACAGACAGACTGACAGTCCTAAGTCATTCAGGAAAGTACATAACTCACTCCTGCTCTTTCAGAGCCCTTAGTTGAATTTCCATTTTTCTTGATTTCCTTGTTTTCCCAATTCATTTGACTCCATTCTTTCTCTCTATGTGATCTTCTGTGGTACTGACCAGGCTTGGGATTCAAGCAGTCCTCCAGATCCCTGGTGCTTGCAAGATGATCTGTTATACTTCAAGAATTCAAACCTCACCTTTAGCATAGCTGCCAAGTTTCCTCTCTCTTCTGGCAGAAAACAGATCATGTACATCCAATGCACTGATGATTTTCTGCCTATTTGTGTTTCTGAGACAAAACTCTTAAGTATAAAACAAACCCTCCAAACACCCTTCCATACGTATCTGCAGAGTCTCTACTGATAATGATTTACTGCTGAAATGTTCACTGTTAGCTGGCTTTTAAATCTATGTAAACTAAATCAGCCCTTCCTTCTTGTTAAGAAATATAAGTAAGCTCAATAGATCAATGTCCAAACAGTAGGCCAAGGTCACACTTAGAATAAACACTTAAGAATCAAAGCTGCACTCCTGAAATCAATATGAGAGACCCATAAAAAACTGACTCAAACTGATCAAATCTCTCCTTTCAGAAGAAAAGTTCCCACAGAACTCCACTGCTGGCTGTTCACTGTTTACTGCTCAAATGCATTCACGTAAGTATAATCCAAGAAACAATTTTGTCAATACAATACAATACAATACAATACAATACAGTGTAATGTAATGTAGTGTAATAGTAAAAGAAATGTGGAGGTTAAAGGACTCAGGCAGGGCCAGATTCACAGAATCATGGAAAAGAAGGCCTGGAAGGAACCTTAGGCAGCTGTGAAGTCAAGGCTTTAATGCAGGGTGTTTAATTTTATTTTGAGAGAGAGATGGAGAAGGGCTAGGTTGGGTCTTTCTTTATCATTTTGCCACTCAGTGTGTGGGGGTGGCTAATATTTGTTTTATTTGTGTTAACAGCCAGCTTTCTCTGATACCTCTTTCTATGATCTTTCTCTATCTACAGGCTCCTGGCTCTTTCCTAGACTTCTTGTGGTTCCTTCCAGCAGTATCTATCCTTAAAGACGGAGAGAATAGCAGAACTTGTAGCATCTTTTCTATGCTCTTAGACTGCTGATTCCAGAGCTTTGGCCAACTGCTCTACTAGTTATGTTGCTTGGAGCATTATATTTCTTATATAGGAAGCACTAAAATGTGGAAATGTTAGGAGACATTATATAGGGTCCATAGTCTTTCAAGTGAGAAGTAGCAGTGGTTAGTAGTGGTGCACAGCCTAAGTTTTTGAAAGAGGAGGAGTTGGGGACCTGTGTGAATCCATGATAACCACATAGATATATAGTGGATCTGTTAGCTGGTACCATTATTTATGGTGCATAGCCCCTCTAAATGTCTCCAAGACTTCCTGATATTCGGAACCTGAGATGCCTTCTCCCCAAGTGGACCTGGAATAGTTCTAAGCGTACTGGTTAGAAGTCGTGCACAGAGAAGTCTTCAGTGTTATTCTTCAGAGCTCTGTAAGAACATGTTAGTCAGAGGGAAAGCTACCTGTACAGGAAGCAATGTTTGAATGCTATATGGCTGCTACACAGATATCCGTGATGAGAAGTCATGCCCCTTTGGGGCACAAAGTCATACCAGACCATTTAGCTACTGTCAGGTACATGTGGTATCTGGATTCAAACTAAGAAAAAAAATCATTCCCAACACTATTAGGCAGCTCACCATGTGTTACTACTTAATACATATTAACTTTGTGGTGTATGGTAAAGAAAACTTGCAGATTCTGGCAATTTAAATAAGTGCATTTCCTATTAAAAATCTCCAAGATAAAGTGGCATTTAAAAATGCTTTAAAATTCATATTTATTTGTTATTCTATAACAAACTGTTCATAAAAGGAAGCAAAAGTTAAAATGAGAAAGAGTGGATTAGTCTAGGGTCTATTGCTACCATTCAAGGCCTATATTATGATCATGATGAAGGAGATTAATGGACCAAAGTTCAGGTGCTGGACAAAACAGTTAGTGAAAGAGCTTTTTCCATCCCTTTCCATCCTTAATTTAGCAAGCTAGCCAGAAGAATGCATAATTTGAAACAGCTGAACTGAAAGAAATGAGCCTTAGTGTCATGTCTACCACCTTAACCATTCCTTGGAGCATACATCAATACCACACATCTTTCATTGGCCAAATCCTGAGACGCGCCCTGACCAGATTGAGCAAAAGAAAACAATACACATAACATTGAAGCTTCTCTCATCTGCAGTGAATTTCTGACCCCACATAGAACATAAAGCTTGCATCCTTACTGTCAATCCATTTCTCATGTATGATTGTAGTAAAAAAGAAAGCTTCAGCATATCTTTGAACAGCCTGACATTGGTATAAATTTGTCTCATAGTAGCTGATAAGACTGAAAGCACAATCCTATTTTACTTTTTGCAAGCAAATGGCACTTAATCATCCATGTAACTCTGGGTTTGGGCAGCAGCACAGCAAATAGTAGTCAAGCAAAGCTCCAGCCTGGACTACCCACTTAGAGGGGCACCAGAATGACAGCTTCCCAGGGAATTCATGAAGCTGCAGCAACATCCCCTGCACTGCAGCTATAGCAGGAGCTGCTGGGCACAGGGGTTGTGTGCTGCTGCTATAGCAGCAGCAGCAACAATGACTAGGACTGGACAGACTAATTTGTACCAGCAGCAGTCAGGGGCTTTGTGTCCCCAGGGCAAGTAAAACTGATTACCCACTTCCCCCTGTTCTCCTGTGCCTGGCACCCCCTCCCCTGCCCAGAAGGGTTTTGCACAGGGCAGACAATTTGCTAGTCATGACTATGGGTTTTGGTACTTGCATGCAGTTTGAGATTTTATTTGCTACTTGGTCTTATTTGGTATTTGCACACTGTGGACATGCGGTCATCCACACAGCTATTGAAGATGTGCAACTCTGTACACATGGGACACCTCCAGTTGAACAGATACGCAGCTTGCATACTTGAGTGTAAGTTCTGACACTGACAGAAAAGGCTTCCCATCTTTTAACCCAGTATCCTACTGGTTAGTGCACTTGCTCAGGAACCCACAAAGCTGGGTTGTAGTATGTTCACCACCCTGACTGAGAGGGAGTCTGAACCTCTTTCTCTCCAGAACTATGACTATCAGATCACAGGTTGGACTTTACTTAATGTCCTCTCCAGCCTTTTTCTTAAACCAAAGCCACTACACCTTGTATTAAATATTAATTGGATAAAATAAATGTATAGTTGTGGGAAAGTTCCTACCTTACTGAGACCAGGGTTCCAGGCTAGAATACCAACCCTCCTCTCTTTGAGGTTAGCATCCTTCTCACTGTGATTATCCAGAGGGCCAGCTTCAACGGGAGGGTTGGAGAGGGCATTGTACAAATACTTTTGAGCTATTGGACTAAAACATGGAAAGCCCCTCCTTCTCTGGTATCTAAACTCTACTAATAATTTTTTTGTTTTGTTTTGTTTTGTTTTGTTTTGTTTTCCTAACTACAATTTTGAGACTTAAATTCAACTGGACATACCCATAAGCAGCTGCATACCTGCCCAATCAGAGTACAGAGTGCACATACTTACTGGCTATGTGTGCACAAGGCATATAGAATAAGACAAACTGTATAAAAGCCACCCCAGTTGTAACTGGAAGTCTGTGTAAGGGCCATTTAGACATGAATAGGTTTCTTACGGGATTTTTAATTAATAGACAATCCAAAATATTATTTAAATTAGCTCCTTTTGAGATTTTCCACTTTCTATTCAAATTGATTAGCATTGTAGGCTGGTTCTTATTTGCCGAGAAACATAGTTTCACAAGGATACATTCTATCTGAAAACCCAGTCTGCTCATAAAATGTTTTTCTTGTTGCTTCTCAGTCTGCTAAGAGTAACAAAGGAAACTAATTCACTTACTTAAACAAATGTCTGGCTTAGGCAACTGCTGCCTAGTATGAAAACATTCTTATTGATGATTTGCTTATCCTCACCAATCCCCAGCAGGTTCTTGAAAAATGCACATGGTGTAGTAATATAACACTGATATTAATTTTGTATGGACTGGCTCAGCATGGCTCTTAGTCCCCACGTAGGTTCAAGGTATTCTTCCAATTCATCACCCCATGCAGCAAGAGGATTCTTCCTAAATCTATCTAAAAGCAAAGAAAGCTTTGACCTATGCAGTCTAAATTACACTGTAAGTAAGTAGTCTCCTAGTTTTTCTCTCACTTTACAATTTTTCTAGTATGACAGTACAGATAATGTATACAATTTCAAAGCACTTGCTGTTGCGCATCACTATTAGCAAATTCTGTTTTAACTGATAGGCTTTCTAGTTTCTTTCAGTTCCCACTTGTGTTAGTTTTCAGATTTCTTTTACGTGCTAGCATAGTTCTGTTTTATTCTTTAAAGAAAATTCAAATTACTGGCAGCACCCTCTAATACAAAAGGAGCTGCAACAAAAATATCAGATGCAAAAACAGCATAGAGATTAAGGATGGGGCCTTCCTCTCCTCCAGCCATCACAGGATAACCAAGAACATGATTCATGAGGGAGTGTGAGGGTTCATGACTCTGTAGGCTAGTGATGAGGAAGGAGGAAAACTGCATTATGTTTCCTACAGTTACTGGGGTTTTTTATCCCATGACTTTAAAATGAATGAGCACTTGTGTGTCAGGGACTGGAACTAGGGACCCGCCTCATCCCAAGATAGTGTCTACATCACTGGCTACAAAACAAAAACTTCCTTGCTCCTGGTCTGGCTCCCATATACCTTGTACTCTTGGATGCCCAGTGGCCCAACTGCAACAGATTTGGGGGAGGGAGTCCCACTTAGACTATTCCATACTTTTCTGGTTAGGGAAACCTCTTGAGAAATGTGAGTTTGTGTCCTTTCAGGCTGAGGTTGACTTACAATCCACGTCTCCCACTTCTTTAGCAAATGTTCGAATGATTGAGCTAAGTGGTGGAAAATGACAGATACCAGCTTGAATGTTCAAGACTGACTTCTGTGTGCTACTCCATATCCTGTATTAAACATCCTGATCATTTCCTCTGTGTAGGTGTTCCAGATCCCAAGAGAGTGGGGGAACCTAATGTGTACCCTGAATCAGAAGACTCTCATAGGAGGTGGTGGTTCAGATATATCTCTGTGCTTCACTTTTCCTAATGGCTAACTTTAGGCACTTCCAAAGAATGGTTCAGTTCACCTAGAAGACTCCCTGGTCAGTGCATAGGTGTGCTGATTGCTCTTCAGGGTTCCCTAGGTCAGTTAATTTATTAAATAGTGAGCCTATGCAGCTAGCTCTGTCAATTTGTATAGTTTTTCTGGGGTAAGGTACCTAATTTTTAGGCACTGGGACACCTATGTGACAGCACATATGAAGAAAAATGTGGATCTCTCTCTAAATTACTGGTACTTCCTGAGGTATTTTGGGGAAATTTTTCATTGCAACAAAGATCCCAGCTTCAAGAAAAATCCATAAATCTTAAAATTCTAGGGACTTTTTTTACATTTATCATGAAAGTTATTGGATTCTATTTGTGCAATTCCAAGTTTATATATGATTCAATTATTTGAGGTGCAGACCTGCATGACGCAGTTGTGCTAAAGGATAAACATTTACTTGGCTCAGTAAAGTCAGTTAAAATATATCATTTAATACTGCATACAACTTTACTAGAGCATGTTCTCTGTAACAATCCCAAATTTAGTAAGTATTGAATCAGAGGAGAAAACAATGGATTTCGTAAAATATAGATCACCAGATCTGAATTCATTTAATCTGAATTCATTGTGCTGAATCAGAACACATCAAAAAAGAATGAATCTGAAGTACAATCTCATTTTTGCTTTCTTCTCTGATTCAATACTCACTTTTTCAGGCTCTAACAGAAACAATCAAAGGAATTCTATATATTTTCTCTATTGCTACCTCTTTAAAAAAAAGAAATATTAAGAGAATTAAGCAGGCCAACACTTTTCTTTGTATACAAACAAGGTTCCAGTTTCATATTTATAATGCCTTCAAGTAAATTAGGTAGAATAAGAATGACATCAATTCATTTTAATCCTTGAAATCCAGCAGGTGAACACACAGCATGTTTTACAAAAACTCTGATGCAGAATGCTATTATCCTGCAGTAAAATAACCTAAAAATTCTCAGTTTTTAGTACCTCCATTTTAATCTGCTCTTGTTTCTTAGACAATTTGAATAAAAACAAACCTTTTCTATTCAGTCTGAGCACCCATAGAATTTCAGTAGTTTTAATAGATTTTTCATAACCAAACTTTTTTAATGATTGCCATCATGTATTTTCTCTTTTAAAATATACAGTTATATTTTCATTGCATTGATGACAATGGACCGATTGAATCTAGGGTAAAATCTTCTTACACAAATAGATGAATATGACCCACTTGGCATGTCTACACATCACCATATGGCAACATTATTACTGTGTCATGTTTTAGTACTTCCTTTTGGAAGTACTGAAACACAGGGCAGTAACCTCCTGTAACATAAGATTTCCCCACTATTGCTACGTTGCTATAGGGAGATGTGTAGATGCTCCCACTGAGTTCATTAAGAAAAATACAGTCTTTCAACCAGCTCAGCATTTGAGCAGAATGGGATTTGACTGGTTATACCTGAAAAATCTGAGATGCTTCCTTATACCTCTGTTGCAATGTGTAAGAAATGCATATCCACCACACAAAGAAAGATTTGGAGGTCAGGCATTTCTTGTTATGTGCAGAATAAAGTGCCTTGCCAGTGCAGAATAAATCAAATCCATATAAAAAGTAAAAGTTTGTTTAAAATTTCAATTCCTAGCCTTCAAATAATCAAAATTCTTTTTTTTTTTTTACCCAAAGTATCTCATAAATCTTGGTTAATTTATTAGACAATGGGCTTGTCTACATGTGGCCCTTTTAAGTGGGATTAGCCTAAAATCACCATTTTAAAGGCATATTAAGGGTGCATGTCCACATGTGTGCATCATTAATGCACCTTAAAAATGGTGTTTTTAGACAAATCTGACCTAAATTTGATACCTGCTTAAAGCAAGTACCAAATTTAGGTGTGATTAGCTAAATCACATTAATCCATGTGTAAAGGCTTAATGAGCATTAACACAATGTGCATCAATGGATGCTCACTGCTTTAATGCACAATAGCATGGCTACATATGGGCTAATGCAACTTAGCTATGCTAACCTAAGTTTAATATGCCTTAATGTGCATTAGCACATCTACTTGTGGGCACACACCTAAGTTGCCTTAACACACCTTAAACAAAGGCACGTTAGGTTTAGGTGTAAGTAACTACATGTGTAGATACACCTAATAGTTCTAAAAGTATTTAAAACAACTGATGTTCATGCATTTTCCTGGCTGTTTCAAGCAGAAATATATAGTTTTGTGCTAAAGTTCAGCTCTGAAGATTATCCTGGAAACTCAGTGAAGTCCCTCGAAGACCAATGGCACAAGATAGTGAAACTTTTTTGGAAAACATTTTACAGGAAATGCACTAAATGTGCATAGCTGAAAACTAAGGCCCTGAGCCTGCTGTGAGGTATGTATAAGCAACAGTTTGCACCTCCATGGAGTCCCATTTAATTATAAAGGGCTTCTCATGGTCACAAAAACGCATACCCTTCACTAAAGGATTGTAACCATTGGTTTGAAAGTAAAGAATAGAATACAATTCCAGGAAGCTTGTGGAACAACTACAAAGATGAAAATTCTAGTGATAAATTAACTACAGGAAACAAAGATTATTTTGTACCCAAGTTGATGGGTAGGGACTGGGAATTTAGAAAAGGACTGGGAATTTAGAAAGAAAATGCGCTCACATTACTATTGGATCCACAGTTCTCAACCTTTCTAAACTGATGGCACCCCTTTTTAGACTCAAGGCACTTCTCATAAAATGCTGCATCTTAGCTTTCATTCATTTTTTTTTTTTTTTCACTACAGAAAAATAATACAGAAATTCTTCTGGTGCAAAGAACTCAGATGCCACGTCCACACATGCATGGACATTTGGTTCCCTGGGGACATCTAGTAGTGGTGCACCTTGTGCCACCATTAGTTTTCCCCAGGAAATGCCTGTGCCACACGCCATCTGGTGTACAGGAAGTTACCCCGGGTGTGTAGGGACTGGCCCCAGAAATCTTACCTGTGGTCCTGGGGGCTTCCTGGGGCTACAGCTGTGACAGTCCTTCCACATGGTGCCTGCCAGCAGCTGGAGCATGGCTGTGGTTGGCCAGGTTCTGGTTTTCAGCAGCGCACTCTGCGCCTATGTTCACCACTCTGCATTTTCTTTTCCACCAGTTTTTTTGACCCCTGGGCATCCAGGGTGACAACCCCCCACCCCCCCAAGCCCTACACTTCTCCCTTGCAGTGCAGAGATCACCTGAATGTTTAGTATGTGGTGCTGCATACCACATGGCTGAACTTGTCTGGACACAGGCAGAGACCACAACAAGTCAAAATGTTTTTAACACTATGGATTCCTAGTTAAATTATATGTCTTTCTTTTTCTTGTGAATCATGTTTGTACACCTAACAGTGCTAACATATGTTGGTACCCTTCAACACCCTTGAAGGGATCTCATGGCACCTTGGTTGAGAATATATTAGATCATCCTGTCAAGGGAGCTGACATCTCAATACAGCAAACAGGGTATCTGTTCCCAAATAATACATTTCTCCTCAATGTTATGCAGATCCATCTGAACCCCAAGCTTATACACTACCTTTAATGTTCCTAAAACCCAGTGCTGTGTTGGTAGCCCTATAAGGTGTAATGCTTCTGGAAGATTTTTGCATTCTTTTGTGATCTTCCTAGTATATATCAGGAGTGTGCAAACTATACAGTTTTTTTGGAATGCTGAAACTCGCATGTGCTGTGGCTGTAGGTGAACATAGGCATTGGGATAATGGAAGAGGAAATAAATTGTCATTCAAAATATCCCTGGCCCTGGGTAATGTATATGAGATAGGGAGACACATACACTGTCTTCAAGTTATTGTTCATCCCAACTAGCCTTCAGATACTATTCCATTCATCTCCATTCATCTGCTGCTTTATAAACTTCACTTTGAATATCATTTCAGTTTATAGTTTATATATACTTTTGTTCCTTTTACTCACATGTCCAGATAACGTTCAGATCTTCCACAAGGCCCAAAACTTAGTCCCACAGAAATAAAAGAATGATGATTCCTTCTGACTTAACTGGAACCAAAAGTTGGACCTCAAAGAAACACAGAGATTGCCAGATTTCATCACTGTTTCAGTATCTTTTTTCTGACATTGCCCAATAAAAAAGCTTCAAAATAAAGTGTTATCACCCTATAATGCATAGATAAGGAATTAGTTAAAAGACAGATTTAAAAAAAAAAAAAATGATTGTCCATGGGGGCTCATCACTGAATGAGTGTGTATCTAGTAGGGTTGCTCAGAGATCAGGACTTAATCTAGCATTTTGCAAATGAAAAATCAATCAATATTATTTGTCTGTTCAGTGTGAGGCAAAAAGCTAGTGAGATCCTTCTACCTGCAAATGGTATTGCTGACTACCAGTAAAGAAATGATTTTACATATGAACAATGCATTACTAAGTCCAGTATTAAAATACTGGTATCCAGGTTTTAAATTGAATGTTGAAAAACTGATGTGGCTTCAAAAAAGAAAAACAAACCAAAACAAACAAACAAAAACCCCTTATATTAATTGTCTAAAGTCCCATAGAGTGAGAAACAGCTTAGTCTGTTCAATTAATCACACTGAAAGGCGACTTGATTACAATATATAAGCAACTTCACAGGAAGAAAACACTGGAAGCATAAGGCAGACACATTGGCTTCACACACAACATTTCTGACTGGAATGATCTAGTTGGGGGTGGTCCTGCTTTTAGCCGGAGGTTGGACTAGATGACTTCCTGAGGTCCCTTCCAGGGAGCATAAGAGCATAAGAGCATAAGAGCAAATGCTAGATCCACAAAAGAGATGCAACCTTCAACTATCTTAAGTGGATATTTAAAAGAGGATGGAGCTAAACTGTTTTCAGTGGTGGAAGATGACAGAACAAAGAACAATGGTCTTAAGTTGCAGCAAGGGAAGTTTAGGTTAGATATTCAGAATAATTTTCTCACTAGAAGGGCAGTAAAACACTGGAATAAGTTACTCAGAGAGGTGGTGCAATCTCCATCATTGGAGGTTTTTAAGACTCAGCCAGAGAAAGCCTTGGCTGGGATGATCTAGTTGGGGATGGTCCTGCTTTGTGCAGGGGGTTGGACTAAATGACCTTCTGAGGTCCCTTCCAACCCTAATTTTTTATGATTGAATGATTTTAGATATCATAACCCTCAATGTTTCAGCATCTTTTAATCTTTTAAAAATATTTTGCCTGAGTGAAATGTGCAGCTATGTTTCTTGTACAATGCAAGGGGAGAGGTAGCTTCCTGGGAATGGGATTTACAAACACCAGCATATTCAGCATAGAGTCTAACATGTAAGAAGTACTGAGAACCATATGGCTCAACTACCTAGGTGACTAATCCTAGTACACAGACAACTGCTTCCCTCTCTGATAATACCACCATGAACCTTCTTCTGGAGTCAGATGGAATAGACTACCTAGAAAAACTGTAGGATCTCCATCCTTTTACGGTAGGGTAGACGCACCTTTCTCTAAGATGGTCTAGACAGGGATGATTCTCTCCTGAGCAGAGGTTGAACTAAATGATTTCATGAGCCTTACTATGATTCTAGGTGCCCAAGCAAGATGTTCTCCATACAATAGAATGAAGTGACATTTTATATTTGATGGACTACTGGTTATGGCTGTCATAGCCATCCTAGGGTATGGTTGTCCATAATCCCTTTACTTGGAGATGTTCCACATTACACAGAACATCTGAATAACCATTAAAGCAAAACTGGAGTACAGGTTTCTCCTATGCCAAGTGAATGTTGTAACCACCATATATAAATTCATTTTTACTATCTCTCCCTAGTGAATGTTGAATTATTCCATGAAAGGGGAACCAATTTTAAATGAAGATATTAAGAGAAAAGAATACTTCTAGCAGGGGGGTAGATGGGGCTGCAAGTCTCTTTGGCCAGCGAGGAAAACCAAATGTAGATCTTCCACATACCAGGCCAGTGTGTTAGCCACTTGGTAAAAGGAGCACCTGCTTCACCACCACCACTAATTCTTCCTTGCTGTTTTGTGTAGGGTTAACCTTGAACTTAGAATGCCTACCAGAATGGGTTCAGCAAAGAAAATAGGTGTAAGAATATAACTCTCATAAGAGTGTAGACATGAGATAGGATAACTTACCACTGTCCAGACTTAGGGGCTGCAGAGTATGCTTAGCAAGTGCCTAAAGTATTTGTTGGTAGAAAGTACAACTACCAGAAGAATTAAGTGTGTCCAGGGCTAGGCAGTACAGTTGTGATGGTTTTAAGGATCTACATTTTGGTTGTGAAATATAAGATATCATTTAGGCATTTTAGTATTTGTATGATCTAGCCTTTTGGGTTTTCATTAAACACCCACTAGTTCAAGTGTTATGAGATACATCCTGAAAAATAGATGCATCACAGTAATAAACACAACTATACACATGTATTTTCTTGCAAATAACAGAAAACTATCAAAAAGGGTAAAACGTTTATTAATGTTGCAGTTTGGAAAAATGAGTTTATGCTTATATGAAGTCAATTCAAGTAAAAGAGGAGACATTTGTTCTTTTTGTAATATGAATGTACTTCAGTTATTTTGTGTACATATGTTATCAGTCAGAAGCTTTGGATTTTTCTCTCCATCTTCTATGGCTGATTTAGTCTTTGATGCTTTGTTTTTCAAATGTTTTTATTAAAGAACTGTATATGCAGTGCCATTTGTAAAAATGAAATATTCTGTTCCAGCCTAACTAGTTATTTCATATTATTCATGGTGTGTTGCTTGTAACATACATATCATTATTCCAAAACAGAGATGTAAGCACTTAATTTTCAGCAGCTTTGGAGAAATCATTATACTATGGAAACAAACTTCTTGCTATTTATCCTCAAAAATGAGTAGTAATAGAATAGTTCTATAATTTACACATTGAGGTCTCTGTTTCAACATGGTATTTCTATTTAAGTATCATCATTACTGGCTCATTTATTTAAAACAATTTATTCAAATATGATGTGACATTCATGTGATTTTCTGGTATTATCCAATTTCTGACACATTTGGCATGTTGCTAAATGTTTCTACATTAAGGAAAGTCTGGAATTTTCTGATGAGATCTTTATTGGGGCTTTTACTTGAGCTTTGTGGTGTACAAATATAAGGGCTGTTTTTGTTCAGCTTTTGTGTAACAAATTTATATTCGCTCCATCTGAACAAGTAATCAGTATTGTTTACACAGATGCTTACAGTTCTGTATATTAATTGTTTTTCAATTATAACTAAAAGCGTTGATTGGGAAGATCATATTTCACTTCTACTTATTCAATTAACTTTATTTTTTTTGTCTAGTATTTTTCTCACACTTCTCCCACTTTTGATTTTCAATTAAGAAAAGGGTAGTTTGAGAAGATCATATTTCACTCGCATTGAATTACTGAGTATCAGTTTGTTTCCAATAATTTTCTCATTTAGCCTCAGACTGTTAGTTCTGATTTTCAGAAAGCAAGCAAGCAAGCAAGCAAGAAAGAAGGACTTTTTTGACTTTTTATAAATGTTTATTGGGGGAAAATGGGCGACAATACAACAAGACAAAATAGACAGCCCACCAAGGGACCTAAGACAGAACCTGGGGCTAGCTCTTAAGGTATATCCTCACAATTGAAAACAAAAACAAAAACATCCAGTACCACAGAAATCTAGTAGGGCCTTTGTCAGTACCCCAGAAGGAGGGATACCTGGGAAGAGGGGACGGGCAGTGTCACAGTGTGAGGACCAAATGGCCTTCTGCAACACCACAGAGCACCCCCTAATTGGCTCGATGCACCTGGAAGGCAGGTACTGTCTGCTGGAGAATCTCATGTTTGAATCACAGCAACAGGCATGCCCTGACCAAAGACTGGAAGATTCACAGGGAGGCATCAGAACCAGTCCTAGTGAGCCAACTCCTGCAGCTCTGGAGGGTGGCCATCTTTGGCAGATGACACCAGTCTTAGATGCCTGGCACAGAAATGAAAACAAATAAGCAATGTTCAAGAGCCCCAAGTCTAGTGCCACAAGCAAGGCTCTGAGGGCTGGCGCCACTCGGCGCTGCCATCACATTATTCAAGACGAGTAGCAAGGATGAAGGCATGGTGGACATGAACCACTCAGGTGTACAGGGCCCCCCAGGGGAGTGCATCAAGGTTAAATGGGGCATCGCTAGCAGGAGGCACAGGAAGGGTCAAGGAAATACTTGGTCTACCGCCCAGGTCACTATTTACAGACTGTGTTCCAAACGTCTAGACAGAATAATGCAGTCACTCCACAGGGCTGGAAGGCAAAGCTTGGCAATGCAGAAGCAGCCATGGCATGAAATGACAATCCCACCAGTGGTCATCATCATCAAGATGTACTGCCTCATGTCAGTGTGGAAATGGCTCCAGATGGCAACGAAGTCCACTGCCTCCAAAGCAGTCCACAGTTGCTGGGCTGAGGACGGATGGGGTTCTGGTCCATTTCCTCTAAGACAGGGCTGAATTATGGTGTTAGAAGGTACTGCCTAGTAGCAGATGACATATTTTGTATGTAAAACTACACTTTGGAAAACTGAACACTGGAACCGATAGCCTTAGTGAGTTAAGAAATACAAACACTGGTTAAAAGTGAATCCCTGTCTCACGGTTTACAATCTTATGGTTAGATTATTCATCTTTATTCACTCTGAATAGTATCTTTCTCTAGTGTTCCCAAAAGAGTCATAATGTTTAGGCTAACTCCCCAGATTGTCTCAGACAGGAAAAAACAGTCCTGGCACTTATTTCTCAATACCTTTCAGGCTCCTTTCTTAGGATTTATTCCCCTCTCTCTGTCTCTTGTGTCTGGGTGCCTGTGTTTTCCAAGGTGGTCTACACTTTCAAATCCCTCTATGGCACCAGAAATACCAGGGAGTCTCTTCAGGTGCTTATGCTGAAATGTACTTTGTACCACAGTGTGTCTTGCTATGCAAATCAACCCACTGAACACTTGATGGCCCATTTTCCACTAATAAAGCACTATGGCAGGTGCCCAATGCTTTGCCTCTGCTCTTTCTTTGTGTAAAAGCTATAAGATAAACTGAGGTATGCAACATAATGATGACATGAACAGATTACAATAAAATTACAGTCTGTCACAGAGTGTATAATTAGTCTGGGTGCATATGTAACCATCTAGGTGCATGAGGTTACATATATACAATATAATGCCAAATTACTTTTTTGGGACTTGTGCAACCACAGGATGCCACATAGACAACCAGGAAAAAGAACAGAGCACTGAGCATAGCAGAAGAATAATTTCCCTTGATTTGCAAGTGACAGTCCTGTTATTACAACCCAGTATATTGTTGGCCTTTTTCATTAACGCACTGAGCATCTGCCAGATAAAGGATTATGGCACTAAATATAAAATAACAGTGGATCTTACACTACCATTGCTTGTGATTTGTTGTTCTGAGAAAAAATGTAGGACTTCAGGCTCCAAGACTGTTAAAAAATATTTAATTCACTTTTCAGTTATCAAGACGTTTATATGTTAGCAACATGTAGTTCAATCAGAACTTTTTTTAAAACAATGTGAATATTCATGTGGATTCCTTAGCTTGTATTAGATAATCTTCAGAAAAATATTATTCTGATGATGTTATGATAAGACCAAGAGTTCTCTGTACCCTATATACTCCAAGCTTGCTTTGGAACTGGCATTTTATCAGCATTTTGCATAATATAATGCAGCACCAGAAAGATGGCAAGTTGAGGTAGATTTTAAATTCTCTAATTGAAACATTCTGCAGTGATGCTAACAGATGGTAGCTGAAACTCTCAGTTAATTGGAAGCATGACATTACAAGAAGGTAAATAAATAGAAAAATGTTTGTTTTCAGTAGCTTTGGAAATCAATAAGAATATTTTTTTAAATCACTTGTTTAATAAGTTCTGATCTCCTGCTTTGCTTACATTCCTTTGTTTGAAACATCAATGGCTTTCTTTCCGGAATAGTCTACAATGATTATATTGTACCATGCCTAAAACATCTAATGTAGAAATAGCTAACATTTAATTTGGCAAATTATTTATGAAGATATTGAAAGAAGGTTATTTTTTATTGGTTTAATTTTTAGAGTATAGTTTAGTGCTTCTCAGCCAGGGTTCCATGACATGCTGGGGTGCTCTCAGATTATTTTAAGAGTATATGGGGTGCCATACAACTTTTAGGGGTGCAAATACCTGCACATGATTCACAAATTATACTCAGAAATTTCAAATAGGCAGTCATAATGTCAAAAATATTCTGACTTGCTATGGTCTTTCTGAGTACCTTGTAACAGAAGAATTGCAAGACTAATATTTTTCCAAGGCCAAGAAATAAGTGAAAACTAAGAGCCAGCATTTTCTGAGAGATGCCTTGAGTGTAAGAAGGAGTAACTTGAGTCTAAAGAAGTTGAAAAGCACTGGTATAGTAGTTAGACAGTGCTTTGTTGTCAAACAGCTCTCCAGAGAAATAGGAAAGAGTAAGGACACCCTCCCACACTGGACTAAGCTGCCCCTGCCACAAGATCCCAGTGTTACATCCACTGTTACATCCTTATGTAGATGTCCCCATTAGGATGCATTAAGATTGTATGTCCAAAGTTGTGTGAGTGCAGGTAAACCAGGGGTGGGCAAAATGGCAGATCTGGCCAGCAGCCAGACTCCATTTCCCAGCAGCCCCTACTTGCATGGCTGGGGCTGGTCTCCATGGAGACTCCAGCCGCAGCTGCACCGTAATAGCACAAGGCTGGGGTTGCCATGGAGACCAGCCCCAGCTGTGCTGTCAGGGCTGTGGCGTGGCAGGGCAGGGCACGGGGCTGCTCTGGAACCACTGGGATCTTGTGGCAGGGGCAGCTTAGTCAAAGCCAGGGCACAGCCATGATCTGCAGCCTTCATGCTCCAGGCAGGGCTGAGCAGGCAGTGGATGATGGCTCTACTCTGGCTTCTTGCAGCAGTGACAGTGTGGTCTTGAGCCAGGGAAGAGCTACAGTCTGCTGCCTGCTCACCCCTGCCCGGAGCATGCAGGCTGCAGATCACGGCTCTTCCCTGGGCCTGACCAAGCTGCCTCCGCCAAAAGATCACAGTAGCTCCAGAGCAGCCCACTGCCCTGCCGTGTGCCTTGCCAATGCAGCTGGGGCCTTTCTCCATGGCAACCTCAGCCTTTACAGTGCAGCTGTGGCTGGGGACTCCATGGAGTCTGGCCTCAGCTATGCAGGCAGGGGCTGCTGGGAAATGGAGGTCACTGCCAGTGAGATCCAGCCCATGGGCCATACTTTGCTCACTGTTGAGGTAGATTGACAAAAGGGTCAGGGAGAAGTTACTTCCATGGTCACAAGAGGCATTACATCCCCAGAGAGTTACATTGGCACACTAGTCCATCCTAGGGGCTATGTATGAGCTAATTCTACTATCTAGATTTAAATTAGGTGTGTCATTATTCTTTGAAATACCAGCATTGTTTTGATGCTTGAGCCTACATGGGATTTCTGTGAATAGCTCTGCTGAAAATAAACAGCAAGTTTCATGTCACCTATTAGAAATTATATTCTATTCTTTCCTCATTAGATAAGTGGCTATTTTTTGGTCTTCTATAGTGCATTTGTGGCAATCAGATGCCCAGAATAATCCTAATAATTGAGGTACAGCCCTGTCCATGAGGGAAACCAGGTGTGACTACTTAGTTACAGAGTTTGCAAATGTCAGGTAGCATATAAATGTGACCTTTAAGGACCTGTAGCCTTAGGCAGTTGTAAATGGAGTTGGCCAAAGCCTGTGACTGCAGGACTTGGCAGGAAAAAGACAAAAGAGTGATGCATGTATATGTGCACACTTTTGCTCCCATCATTCAATGTCCAGGACATTCCCCTGGAAAGCTAAAGAAGACATCTGAGACTGAGTGTTCTTGGCTTCCCAGAATAGCCATATTCCCTCAAACCACCACAGCACAAGTCAACAATTTTTCACTCATTCTTTGGCACTTTTTTTTTGGAAGCTAACCCACTAATATAGTCATTGGAAAAAATGGATTGAGGGCTATGCAGGGCAAAGTCTCTGTTTCTCCTTCAGTGGAAGTGAAGGCCCCAGCTAGAAGGCAAGGCTCACTTCCCTATCAGGTCAACTGACACCTGACTGAGATATGCATTGTGGCTTGCTGTCTTTCTCCTGTTCCAACAGACAGCAAGCCCTCTCATAGCTGGTCAGAGGGCTAGCTTCAAAAGGAGTGCCATAGAAGTCAATAGGTAATGACTTACTTGTGGTAAGGTTTTTAGAGTGCTGTGCTGAAAAAAGAAAAGTTTCAAACATCCTCTAGTTGTTGGAAGCCCAGGTCCTCTAGGCTTCTTAGATATTTGGAAAAAATGAAGGGAACATACTCTCTCAATTTGTTGCCTAGTCTCAGTGGATCCCCTGGGCCTCCTGCCAGCAGGGCTGTGCCACCCCAGCTCAACATGCTGCAGTCCCAGGTGCAGGTGTAAATGCTGTGCCAATAAGCAATAAACTCCAGTGTGAACTGCGCCAGAATTTACTGTGTCGCACTATCTGCACATGTAGATGCACCCAGTATGTACATAATTATCCACATATGCAGGGGCATGTATCTAGTAACAGGATTCCTCTAGGTGCATATGTGCCAAATGCCCTGTAGTCAACCAAAAACGGTTATATAGATAACTTAAAAAAGAATAAAATGTCACTCTATTTCTGCAAATCATCTTTTGAGCTATTCTACCATGGTCAAGTCTCAAAAAAGCATTTAATGTAAAAAGTAGATCCATTCTGTTTTCCCTCTGTTGTTTTTTTTTTTTTCTGATTCAGTCCTAAGGGTTACAAAAATAGATGTATCCGTGGATTTTCAGTGACTTGAATGCGGTGGGACAGATTCTACTCAGACACTTACTTGCTCAAAAGGTTCAACACCTTCTCGACCCAAGGCTGGGAAAATTCATCCCATTGTAACTGCATCTAGATTCCCTAAAACATCTATTTCATAGGAGCCCCAACTTCAGCTCCCTCTTGCATTTTTCTCTCTTGATCCCTACCAGTTCTTCCATTAACTCTGAGAATGCCTCCTAAAGGCACTTGCTTTCTTTCCCCCATTTTAACTGCCAGTATCTAGCTTTGTCAACTTCAGTTGTGGATCCCTGGAAAATGTTACTGTTTATATAGTAGGGTGATGATGTCTCTATTTGTCTGAGAGATCTTGTCATGGATGGATCTACTTCTGGGCTGTAGCACTTCAGGAAAGTTTCTGAACTGTTTGCATCTGTCTTGGTAAAGCAGGGAAAGTTGCATGTTAAAATGAAAAATAACAGTAGCTTGTGAGCCTCATGGCCACTTATAATAAAGCATGGAAACATGACACCAAAAAAAACAGACAGTGAACCAATAACTGAACTTAGTTTGCTGCATTAATTTCTCTTCCCCACTAAAAAAAAAGAACAGTCCAACATTTAAAGAGGAGCAGAAAACAAGCAGTTAGTTTCACCGTACAAGGCTGTTTCTTTACGCAAAGTGATAGTGTCTGAGCTGTTTGGTCAGTTCAGCCACCTGATTGGCTGACACCCCTAAGTGCGTTATAATAATGGTTTTAAAGGAATCCATCTGCTGATAGCAATGGTATTCAGGGTTAAACCCTTTTGCAAAAAAAACCCCAAACCATGCAAAATGTATATCTTTAAGCCTGTGCTCTGTTTAAAATGAAAAACTATGGTGTTGTTCTGAGGAATAAAAATTTCATGTTGCCTGTACCACAGTGCATGACTGAAAAATCCTCAATGTTTTAGAGCACTGAATCAGTATAAATGACCACAAACTGAATAACTGCTAAACTAAAATGAATGAGAGTCTTCAAATATACCTAATATAATGAATATATAGACAGGCAAATTCAAACAAAGACACATCACAGTTTACTTTAGACATGTTCATGTCAATATCTGGTCTAGCAGATCACAGCACTAACAGAAATTATGGTAATTGTCTTCCCATTGGCAGCTTATATAAACTGACATCGCGGGGCGGGGGG
>NW_005842086.1:2290023-2328564 GCF_000455745.1 Alligator sinensis | reverse complement strand
GGGGATGATACTAGTGTGCATCAGTAAGTCTTGCCAACATAGGTACAAGAAATTTCATTTTGTATTGGGCTGTGAAATAAATAATATGTTCACAGCATAGCAGTCTGATATTTCCTTTGTTCACCATATTTTGTCTTCCTGAAGAAGAAACTAAAGTGTGTGCTGACTTGTACCAGATTAGACACACGTACCACTGACTCATTCTTCTGTGATCTGACAGAGCCTGTCAAACCCTTTTAATACTAAATACGGCAGATGTGAAGCCAGATATTGAAAATACTTTAATCTATTACACAATAGAGATACTTGAGTGCAGATTTATAAGCAGTATATACTTCTGTGCAAGCTTTGAGAGACACCTGAACTTATCTTCTAAATTTGTAACCAGAATTTTGTGCATATAACAACTTGCCTTTTCAATCATTTGCACAGTTTGTGTGGATGAATCATTCTCTTTTGCAGTCCTGTTTATGTAAGCAAATTGAGAGTATAAATAATATAATGATCATTTTAAAAAATGCTTCTTTATGGTTAGATATAGATTTTACTTATGGTGTTACATATAAGCTTAACATTAGAATCCTAACTGAAATCATAATTCCAGTTGCTATATATCTATATGTTTAAAACCTTTTATTTTAATGGCTGATGTTGCTTATCATAGGAATTGAAGGTAAATCTCTATGTATGACATTTTCTGTTTAAATGCTGACACAGTTGGCAGATCACATTTCCCCACTATACTATCAATATGACTCAACCATGAACTGATTATAGTTTAGTTTCTATGCCAGCCCATTTAAGACTTGAGTATTCCTCTGAGTGAAACAACACGCTTCTCCCTATACCTTCTCTTTCCTCTGTCACACCTGCATAACCTCTCTGGACCTTGAAGATATACAAGTTAGTTGTGCTGGGCAAAAAAGGGAATGGATATGGATGTATGTTAGAAATCTGTGGCTTTTATAGTCAGAATATGCTTCTAGAGAGTCTTTTCTTATTCAAGGACAATTACAAAATCACAATATAACCTTGTAAAAATTAGAATGATGGAAATTAGAATGATGAATACATTTGTCCATGCTACAATCTCCTTGTACCATAAGCAGAAGAAAAGAATAAATTTTCCATAAAAGCATTCTTTGTGAAATAGTCACTCAGCTATACTTAATATAAGAAGTATGATAATAGTTTCAGAATTTTCTATTTGCACCCATTGACACCTGGATTACATTTCACTTACACATTACTAGCTGCATTAACAGAATATACCCATAATACTCCTTCAAAAAATGATCCTCAAATAAAGTAGCAGGTACATTAAATAAAATTGAATTGCTTTAGGATTGCATACCGATTTGTCCTGTGTAAAGCAGGATAAGAGAATTATCTATTAGATAAAATAAGTTACATCTTTCTAGGTCAGCTCTTCAGATCATTAACCTTAACACAGGTACATCAATTTACACCACCTGAGAATCTGGCCTGCTGATTTGATCTTTTCATGGGCCCACAAAGAGAAGTATATTCACAGGCATTGTCTCTTGTTTGACCTAATAGCTACTGTATATTATTATTGAAACCTTTCTACCTCAAAATACATTGTAAGTTTTGTTGTTTTACTTTTTTACGCAATTCTTTTAAAGGCAATATTATATCACATTTACATGAGATGCTGACTGAGCAGTAGCTGAATAATACCGTGCAGTAGCACATCACAAGATGGGCAGTGCTAATTACACTACTGAGTGGTATTATAAGGCTACTGCATAGTAGCATCACTTAAAAGATGTTTACTGGTGCTACTGCACAATAACTCCAGTTACTGCACATTTATTTAGTACTTACTAATATAAGTACTAAATAAATGTGCAGCTGCACAGTAGCATCTCATGTAGACACACCGTTTGAATAGTTCCTTTGTTGCATCCACACTGATGTGCTGGTGAGAGGAAAATGTAGTTCACATTGTTCTTGTTTTTATACCAGAGAGATAAATATAAGAGCAAACCTTCTGGTAGGTGATTAACAACAGCAAAACTAGACTAGAATCCCCCTTGATACACAAATGAACCAGGTTGAATCCTTACACAAAAATATGGGAAACCTAAATGAACTTTCTTTCTTTTTAGCAGGTACACATCACAATGCACAAGCTCTCCAAGTATGTAGACAAACAGAAAATATGCAGTAGAGGGGAAGTATAAACTTTGATAAACAAGACAGCAATGGACATACAAAAATGCAAAGCAAAATATCCTATTTTTCACACCCACTCTTATCCCCTTTCCCCAAATACCTTTCATTACTTTTGGTCATCATCCATCTAACTCCCTTCCCAATTATCACAAAGAGAGCCCCACAGATCTCTGAATTGCACCATCTTAACTATATACAAAATCTCATTCATCAGTGTTCAATGGACACGTCTACATGAGACACTACTGCACAGTCACTACTGTACATTTATTTAGTACTTGTATTAGCAAGCAACTAGAGATACTATGCAGTAGTTCTGGCAAATGTCTTTTAGGTGATGCTACTGCACAGTAGCTTAATCATACTGTCCAGTATGGTATTAGCACTCTCTGTTCTGTGATGTGCTACTGCTTAGTATTATTTGGCCATGACACAGTCAGTATTTTGTGTAGACAATGCCCAGTGAGTAGCCACATCCTATTCTATCTGTTAGTCAGATATGATGAGTAAGTCCCCCAAAAAGACTGGCACATGAATGGATGGGAATTCTTTGTTACAAGGTAAGCACCTTTTCTCCTTTTCAAATTTTCCTTGGTGCTAATTACCCCTTAAAATTCACAAATGCATTAAAAATCATTAGCCCTCTAGGTGTCACTAAAGGAATTATGGGTAAGTAGAATATAAAAATAAAGATCTGTATGGCAGCATTTTTCCTTTTCACCAACAGAGGGGACAAAAAGTTAACTTTTTTATTGCTTTTGGCAATAGGGCTTCCATAAACAGTTAAAAGTAAAATCAAGATTTTTTTTGGAAAAAAAAAAATGTAATTAGTCAAACCAATAAAAACAATGAAGAAATGACAACAACTGGTTCCATGCATGGACATATGCATTAGATTCAAGTAATTTTGTCTATCAATTATCATTGAAGGGTACAAAATATAAAGAAGCTGCCATTGGATTGGCTTGAAGTATCAACTCTTTATATAGCAGGATAATTATTGGTAGCAATGAATAATACCATTTCTTCTAACTGTCAAGGATACTGTGAAGCCAGCATTTCTTACTCAGAAACTTTAGCTGATAGCCAAGTAGGATTTACAAAATGGACAACTTTACGCCAGATAGAGGTGCATGAGTACACTGTCACTGAAGCCTTTGAACCATATATGGAAAAAAACATATATGAATGCATGCCAATAGCTTTTTGTTTGTTATTAATTGGGCAGAAGATGAGCATTTATAGCAATCAGCAAATGCAAGGGTGCAAGGGTGCAAACAAGTGTTCATTCCTGGCTCAAGTTTAGGTAGTGTAGTTTAAGCTGCCTAAAACTGAAGTGTGATTGTTGCATGTTAGCATTTGCTACTTGCTGGGAGGAGGTGTGGGCAGCTGAGGGCAAGTATGTCAGAGAGGTACTGAGGGTGGGTGGGGGAAAAGTCACTGGTGGGTTTACAGTGTCCTGGGGGGTTAAAAATTGTGTGGTCAGTCACAGTCCCAGGACTGCAGACAGTGATTGGTTTTGCCAGCCCAGAGGCTGTGCTAGGAATGTCCTTCAGGTCAGGTTAAACCATTTCAGCTCAGGTTAACTCATGCTGATCTAAAGTTAGTTCCCATCTTACAAGGAAATGAATTAGTTAAGAATAAATGTTTTCTCTCTAACTAATTTTCATTCTTTCTTTTTCTTTTTTTTTTCTTTTTCTTTGGATTTTTTTTTTTGGTTTGTTTTGTTTTTTGTGGGTGGGGGGAGGGGTTGGTTTCCTTCATGATATAGCAAGGCTGCTGAATATGGATGAGACAATATATAATAAATCCTAAACAGAGTCTTTTGGTACTTTATGAGGTACCTGACCCATATTTAGAAGTGATGGTGATGCAAATAGAATAGATAACCTAAATAACTGCTAATACTTTCAGATACCTAGAGGAACCTAGATGGGCCAGGTATTTGAATGCCACCTTATTCTGGTTTAAAATAATGTGTATATTGTATTATGCCCTTTATTTCTAGTGGTGGTATATCTGAAGTCAAATTCTCCTGATTTCTCAGAAATGACAGTTAAGTTATATTCTCAGCAAGTTCAGCATGCTTAATGAACTCCTTGGGGAAGCCAGAATATCTGTAACACAATTAACTTCCCATTCTTATGTAAATGAGGAGTTTCAGGGTCCCTGATGGAAGCCTGCATTTTGGCTACAGTTAGAAAATGTATGCTATTAAATGACACATGGAGCCTTGAGCTGAAATTTAGACTTCACTAATTTGTGCTATGACATGTGCAAAGCTGCTTTGGAGGGATGTGAAACACAGTTGTTTAAATGTATCTGATAAAATGGGGATTATCACCCCTGGCAAGACTGTCATCAGTAGTCTGATTACCTTTGCCTTTCCTTGCTCTTAACAGAAGGAGCATGCTGACATGTCTTTCCCGGGGTGCATTGCTATAATATTACTTTGTTTTTAGTATCCAGTTGAGGTTATTGATTTAAGATGGAAAGGATCCACCAAAGAAGGTTACCCTATATTAATATTTTAAACTGTAGGAGTGTATGTGTGTGCTTGTGTGTGTGTAGTTAAGTCTATATAAATGTGGGAGAGAAATAAGTTGTAAGTCAAGTAGATAAGGTTCATGCAACTTATATAGAAAAATAAAATAGCATACATAAATTTTAATAGCTCAAGTAAGATAGAGGAGTGAGAAAGCAATATACAAAATAAAAATAGGATGTTACTGACTTGTGCAAGCTTTTTTGTTGCTAGTAAAGCCCTTTGAGATCTTCCCATAGAAGTCGGTCTCTTAGTGCAAAGTATGGGTTTTAGAGGAAGAAAAGGATTTTTCATTTCCAAAATGCTGTAATGGAATCAAGTAAAGTGATGCAGGGATACATGCATAAAGTTAACTTAGCTTCAGTGTTGCAATTCCTAACTTTAAGGTACCTAGCTACCTACCAAAATCTATAACTGTAAAGCTAGGGGTTCATCATCCATCTACAATGTCCAGGGAGAGTCAGTTGTGCAAATATGGGATTCAGGAAAGCCATGACTCGTTATGAAAAATAAAATGGAAAATGAGTTATGGGAGCTCAGTAAATAATTTGCAAAAATACCCTGAACAAACAAACAAACAAAAACAACAATAAAAATAGGACGTGTCATAAAGTAAGATACTATACAGTGTGAGGAAGCAGGGCAGAACTAAACCCATAGGAGTAAATACAAAAACAAGAGAGAGAAAAAAAGAAAAATCTTAAAACCAGGAAGGGCCATTTAAGTAGTTCAGAGAAACTACCTTAGAAACTTAAAATTGCTATTTCTTTTTAGCTTACCTCATTTCACCTTTTATATCATTGTCTTTGCTTAAAATGGAGTTTTGGCATAAAGACTAAAAGTAAAAAGGCATTAAAGACTCTCTGTAAATAGGATCTCTCATTTATTTCCTTATTTTATTTGTCTGGAAATTCATATAGATCCTACATATTCTAAGGCTCCTCCTTCCAGGATAATGTTCTACATTTCAATTGCAATAACATAGTATCACGACCACTTGTAGAAGAATGAGAAAGGTACAATGTAAAAAAGCTGCATCCATGAATGTAGTCCATAGCCAAATAGGCTATCTCTTTTAGGACTGAAGCAACAATCACCATCAGTTTATACATATGGGGATAGAAGTGAATTCTTAAGTGTTGACATTATAAATAAATGGCCTGAGAAAATAAATTGTTTTATGGCTTGATAAAATTCAGAGATGTCTGAGATAGATGTCTACTCCACATACATCTTGAAAAAAACCATCAAGAAATAATTCTGCCCACGTCTAAGTATGACAACTGATATTTCTGATTCTTCCTTTTTGTCTTCACTAAAAGTGCTTTGCCATATTTGGGGAAAGTAATGCAACATACAAATTAAAATGTATGTAATCCTTCTTGAGTTTTCTTTCCTACATGTGGCTTGTGTAATATGAGTGGACTACAAGTGACTGGCTGCTGTTACAGCTCTCTAATATAATTTTGTACAAGTGAAATTTTAACAATAAAACATAAATACAATAATGGATTAGCAGTTTGAATCTTCCTAGCACCATCCACCCTCCTAGAAACAAATTTAGCTTAATGTGGAAAGGTATGTTTGAAATATATTGTTAAAAAAGTCAGCAAGAAAGGTGGACGCACAGCATGTGAATGTCTATAGCTGGTAGAATAAATATGAAGAATCCATGCTGATATATTTTCCATGTAAAGCTTGTTAAAATATGTATGCTATTAGCACATGTGGTGTGTTTGCAGGAGTCCAAGATCAAAACCACAGCTTCTCTTATTCTTAAGTTAATAACACACAAAAGCTTTTTTTTTCCCCACCAAAAAAAAAAAGTTTGATTTGGCATTTTGCTATTTTAGGTCAAAGATTGTGAGAGTTTTGCCATTTCAATTCATAGCTTAAAAAGAAAGGATACAGTTATGAGCTAGCCAACTTCAATACTCAATGGGTCCTTATGTTTTTAAACAAGAGCTTTTGTAGATGAAAATATTTTGACACAATTAGTATGAAAGCTTTTGTACTCCAAATTCCTTTGACACTTACAGGTTAGTTGTTCAAAAAGTTTTGTATGCATTGTAGTTGTAAATCTCAGAAGCACTGCATGAAAATGGCAGATTAAGAGGAAAACGTCTAATATTTTTAGGGGGAGTTTTTCAGCAGCACCAACATTTGTGTATTCTAAATTCTTCATGAACGAAAATATGCAAAGTCAGAAGTCTAGGTAATACACATCCCTTATTTAAACTCATTGTCAGTTTTGTTCCTTGTGGAATCAGAATTATAGAAAATTTGTGTTGGAAGGGACCTCAGGAGGTCATCTAGTCCAACCCCCTGCAGGACCATCCCAACTAGATCATCCCAGCCAAGACTTTGTCCAGCCGGGTCTTAAAAACCTCCAAGGATGGAGAGTCCACAACCTCTCTGGGTAACCTGTTCCAATATTTTACTACTCTCCTAGTAAGAAAATTCTTCCTAATATCTAGCCTAAACTTCCCTTGCTTCAACTTCAGACTGTTGCTCATTGTTCTGTTACCTGCCACCACTAAGAACAGTCTAGCTTCATCCTCTTTTGAACTGCTCTTCAGGTACTTGAAGAATGCTATTAACTTCCTTCTCAGTTTTCTCTTCTGCAAACTAAATAAGCCCAGTTCCCTCAGCCTCTCCTCATAAGTCATGTCCCCCAACACCCTCCCCATTTTTGTTGACCTCCAAAGGACTCTCTTCAGTTTGTCCACATTCTTTCTTAAGTGGGGGACGCACAACTGAACACAGTACTCCAGATGTGGTCTCACCAGTGCTGAATAGAGCAGAATAATCACTTCCCTTGCCTGGCTGGCAACACTCCTACCAATGCAGCCCAGCATGCCATTAGCTGTCTTGGCACCAAGGGCACACTGTTGGCTCATTCACCTTATTGTCCACTGTAACCCCCTGGTCCTTTTCTGAAGAGCTGCTGCCCAGCTGGTCAGTCCCCACGCTGTAGCAGTGTATGTGATTGTTCCGTCCTAAGTGCAGGACTTTGCACTTGTCTGTGCTGAAACTTATGAGATCCCTTTTGGCCCAATCATCCAATTTGTCTAGGTCATTCTGAATCCTTGCCCTGCCCTCCAGTGTATCTACTATTCCCCCCAGTTTGGTGTCATCTACAAAGTTGCTGAGGGTGCAATCTAGCCATCTTCCAGGTCACTGTTGAAGATATTAAACACAACCAACCCCAGAACCAACCCCTGGGGCACTCCATTTGATACCAGCTGCCAAACTAGGCATCGAGCCACTGATTACTACCATCTGAGCCAAATGCTCCAGCCAGTTTTTTGTTGTTGTGGAAGACTGTATCAAAAGCCTTGCTAAAATCAAGGTATACCACATCCACTGGTTTCCCTGCAACTACAGAGCCAATTATCTCATCACAGAAGGCAATCAGGTTGGTCAGGCATGACTTGCCCTTGGTGAATCCATGCTGACTGTTCCTAATCACCTTTTTCTCCTCCAAGTGCTTAGAAATGGATTCCTTGAGGATATACTCCATGATTTTCCCAAGAGTTGAGGTGAGGCTGACCAGTCTATAGTTCCCTGGATCCTCCTTTTTCCGTTTCTTAAATATGGGCACTATTTTTGCCCCTTTCCAGTCATCTGGGATGTCTCCTGATAGGCATGACTTTTCAAAGATGATGGCCAGTGGTTCTGCAATCACATCAGCCAACTCCCTCAGCACCCTCGGGTGCATCCCATATGGCCTCAAGAACTTGTGTATGTCCAGTTTTTTTAAATAGTCCCTAACCTGTTCTTTCACTAACATCAAACAAGCTTGGACACCCATTCCTCTTTCTGTTTAATATATAGGAGATAGCTAAGAACTCAGAGGTGGTGAGGCCCACAGAGGAGAGAGAAGTTCTGTCAGTTGCTATTTCCTTAGAATCTTACTACTACCTCCACTTAAAAAAATAAACGCTGTCCACCTGTTCCTGCTGCATACACTCCAACTCCAGAAGTGGGATGGCAGGGATATTTCTGGAGTGCCCTCTGTGCGCATTCCTAATGACTGTTTTTTATGCCCTAAGTCACTTGAGAACTTTTTGAAATGTTTATCTTGTAAGCTGTTTGGAAGAACATCCAGGGAGAGTCAGTCTTGAACCTTAATTAGGGCTTCTGGCAGTGTTTCAATACATATACTATATTACCATTGTCATTATCCTTATGGAAGAAAATTCTGGTTCTGCTTCTTGTGACCTGAGTCTAGTGAGAAACCAGGTTTCCACAGATGGCTAGACCAATAACTTACTGCATTATCTGTACCTCTCAATTAGTTAAAATTCATTGCACAAATCCACCACAGCATAAACTGATTATTTAAGAGACTCTTACATTGTAGCAAGGTGAGGTGTTTATTTGATATTCTCTGAAGTAGTCATCACAAACATGCATAGTGGCTGAAAAATGTATAACCTTCTGCTATTACAAAGAAGATAGTTTCAAAATAGCAATATAAATAATAGATTAAAATCATAACCAACCTGCTATTGTAAAACAAGCTGAATACATGCTGTAGTTACTGTATTTAAAAATGTAGATGTCCACTTCAGTCAACTTTATCATTTGCCTTTTCATACAAATATATATGTGAAATTGTAACTTTTCACTAAAGATTTTTGGATGGTATTTTCTGCTTCTATTTCTAACTAAATACCTCCAAAGTTACAAAAAAAACCCAAAGCAAACATACACAAATATAATTGTACATTGATACTAGTTAATTACAATTCTACAACACTGTCTTTTCTGGAAAACCTTGGAATTGCAATATTGAGTTGCCTCCATTAAGATCAATTAATGTTATGCAAACTCAAGCTGAATGTATGTATGTTTTGGGATTATGCCTAATGCACTGGAGCTCTCTCTCACTATTAATTCTGTATTTAGATATTTGTATTGGTGAGAGGATATAGGAAATGGGCAAATTGGATTAATGGATGCTGAATAATAACTGCCTTTGGTATATATCTTATTAACATCTACTTTCTTCCAATGTAAATAATACACAGAATGATGTGAGAAGTGTTTCCCATTTGATCTGAAATGGCTGAAAGATATGAGGCAGTAGGACCTCTTGGGGACCTTTTATTTTCTCGATTAACCCCTGAGAATATTTCAAGGGACAAGTTCATCACAATGGAACAAGTTTACATTAAATTTTATTGGTATCATTTATGAAGCATTTCCCAAAGCCTCTTTCTTGTGATCTCTTTTCAGTAGTTGTAACCTTTAATAGCTGGTGGATATAATGGCCAAGATAGCAGAGGATTATTGATAAATATTAGCAACCTAGCATACCAGAATAATAATTGGTACTTTTTATGCAATTACTATTTAATGCAAAATGATTAAACAAAATTAGAAGCATTTTAGGATTCCTTAATTCTAGGAGCCTCTTCATTTAGATACAGAATGAAGGTACATGTTGCATGATCACCTTCTAGACTCATGCCTCTCATATTCATTTATAGCCACTGACCCAGTTTCCCTAGTATAGTGGATTAGTTTTATTTAATCTTAAACTGGCTGTTGAGAAAGTGGAATAGAGGGGTTAAAATCCCTTTCGTCCAAAGAAACTAGAACTTGGATTCCCACTTCCCAGGCAAGTGCCTTAACCCCTAGACTTGACTTTACCCAGAAGCCAAAGCTATCTGTAAAACAGATGTGTTTCATCAGTGGGTACATCTACATGTGCTATTAATTCAAAGTAAGCTTACTGTGCCTTAAAAATACTGCAAAATAAACCTACTGGGAAGCACGTTTACATATGTTCCCTCTTGGGAGCAGATTTGGTCCCATTGGGAACATCCCAGAGAGGCCTCTCCCTTCTGGCTCTACCGTCCTGCAGCAGACAGGGGGAGCTCCAAGTTCCTCCTGGGTGCTAGCCAAGGGACTGGCAGAGAGCATGAGGCCAGAAGACAGTTATATCCTGGCCCCATACACATTGGGAGGGGCCCTGATGTACACAGGGAAGGATAGTTGTTGCTGCACAGCTCTCCTGCACTGTGCTTATGGCGACAAACCCTGTGCCCAGAAGGGCTTCCCCACACAGCCCAGGGCTGGCTGGGACCTGTCCCGGTTTAGGCCAGGTCACAGCCAGCTCTGGGCTGCACAGAGATGCTCTGTGCAGCCCAGGGCTGCCTGGGACTTGTTGTTCCCCCTTCACTTGATTCCCAGTCCCATGCCCTGATTGCACAATCAGAGCAGGGGGCTAGGAAACAGCTGGGGAGGAAGGAACTCTTCCCAGTCCCCTGCCCTGAACCACCAGTGGATCAGCTAGCAGCAAGCCCCCAGTAGTTGGGGAACCCCCATCCAGCTGGGGGCTCACTGCTATCTGCCCCACTGGTGGGACAGCTCCTGGATGCCCCTGGCTGGGTGGGAATCCCCCACCCAGCTGGGAGCCACTGCTAGTTGCCCCACTGATAGCTCCCCAGTCTCCGCTCCTGTGAGGAGCCAGGAGCCCCACAGTATCAGGACAGATGGTTGGCGGGGGAAGGAAAAAGAGGAACCCAGTCCCCATGCTGATCAGCTCCTGGGGCAGCCTGGAGATGAGCAGTACCAGAACTGGGCCTTCTGTCGGCGTGGCTGACCAGGAGTGTCTCATATCGACACACCCAATGTATCTGTAACTGTAATGAGATAGCTTCAATTGGATGATGACATGATGGTAATACATACTGAAAGAATAGGATAACTCTATATCTCCTTGGGAGAATAAGATCACTCTTCCAGGGCAAGATGCATATTTTGGATCCAGTAGCATCAAATACATAGTGCCTGGGCTTTAGTATACAAATAAGAACAACATTTAAAAAGGAAGGGTGGAAAATGGCAAGGAAGAGTCATATCAGCTTTTCAGAGAATGTATAGGGGACCTTATGGGAAGAAACTGCAATGTAGGCATGAGCGCAAGGCAAAAGGAGGAAAACAAAACCATGAATAGAAGTTCAAACCCTACCCCAATCCAAAAAAAGCTACCACTACACCAGACATGCAATGGACACAGCATGGTGTGTGCCATTTATCACTCTAATTACTTTGGAATAGATCACGACATTACTGAAAATCTGTTGTAAGGGCAACATGTACTTGTACCTTTTTGGAGGCAGAATAGGGTTCAAATTGTGATTTGGAATCAGAATTCCATTTTTTCCCCCCACTTGTCCCAAAGGTAAAATAAATTACAGCGGGGATAGATTCATTTTTATTCTGCAGAAACTTAACTGGGTACTTGGTGCCTGAAGCCAAAGATCCATCCTCTGCTTGCTCATTCTTTCTGCATGGGAGGGTGGGAGTAGGGGTGGGGTGTAGTAGGGAGTGGGGAAAGGCAGTGGGGAAGAAGGAAAGAACAGTAGCTCTACAGCAGCGGCTTTTTCATTGTAAACATAACTAATAGTTCATTAGTTTTCATTAGGGGCCAAGGTAACATGAAGTAGAAGATGGCAGTATTCTATTATTCTATGTATTCTAATGCTAAAGATGCATGCCTTTGGCATGGGGGAAGAAAAAAGAAAAACCAAAGCAATGGCAGGTTATTAAACCCCAAGAGCAGTTGTGGTATAAGAAAATAGCTATTGAAAATGAAAGCATTGACAGGAGATTGTAAAATGAAACCAAAGGAAGAAAAAAGAACTTGAGAGCTGCAATTCACATATACAACATTTTAAAAGGTCCATTCTATTCTCAGTTCTCATGTTTAACTCCTATTTATGTCAGTCGGTGTTACGTGCATGGACAGAGAGATGAGACACCTTTGTATGTAAACAATCATTCATTTTCCTGTTCAAGACAAAAAAGGACATAGAAATAAGACCAGGAGATTTAATTTTTAGAAAATACCTTGAAAAGCATTTTACATGCCATAAATCAGAGTTATCTCCAAAATTTGATGTGAGTGACAGTATTTCCTTGTGCATTAAAATGAAAACCTAACCATTTTAGTTAACGAAGAAATTAATCTCCTTTCAAATGACAATTCCATCAGACAGGCAGACAATGATCTTAGGTAATTATGTTACATTACAGTTGTAATCACTGTTGTCTTACAGGTGCACCCTGTATTGTCATTCCAGCTGGTTTTAGCCAAGATTTAACTGTAGATTCACAAAGCCTCAACATTTTGGCAGGTGCATAAACCCAAGAGAGCATAAGACTGTTTTCGGATCATTGCTTTTGAAAGCTTTTCTATGTATGCTCCATAAGGCATTATAGGGCATTATAAAACTCTTATAGTGCCATTAATAGTTGGGAAAGACATATTTTAAGATTATTCTATTCAATATTTAATATTTCTGGACACAAGTCTAATGATCTTATCTCCTGTTTCTTAAGCCATTTTTTCTTATAGTTTTAGATCTGATGCCTTAGGGCATGTTTTTTTGCAGGGTGCATAGAGATTTAGCTGTGGCGTATGAGTCCCATGAACTTTAATTTGATTTCCATAGAAAAACCTTGGTCACAATGGCACAAATATTCATTTAAGCCACTTCTTTACAACTTTTTTATATGGAGATTTCTGTTAAGTACAAATAATACAATAGATTAACTGAATCAATGTAAGTGAAAATACATCATATGTGTATTCTATTTCTCAACCTGATATTTCTTGTTCTGCACTGAAGAGCCTTTCTTGATGGTGACATCAGAAATGGATCCACTCTAGGCAGGAATTGAAAGCTGGTATCTTTGCTGAAGGCTTCCTGGAAATCTTGTATACTACCAACTGCAGAAAAAGGTCTGACATTTGTGTGATGATGCCAGTATGAGTTGGATATGTTCTGGGGATCTTTTGCTTTCTGATTTAAATCCAAAAGGAAAAAGGCATATTTCATATCAGGAAACAAGACAAAATAAGGCAACATTCCTTCAGCAGAACTTAAAAGGAAGGCTGTTTTCAGACCCATTGATGTTAGCTCCCCCCTGCCTTTTTTTTTTACACTGGGTAAAAACAGGAGCACAGGGAGTACAGAGGAAAACCGATCAATGTTTCTCTGCCAGGAGGAACCAGTTATATTAACACAGTCCAAAGGAACTGTGAGCTGTACTTCCTTTACTCAACCACCAACAAACTAATATTTATGTCTTTATAATAATTTTAATACTTTCCATCTGAGGAGGAACTTTACCAGTTTTTCCTCTTCCCAGACCACATCAACAGCACAATATGCCATAGTGTTGTCCGCACTGGCCACATTTTGATATAAATAGAACTGATACAGACAACGATTGAAGAAAATAGCTCCAACCTACTTACTCAATTTTTCATTCCAGTAAATGTCAGCTATCGGCTATAGGCTGGAGTATACCTGTAGGCTTAATGTACACTAATAAATGTATGAACCAACATTTTCCTCATAATTTTGTTTCTTCTTCTAGGTGACAGTAAAATTTTCTTCCTTTAAAGTCAGAAAGAATCCATCATTATAACCTTGACACTTTAGAACCCAACCAAATTCCAAAACATATTTATACAAAACTCTGACTGCCTAATAGATCAATGAATAGGGACAAATAAGATAACTAATGAGTAATTGATGCAATTGATAGTGATGCAAATGTTCTAGTATTGAGATACCCTGGTATGTTTCTAAGTGGAAAAAAGAAAGCTCAAGTAACAGTTTTAGAAATGCATTCTGAAACAGTCAAGCATAGGTACAAATACATTTCTACAAACCCATGGGTACATGCAGATGATATGCTTCTCTCAGTCTTAGTGCTGAACTATACTTACATTCAAACAGTTTGGAGAGTGCAAAAATAGCTGGCCTGATCTAATTTAATTAATCCTAGAAGGTGAAGTATGTAGACTGGGATAATCCAGGCACAATGCAACTGAATGGGTGTACACATTAGTAGCACAGTCCCAGTGCTGGGAAAGCCAGCTACTTGTCCCACCCTGATTGGGCTATTTTTAATTCTTCACTCCCCACACGTTTTGGTGGACAACTCCCCTACCCTTATGGACCCACCAACACTCTCACAGACCTGCTGTCACCTCCAATCCAAGCCAAAACCCCAAAGAACTGACTACCCTGCCCATCCCACCTACCTATTCCTCCCCACACACCAAGTTACGTAGATCATGCTCCTGGCACTGACAAATGTGTGTACAAGTAAGTGGGACCTGATCTATGATCACAATCTTAAAGTAAGATGCATAATTGTAGATCAGATTCCACTAACATGTGCACATACCTTCTGCTGATATCATGAAGGAGGCAAAGTAGATCTATTGTCTAATATAAAAGCAAAAACTCATGGAGTAGGTACTGGATCTTGAATTTTCCCATCCTAGGTATGTACTGTAAGAACTGGTATATAGGGCCATTTTCTCTCTCTCAGGGTAGGATTACATCTTCCAATTAGTTCTTGCTAAGGACACTTAAAACACGAATGATCATGTATTCAAACTCATTAACTAGTGCTAAGTTCTCTCTTGGTATTTTAAAGTTACGCCACTTGAGGTGATGATTGTATTTGATCTGTACTAGGAAACTCAACTGAGCTTAATTTCTAAACATTCAACCAATTTAAGATGGCTAATTTATGGTCCTCCAGTAGCCCAGGAGTCATTACTCATAGGTGGGCTAGCTGTCCTTCTGGAATCTGACGCACCCCAATTATAGGCCAGACACCAGGTCAGCAGCTAGTGAGTGAGAAAATGGGAGAAGAAGGGAAGGGTAGAAGGTAGAAACTGGGTTGGAGGGTTCAGATGGGGTTAGTCTCTGGGTGAATCAGGGACCCACCAGGCTGCAGAGGGCCCAGCAGGAGGCACAGGCACCAACACACCATCCCCATACTTCCCTTTGACTGCAGTCACTACTGAGCAACACAGCTGGGGCTTTGGGTGGCAGGTGCTGTTTCTGACTCCATGAAGCTATGCAGAGCACAGGAGCACACAGGGATCTCCCCCACCAGAGCCATGCACATGTACAACCATTCCCACCCTATCATTGCCACTCATGTAGTAATGGTGGAGTAGGGGATCCCTGTATCCTCCTGGGCTCAGTATGGCCCTGCACAATCAGGGATTGCATCCCCCATTGCTGCTGCTACTCTGTACCCTGACTGTGCTGCTTAGATGCAACTGCACCCAAATGTATGTCTGAGACTGGGTGCATGTGCTGAGGCTGGCACTGGACTTTGTATGTATGTGCATGCATGTGTGCTGGGGACTGTGGATGGGCCTGCATGGTTGCTGCTAGAGAACTAGGCTAGCAGGACAGGCATGAAGTAGACTTCTCAGATCCTAGCCAAGTCCCTACTCATCAGCAGGGATCCTGGTTTTCTCTGATAAAAAAAAAAAAAATCCCCAATTTTTGGATTAAAAAAGGAACCAACCATTTAATGAAATGAAACACCATAAAATGAGACACCACTAATAAATAAATACATATTAGTGGTGTGTCATTTTAATCACAGAAAACTGTGGATTTGGGGTTACTTTTTTAAATCCAAAAATTGGGAATTTTTTTTCATCAGAGCAAACCAGGATCCCTGCTCATCAGCACTCCATCAGGAGGTGAGAACTATGCACATTACAGGGGGGGGTTTAACCCTGAATGTGCAATTGCTTTCAGCAGGTGCCAACTTTAACAACAGCCTAACATTCCTTAAAGTAATCGTGTGCTGCTTGTAAATGTAAGCATACCTTCTTTTTCTCTCTCTTTAATTCCATTCAAAAGGCAATAGTTTAACACACACACACACACACACACACACACACACACACACGAGAAAGCACCTCTTCACAATATTCTGTAACGCATTATTACCTCCTTTTCTGGGATCTCAGAGATATGGCTGTTGTTCTGTGAGGTAAATGAGTGATTTGAATGTGAGAAAGCTCTAATTGCTAAACTATGAAACAAAGTGGGCTGTTGTAGCTGTGTTTTGTGTGGGGCTAGGCATTAGGGATGTGCAAAATTTCACTGTTTCATTTTGAAGCTGTTTCAATGTGTTTTGAGCTCAGAACTGTGACATTGAAATGAAACAAAAGCCATTGAAACAGCTTTGAAACAAAACAAGGGCACTCAAAACATTTAAAAAGATTTGAAACATTTCAAGTTTTGAAGCCTGGCTTGGCTTCAGTGCCAGTCCCAGCCAGCAGCAGCAGCCTCCTGTCATGCCTCACAGATAAGAAAGTTGTTAGAGAGGGTTAGACGGGCAAAATTCATATCCACATTAGATCTCACCAAAGGTTACTGGAAAATCCCTGTGAGGAGGAAGGATCAAGCAAAAACAGCTTTTGACACCCCATGGGGGTTGTATGAATTTAAATGTATGTCATTCGGACTCCGTGGAGCTCCAGAGGTTATTTGAGTCGGTTTATCCCAAATTTTGCCAAGGAAAAAGCCCCGTTAACTGACTTACTGAAGGATCGGGCAATGGATCCTTAAAGTGGGATGAGGAAAGTCTGAAATCCTTCCACAAAACTCAACAGTCCTTGTGTAACAAGGTGGTACTGCACACTCCAGACTTCAGCCGTCCTTTTATCCTACAGACTGATGCATCCAACCAAGCTGTGGGGAAGGTATTAACACAAGAGACAGATGGAATAGAACACCCTATTGCCTATGCTAGCTGGAAACTTCAACCTCATGAACAAAGGTACACCACAGCTGAGGGAGAATGTTTCTCAATTAAGTGGTGGGTGGAATATTTTCATTACTACCTCATAGGAGAAAAGTTTATGTTAGTCACTGATCATGCACCTTTGAAATGGCTAAAGACCACACAGACAGACAATGCTTGGATCACTCGATGGGCACTCACCTTACAACCCTTTCACTTTGAATATCAAATTTAGGCCTGGATGAGCTAATGCCGTGGCTGACTTCCTTTCACGGTGTCATCAAGAACCACACTTTCCAATGACATCTGTGACACCTAATGGTGAAAGCCAACCTGGTAACAGCCAGTCCCAGGCAGCAACAGCAGCCTCCTGTGATCTGGCATGCAGGTCAGCAGCCTGCCCACACCCCCAGGAGCAGTCCAGCAGAACCCTGCAGCCCTCCCAGGAGTTCAGTCCCTGATCTGCCTGCTGGATCAAAGGAACCTGCTCCTGCCACCTGGGACCAGTGCTGGGCGCAGCCTGCACTGAGTGCCAGGATGATTGGTGTTGCTGCTGGTCCCAGGAGGCAGGAGTGACCTCCTGTGATCTGTCAGGATGATTGGGGATCCCCCACACCCCTGGGAGGAGTTGGCAGATCCCTACAGCCCTCCTGGGGCTGCAGGGGCCTCCTGATCTGCCTGCTGGATGACAGGAGGCTTCTCCTACCATCTGGGATAGGCAGTAGCACCAATCTTTATAGTGTTGGGAGCAAGCTGCACCCAGCATTGGTCCCAGGTGGCAGGAGCAGCCTCCTGTCATCCGGTAGGAAGATCAGGCACCCACAACCTGGGGAGAAGTCCGGAACAAGTCCGAAACAGCCCCCACAGCCCTTTCAGGAGTGAGGACTCTGATCTGCCTGCTGGATGACACAAGGCTGCTCCTGCCACCTAGGACCAGTGCTGGGTGCAGCCCATACCCAGCACCGGGAAGATTGGTACTACCATTGGCCCCAATTGGCAGCAGCAGCAGCCTTCTGTCATCCAGCAGGCAGATTGGGGGCTGCACCCCCATGAGGTGTCTGGTACAGCCCTCGTGGGGGTGAGTGCACCCAGATCTGCTTGCTGAATGACAGGAGGCTGCCGCTGCCGGCAAGAGACAGTTTTGTTTGTCAGCACCTTGAAGTGCAGTTTCCCAGAAACCTCTGCAGCTATCTCCTTGAAACTTGGCAGTCATCATGCCCTCAGAAGAGGCTACCATCTCTTCATGTGTCATCTGAATCAGGCTAGAAATGACAAAGTTATAGGAACTTTTGTGCTTCCCCATTATAGCCTATGGGCAAAACATTGAAACAGCATTGAAACAGCAAAACAGTTTCAATGAAACAGAACAGTGCTTTCAAAATAAAATGAAGCTCAAAACAAAACATTGTTGTGTCGAAACAGAAGCTGAAGCAGAACAGTGCTGTTTCACACAGCCCTAATAGGCATCTTTTGTGAAACTTTGCATCTTTCTGGAACTTAGATCTGAGATATGTGCTGAATTGTTTGGTGTTACCAAGACCAAGATAATATTGAGAAAGCCTTGCAATAGCAATTTGGGATTTTAGGAAAAAAGTACCAGTGGAAACTTATAAACTTATAGAATTAAGGCATGGGTCTCTTGAGAGTACTACATTTTTTAGTTGATAGGTGCTGAGCATGACAGGTGCCTATGTCATTTTAGGCACCCTTGTAAACATTAACCTCTTGCCTAGACCCTTGAATGATGGATTATAGTTAGGCTTTAATTTGGATTAACTGACTAAAACTGAACCTCTCGGCTAGGGACAGACATTACACATAAATAGGTTTAAGTGATCAGAAACACGTTTAAACCTGTAACAGAACAGATGTTCAGTGGACATAAGCCAGCTTGAGAATGGCTGAAACTGGTTTGAGATAAACCTGGCTGAATGTAGCATTAGACTTAAATGATTTGGCTCAAAGTGGTTTATACAATGTCTGTCCCAGACCTCTCCAGCGTCCCTGCATGCTCTCTGGACTGGGCGAGGGTCTGCTGTAAAGCAGAGCTGCCCCCTCCCCTCTTCTCCCTGGTTGGAGCTCCAGAGACTGGGCTGTTTCCCTCCTCCCCTCACCACTCCCTGCTAAGCAGGAATACTACTCTCCCCTCTACCTTAATGAGGAGGTGCCTGTGTATTAGCTAGCAGACCACTTGCTGGCTACTAGGGCTGTGCAAAATTCCGCCGGCTGTTTCATTTCAATGTTGTTTCAATTTATTTTGAGGTCAAAACAGCAAAATCAAAATGAAACAGAGGGTTTCAAAAGATTCTCAAAATGAAATGAAGCCAGTTGTAACATTTTGAAAGTTTTGAAACTCTTCGAGTTTCAAAGCAGCAACCCAGCCAGGTGTTGGGAGACAGGGGAGAGGCAAGGCTGCACTCCCAGTGGCCCTGCACAGCTCCATGTGACTCATCCCAGTGGGGAGCACAGCCCTGACTCTCCCCGTCTCCCACTGCCAGGCTGTGCTTCCTGGGACCGGTGGAGCAGATCGAGTGCACTGCTGCCTCTGCCTGCCTCCCAATGCCGGGCTCCACCAGCCCCATGGATCCCAGCCCAGTGGTGAGAGGCAGGCAGAGCTAGGGCTGTGCTCCACCTCCTGTCACTGGACTGAGTTCCACGGGGCTGGGAGCCACTGGGTGCTGAGCCCAGTGAAGGGAGGTGGAGTGCAGCCCGAGGGTTGTGCCCTTCCTCCCTCAACCGGGCTGCAAGCCTCTGGGAACCCAGCCCAGTGGAGGCAGGTACAGTGCAGCCCCTGGTCTGTACCACACCCGCCCACCTCCACTGGGCTAGGTTCCCAGCGGCTTGAAGCCCGGCATGGTTCCCAGCCACTTGTGGCCCTGTGGAACTGAGCCTGGTGAGTGGTAGTGGAGCATAGCACCGGAGCTGCACTCTGCCTCTCTCCACTGGCTCAGCCCCTGGGAAGTGGCAGAGGCATCCTCCTGCCTGCACTCCTGGGAGGGCTGTGGGGCTCTGCTGGTCTCCTCCCTGGGGTGCCGGCCCCTATCTGCCTGTGATCAAAGGCGGCTGCTTCTCCTCCAGTTTTGTGTTTCTGTATTATAGCCTGGGCAAAATGTCAAAGCAGCATCAAAACTTCAAAATGGTTTTGATGAAATGAAATGGAACAGTGCTTTCAGAATTAAACTAAACTCAAAATAAAACACTATTCCATTGAAACGTCAAAACACAAGTCAAAGCAAAATGGTGCTGTTTTGCACAGCCCTACTGGCTATGGTCTATGCTGAATCAACAGGTAGAATCAACAGGTAGGATCAGCAAGTAGCTTGTAATGTCCCTTTGGTTTTTTTTCTTAATTGGGAAATAAACACTGTTATCAATTCCCTGCTGGGCTCATCATAGTATCCTACTGGAGCCTGGCCATGCCCTCCTCAGCTCCATGCTATGGAAGGAAGGGAGGGCTGCTCTAGCACCCCCCAGCTTCTAGCCTGAGCCAGTGCAGGCATGTGCCTGCATTTCTGGGATGTCTGTCCAGTTACAAAACTGATTTAGCCTAGCTGGGTTAGACTAACCTGCAAAGATTGAATCAATTCAGGCTCAGGCTTTTTGAATGTCTGTCCCTAGCCCTCAACACTAATAATCTCTCACAGGTATTCAGAAACATGATGAACTAGTACAAAAGCATGCACTTATAATGATAAAATAATTTAATTCAAGCAGTATTAAAGTTATACGTATTGCTGTAATACATAAATCTTAAAGGTATACACTTTAAATAAGGAAACATTTTGATTCTCATCATTGCTGTAGCTCGCACCCATTGCAAAATCTTTCTTTTTATTTATTTATTTGCTAGAGGTCTTGTTGCCACCCACATAGCCATTCAAATCTATTTACATGGAGTTCATTACTTAATTATTTGTGTGTTTATTTTTACCTGGGACCACATTGGTCACTTGTATCCACATACGGACCTGGAGAGCAAATGAAAGGTGAAAATCGTATTTTGTTTGTTATCAGCAGGGACCCTGGTTTTCTCTGATAAAAAATCCCCAAATTTTGGATTAAAAATATAACTCCAAATCCACATTTTTCCATGGTTAAAATGAAATGTGATTAATTGCATTTTATTTTAATCATGGAAAAGGTGGATTTTAGGTTACTTTGGGAGGGTATTTTTTATCAGAGAAAACAGGATCCCTGGTTGTGTGTGTCTTTTGTATTGTCAAAATGTGTATTGTCTAGTGATTAAATTTAGGCAGAATTTCTTTTCAGTTTTAGTGCACAAACAAAAAAAAGCATTTTACGAATTATATTTTTAATTAAAATGACTTTTAAATGATTATTTTCTTAGAGGTGGGCCAAATTCTGCTCTGCTTACACAGATATAACTGTAAGTAGAATTAATCCAGCACCCGCAAGTTCAATAGCCATATTATTGTACTTGCTATTATTATTTTTTCTTTATTAGATATTCCAGACCAAGAGCTACTTACATCAACTGCTTGCATTAATTTGCAACTTCTCAATTATCTTAGTTTTCAACAGACTTGATTTATTTTGAATTTGATGGGACCAGTTCCATTGGGAATACTGTTTTTTTTTTTCACCTACGCATAATAAACATATTTCTCTGATGAACATGAAATTTCAAGGTAAATAAATAATTCGTATGGATCACTGCAGACATTATTAAAAGCATGTGCCAAGGTGATAGATAATGTGCCAAGTTGTGTTTTTATAAGGCTGAAAAAGACTAATTTGTTAGCTGACCAGCAAGCCTAGACAAAAGAAAAGGGGAAAAATGTTGTGATGTTTTAAAGATAAATACTATATATGAGAATTAGGGATGAGGTCTGACTAGAAGGAAAATAAATGAATGACCAAAGTATAGCTGAGTTCCAGTCTTCTAATTTCACTTTTATCAAAAGTGTAATTTCATTGATCCAGTTGCAGAAGAACCAATCTTTCCTGTGTTTCTTATGAAAATTAAAGATTTTTTTATGAAGAGTTTACTTTACTTGTTAAGAATTGCGTTTAACATACTGCAGGCAGAATTTTGACTCTATTTTCTGAATAACTGATTTTATGTATTGCAAGTCTGTGGAACACTACTGTATAACAAGGTGTCCTTTTACCACAGTGTTTTCACTCAGTTTTGATTGTAGACATATTTCAAAAAATGATGTTTTGTAAAGCATACAGAAAAAGATCGATATAGTGTCAAAACAACTGGTATGTACAGTAAGTATCTCACCTTCAAAGGTGCTTTGAGAGCCTGTCATTTTCATTTTTATGTGAAACCAACATGATTCTTGGAGATTTTTTTTCACCAACCCAGGTTATAGTATGAAAATCTCATTGCTGTTTCTCTCACATTATTTATCAGTGACTCAAGGTTTTACTTTCTCACAAAAGCAAGTGCCTTGAATTAAACAGTATGAACATTGAAACATCAGACCTTTTACACAGCAAAATGGATTTCTGCATAGAAAATACTGATGCGGTAAATTGAAAGCAAAGGTTTGAAGGGAGTTTGTAGATCTTAATATTATACCTGAAAAGTCCTGAGACTGGTATGAACATATTCACCTATTCAACCATCTAATTCCTCATGACATTTCCATATTTTTTATACTTAAAATCCAGCCATCTGGTTGCTTGACAGCTAAGGATTATAGCTTTATTTCTCAACTGTTCCTATATTTATATTTAGTACATTTATTTGGTGTATGTCTGTATTGAAAATAATGCACATAACTGTTGTTATGAGGCTTTTGAGATATTGTATTGTATGGTTGTCTTCAAAGTTCTTCATTGCTTAGCTCAAAAGCTGTACTGCTTTTTGTACTTTTTTTCCCTCCCCAACTTTACAGTCATGTTAGAAGAAATGTGTGATTCAAGGGAACTGCAACAAAGTATTCCTATGACAGTAACAAATGTGTTTTTTTTTAAATACAGAAACATGATCAAAAACCTATCCAGCTAATCCATAGAAATAGTTCCTATAGCAGGTAGATGTAAAAGGGTCCTGCTACAGATTCTAAAGACTGATGTTTAGCATTGGAGCAGTAATGCATCTGATAAGGTGGGCAGCATTTTCCTCTTGCAAAAAAGTAGGTTTTAGATGCTGCTTTCCCACATAGAAAGATCTCCCATTGTTATATGTATCTATTTCTTTGAGTTTTTCTGTTAGATTTAGTTGCTAATAGTTTAGTTAGACTTAGTTGCTACTCGTATATATTTCCTTAGAGTAAAATGTCAAAATTGCACAGTATTTTATGAACTGGAGGATATTTTTAGCCTCTATAATGATAGAATGTAACTAGACTACAGAAAAGTGTCCCATGATGTCTTCCAGAATTATACCTGAAAAACTTCCTTAAATCTGAATACAGTCAGGTGTTTAGTGGGTTAGAGAAGAGTACACTAAGAGATGACCAGAAATACATGAGATGAGCAGAAAATGATATGCAGTTGTACAATAGAATGACATTGCAATTGGTGTTATGCCTGATTTAATACAATATTAATGATTTTTGAACAATCTGAAAAACATGGTAAATAGTACATAAATTTAAAGCTGAAACATGTGTGGGATTTTATAAACTTATGGAAGTAAGAGGAAACAATCCAAACATAGTTATAGATGTTAACAAAAGTAGCATGAAAAAATGCAATATGCCATATCTAGAGTAGCTATTTTGGTGAATCTATCTTTTCCCCACTAGATCTCTTCCCATTTTCTCTTTATATTCTTTCCAAACAATTTTCTTCCTGTCACACACAAAAAACAGTGAACTTTTTGAAAGGACTACAAGAAAATCTGTTCTCCCCTGCTCCTTAATTCAGCCACAATTAATTTACTATATGATTTCATTTGGGGGTCTATGAATATGCGTAATTAAAATAAGTCATTCTTCTATTCTATTTAGTGCACCTGTCAATCTACATAATTTTTTACCTGTTGCTTTATACTGTTTCAGTAACTTTAAGGTAGCTACCTTCTCTGGTTTATTTAAGATACAGGATGTCACTTTAATCTCTGTCTCATGCAGCTTTGCATTTGTCTTTTCTTAGTACAAAATAAAGATCTGTTGTGATGTGTATCAGTTGTCCATAACACCTTTATGCCACGTTAACCTGGTTGTGTTGTATTTTCCTTGGTGGTTACTAATGGAGGGAGCAGTGAAATTAATTTAGTGAGATTCTATCTTACGGGTCTTCAGTTTGACCCAGTATTGAATATTGAGACTGTGAGCTATTTGAATAACACCATGTGAAGTGTTTTTATGTCTGGTTTTTTATTAGAAGTTGGTTTGCGACCTGTTGTAAATGCTGTTTTTTAATATGTTTTATCTGCTGAGGCAGAGTGAGTGGAAGAAAATAAAAAGGAAATAAAAATATATTGACCATATTCCCATCTTATTGAAATGGGTAAATTTTCCTGTCCAACTAAAAGAGGAAGTCAGATTTTTTTTTTTTTTATTTCATAGCAAACTATAGCAAACTATGTCCAAGATTAACAAGGTGCCGAATAGGTCATTATCATTACTTTGAGTATTTCAGAGCAGGTGCTGTCAACGGGTGGACATTTTAATGTCCTCATAGGCTCTTCAGAATATTTTCCAGTTCCCACCAGTCATCTTAGCCTTGCCTGAGTTAAGTCTGAGACAGCTGCTTTTCATCTATACGCTCATTACTCTCATGTGTACTGACATCTGGATAAGGGTGTTGTATGGAACGTTTGAGAAGAAAACACAATGCTGGGTGTCATTAGCGTATATTATGATTCACATTGCAGATTCACAACTTCTACTAGTAATCATAAGACGGAAGAAAAAATTATATTTGCAACATCACCTCCATTGTCACTTAAACAAGGGCTGTTATCCCAGGTAGCATGGAGGAAAGAGCAAATCATTATGGATGTGTGTACACAGAAGAGTGGGGCAGGAGGGCAGGCAGCTGCTGCCTGGGTTGGGGCCAGTTAGACTCACAGAAGCTTCCCACTTCCCACCTCTGCTTGGCCTCTGCAGTTTTTAACCCCCCTTCCCCTTCCTTACTTTCAGGAACAGCTGGCCTCTGGCTCAGGCTGGGTTCTCACCCAGGCACAGAGAACCAATGGGGGCAGAAAGGCTACAAGGGGAAAAAAAAGTATGCGGAGGGGGAGAGGGCAAGGGGACTACCTGACCTTCCCCAACCACCTGAACCCTCCCTGGCACTTCTTTGCCTGCTGTAGTAGTGGTGGAGAAGAGAGGGCAAATTTCAGGCAACCCTCCAAAAATTAGATGCTATACCTGGAAAATTATAACAAATGTCTAAATTTTCCATATACAGAATGTAATTATTGGGAGGTTGACTTAGATTTGAGTAAATACCATGCATTCATAAATTCACAAAATGTTGGCAGAAAAAATCTAAAGATTTCCTATTTTTTTCTAATTAAATAAGGATCAAACTTATAAAACTGCTTAGCTAATTCCGCAGTGTTAAAGACCCATGAAAATTTTCATGACAACAAGTTTTCCAAGCAGTATTTAATAGCAGTTCTCCCCAAATGTAAGCAAAGAGTTGTATAATCCAGTTGTCATAAGTCAGCATAGTATTATTAACTATGGAAGTTTGAATAAAATAAGAATCTGAACAACATCCAACTAGCTAGATGAAGCACAAATATGTCACTGAGTATAGAATTTAGGGGTAAAATCATAACGAAATCAATACCAAACTCTATTTCAGTGGAGTCAGGATTTTGCCCTCAGATTGTATGTTCCCAAATCATAGGAATCTATCCTTTTAGCTGTCTAAGATACTCTATCAGCTGTAGCTTGCATATAATTCTGTCCCCTCTGTGGGCTGCATATTGCCATCAAAAAAGAAACATAATTGCACATAGATGCTAATCAACAATTTCCGTATGCAATTAACATGGATAAAAACATAAATGTCTGATATTTTAAAATGTCAATTACACTTAGTTGTGTGCCTCAAAGCTTTAAAGAGTTGAATCATTTTCTAAATCAAACTATTTAGAGGTGTTATACTGGCACTGATATTGTGTGAGAGAATGTTTTCTAGAAAAAACAAGCTTTTGAATTTCCTTTGTGAATTTATGAGTTGTTTCAGAAGAACGATGCTGAGATTCCCAGGAGCTTTAATAGTCAGAAGTGAGGCAGTGAATTGCCATTTGAGCTTAAAGGTAGCACATTGATCAAGTGTTCTTCATTCGTTATCTTCCCCTGAAGGGGACATTTTATTTTCTACTCCAACTCCTAACATTATATTCATGAAAGAGAATGGACAGTGTTGTAGAACAAATTTGAAAAGAAAACATTAAAGCAATTGATATATATTGAACTGCATATTTTTTCCTTTGAAAGGGGTAACGTCTTGCTACAGTCTAAATCTTTTTGTGACTATGGTTAATATAGTTCAGCAATGAAACAATGGAATGCAATAAAAATAATTTAATTTATTGTACTTTAATAATTTTCATCTTATTGCTCAATCAATAATAATCACATTGCTTTTTATGAAGTTATATGAAGATTCCTATTTGTTCAATTTAACATACCTAAAAATACATCATTACTTATTTTCATATTTCTTTTGAGAATACTAGCATTACAATATAGCACCATTGATCTAAACATATTTCTGAGAGGGAGAGTCGGTGGAGAGAGGGTAGATATTTTCTTGTTCACAGTTTGCTCCTATCACAGCTCCCTGATTTCTGGAAAACAAAAACATGAGATTAGTCCAAGTTGTTCTTATAAACTCTGCAGTAAATATGCCTGTCCCAGCCTCAGCCTAACCTATTCAACTGATCTAACTAATCTACCCTGCTGACTCCCCTACACCATGAAAGCTAAGAATATGGAGACACTCAAGTCATAATAGGATTCTTTCCCATTATTCCAGGGCTTCACATAACAGTTCCTACTATGAATTGTCCTCCTTACCTACCATCTTTTGCCATTTTCAGCTTCAGAGATTTCATAGATTTCATAGACATTAGGGCTGGAAGGGACCTCTCAAGATTATCGTGTCCAGTCCCCTGCTCAAAGGGCAGGCAGCCAGCAGGGGTCAAATTATTCCAGCAAGATAGGCACCTAAGCATTTCTTAAAGGAATCCAGAGTAGATGCCTGTACCACCTCTGGGGGGAGTTTATTCCAGGCCCTGGAGACTTGGACAGGAAAAACATTTTTCCTTATGTCCAGCTTAAAATGGTCTTCCAAGAGTCTGTGACTGTTGGATTTAGTCTTCCCATGGGGTGCTCTGGTGAACAGACGTTCTTCCAGTTCCCAGTGCACACCCCTTATATACTTATAGCTTCCATATACTTATATATGGAATATATACTTTATATACTTATAGCTTCCATTACCTTTTCTTTCTTAAAGTAGGTTTTAGAATCTTAGGGCACTTTTACATGTGATGCAGGGGTGGGGGGAGGGTGGCACTTTAATTAGAGAAGCTCCAAGAGCCCCTCTAATAAAAGCAACACTGCATCTCATGTATCAGTGTCCCCACACTTCAAAATGGTGGCGGGGTGCTTGAACTAAAACTTGTTTGATGAGCTTTAATTCAAGTGCCCCGGCACCATTTTGAAGTGCAGGCATGCTGATATACAAGACATGGAAGCTGGCTGGAGTGTAGCAGCCTCTGCATTCATGTACAGGCACTTTTAAAGTTTTTTGCTCAGTAGATAGGATTACTAATATCTAAGGGAAGGAATACTAGAATATCATCAAGTTCTCTTTTGTCTTTAGTCATAATTGAGTTATAGCTTAATGTGGCTGGTTAATTCACCCAGTCAAGCTACTTCATAATATCAGGTACCAATGTGAGACAATGGAGGTAGTGATACAAATATTGTTGTTTATAGGATTATTAATATGAATTACAGAAGGATAGTTAATTAAAATGCAGACTCGGGTAGTACTGAAAATCTACTATATATTCTAGAAACCACTGGGATTATACAGAGATGTCTTTTCTTTTTTTTGTGATTCATATCAATGCTTATTAAGAAAAAATATCTTCATAATCATGTCCATAGGTGACATATGTGTAGTTACAATATATAAATATATAACAGATTAGTATTCAGGCCTACAGTTTCTCCTATTAGAATATTTTTTCACATATTATACTGTAAGTACAAAGTAATCTATTTCTCTAAATCACAATAAATGAAAAACACCAATGTCTGTTCAGCATCAACTATTATGATAGCCTGTACCTACATTTTTCATAAAATTTCCTTTTCCAAATATAAAAAGGATTTTGATATGGTGATGATACCTGTACTCTGATCTCTGTCACCTTAGGGCTCTGACGATGTTCCAGATAATCATATAATATTAATAATTGATCACTTCTTATTGTTCTGCCCACCTTTCTACACTCCAGAAAGTTCAACTGACTTACACAATGCACTTATCCTAACATTGGCATTTAAGAAATATTGAAATCAAGACTTTTCATCTTTTTCTCTTCAGCCTTACGGTGTCTTTTAAAAGTCTAACATAAGCAAGATCACCCACAAAAAGCAAACAATATGTAATCAAAACTACGTATGCAGAGCTTGCCATTGCTCAACTTTCGTGTGTTCAATAATCCATTAGTATTTAACACCAAAGAAACCATTTCTGCCAACAACTTTACCATTCACCCTTTTATTCTTCTCTATTTCTATGTAGGTACTCACATGGTGTGATTACAACATGTAAAAGGAAAAATAATAGTGCTTTGAAAAATATTAAATAGCAGTGCTTGTTGACAGTTATTGAACATCATTTGGTTATGCTAAGAGGCTATCCGCATTACCAATAGCAGATCTAGGAATCTGACATAGGAGGGTTCCATCAATATAGGGCTCTTGGCCTCTAGGGCTAGCAGAACATGGCAGACATTGCTGGTTGCCCACCCATCTGGAAAAGAGGGGTCAGGCAGCCTTACTCCCAAGGACTGGGCCCTTAGCTGATGTGGCAGATGCTGACAGCTGTCCACCTGGTACAGGGGAAGAGGAGCTGGGCAGATCGGCTCTGGCAGAAATGGCTCATATGGATGGCAGGAGGTGGAGGAGGAGTTGAAACTTGGGAGCAGCAGGGGAGTGCAACTGTACTACCATATCCCCTGCCTTGATCAACTCCTAGGGATTATTATAAAAAGATTTCTTTGTCAATTGATACTGAGGACTGCCATTTCTTTTATGGGTGCAGGAATATATGCTCTTCTTCCTTAGTTTCAAGATATACATCTACTGTACTTGCCCCTTGATCCAATCTTCATTTCCATTCCTCTGCAAAAAGGGAGTTCCAGCAAAGCACCCTCTCCTCCTCTTTTAAAATCTTTCTCTGTTAAGTTTTTTCATTGAACTTCTCTTAAGTGACCATAATAAGATTAAATAAATACCACATAGTATAATATAGACAAATAAAGCATCAAAACCACCTGGAACATATATATCTCTAGCTCTGTATTAGATCAGCCTTTATTGTACGCTTCATTTGTAGGCTGGATGTTTGGAGTTATGGATATTTTGAGAGTAACAACAATAGGCCGGATCCAATAAAGCATATGGTGGACACTTTGAGTAAGATGACTGAATATAGTTTGGTTATGTTCAGAGCCTTTGCACACCTACGTGGTGGTATGTAGCAACATTACTTCAGCTTTTGGCACTTCCACGCAGTCAGGGATGTCACAACCCAATTATAGTAGTGCCCATGCCACAAGCAAGAGATACTATTTAAAGCAGTTTTATTTTTCACTAAGTTAACTAAGGGTTAACAAAAGTTTTTGCCAGTAACCGCCTTTTTGCTGCGCATGTCAAAAAGAAATGTATTGCTGCGCCACTAACAGAGATAAAACTTAGCCTTCTGTGCTTTACATAAATCATTATAACTGGTCAGAGTAAAAAGAGGAGTAGCCCTGTCATAACACCCTAGCGAAGACCGCTAGATAATTGGAGATTCTAATTAAATTTATGACGTGGCGAAAAGCAATTGGCTATTACACAAATAAAACCCGTTTTCACTTCCGTGAAGTCGGAGAGAGCGACTCCGTATACACCTGGAGACCTCTGACATACGGGTCAGAGTAAACTGGCAATTTGATCAGTTGACAGTTCGCCCCCCCGTCTTCAACCTTATCTCAGATGTAATCGACGACCGCCGGCCCGACCTTCTACCCTACCACTTTTACAGACTGACCTACTTTGCAGACCGACCTCATGAACTCTAAGCTGTAACTAACCAAGTATCTCTGACCTGTCTTTCACCACCTTGACAGCATGAGTAAATAATCTTGCTTTGCAATCGATAAGCGTCCGCCTAATTAATTCCACTCCAAGCGTCACAAGTACCCGCCTGATGGCCTCTAAGGTCTCAACCCCTTTGCTGCAGTGCACGGCAGTGACAAGGGATACTTCCCTTTGTGGGGAAAGATGCATGTCTTAAACTAAGCCCGTTGGGGGACGGGGGGACTACCGCCACTGCTGGCCCACTGAGCAATCCTTGCAAAGCCAGCAGATCACAGCGCTTCAGGGAGCCCACCCCTGCCCCAGCCCTGGTAAAATCTGTGTGCAAGGAAGGAGCCCCCCAGGGGGCACTTGCCTGCCTGTACACTAATGCCAGGAGCTTGGGACGTGGAGCCGGGCTCCATGCCAGTAAATAGAGGGTGGGGGAGAGGGGGTTGAAGGAGTGGGGAGGAGACCATGGGGAGGTCCCCTGTCAGGCCCCATCCCTTGCCCACTCCCCCAGCCCCCCCATGGCTGCCCCACCCACCCCAGCTCCTGGTGCTTTAAAAAAAATCCCCACTCACCAGGTGCTGCTGGGTGGGGAGGGGCAATTCCTACTGCCCCATGCTGCATGGGTGGGGGTCTACCATGAGCCCTTTGATCCCCCTTGCTCCTGGCCCTCTAAGAAAAAAATAACTTGAGTGAAACCCTGGGACTCATTGCTTCTACAGTGGTCACGGGGCTTTGGGGGGTTCATGCAGAGCCTCCCATGTGGTGGGGGGCAGTGGGGATTGCCCCTTACTGGCAGGAACAGTGAGTCCGGAGGGTTTTCTCTTCTTTTTGTTTCTTAAAGGGACGGAGCTAGGCGGATGGGGCAGCCATGGGGGGGCTAGAGGAGCAGGGATGGTTGGGGAGCTCGTGCAGAGCCCCCCATGTAGCATGGGGCAGCGGGGATCAACCCTCTCCCGCCCCTCACCTGGTAGCACCCAGTGAATCAGGGCTTTTTTTTTTCTTCAAAGTGCTGGGAGCTGAGGCAGGCGGGACAACCATTAATGGGGCTGGGAGAGCAGATGACAGATGGGCCTGCCTGATTCGGAGATTCGGCTGAATTGGGTGGCTGAATTGATTTGGGACAGAAATTCGAATCACTGAATCGAATCACTGTCCCCTGAATCGGCTGAATCCGAATCCGAAGCAAAGACTAACCACTTTGCACTGACCTAATAATCTTCATTAAGATTTTTCTTTTAACCAGGACATGTGTTTTGAGGGTTTTGATATTTTTTACTAATAGAATTAGTATGAACACTGTTATACTGGTGCCAATCATTCCCCTTTCTGTACAGAAATCAGCTATATCAGCATAAGCACCTTTATACCCATGTCAGAACTCCACATTAAGTGGTAGTACTCCTTTAAGTAGATGTAATTGAGGCAGTACCATTTTTATGTGTAGGCTTTAATTTTCTTCAGTGCCATTGCATGCTTGATTAATGGGCCTTCACTCCAAGGGATTCGGTATTTGTACAAAACAAATTTCTTGCCAGGTTGCTTTATTTTTTGTTGGGCGGGGGCATTAATTGAAATTACAGAAACTCAGCAGATGCTTGATCACAGCTTTCTCTACAGAACAAAGCTCCTGGTGATGCTTCCCAGCTGCCTATGGCTGAAGCAGACACAAGTAAGGGATTTTGAGAGGAATGTGTTTACAGATCCCAGTGATTTAAAACAACTTAGACTAGGGTACTGTGCAGTTATGCTCTCTGACCTTTTGACATATGGCGCTCAGACCATATCACTGTTACACAGCTTCTGTACTATGGCTTCCAGAAATATTACCTCCGGATATTACTCTTCTGATATGATAACAATTACTGATATTTGTTTCAGATACCTTGGATATAAGAGCCTTTGGACATGTTGTAAAATGTATTAAAATAAAAAGGCAAAGAGAACTTAGGGAAGGCTGTAGTAAAAAAATAAACAGTAAGAATTCATAACCTACTTCCCTTTTTTACATTGTGATACTCTTAGGCTACTTCCAGATTAGGAGTACTTGACCAGCACATGATTATTTTAATACTGTGCTGACAAAAGGATCCTATGGTGCAGATATAGATTTACTGGCACAACTGCACTTTGTGCTTGAATAGTGAAAATGCCATCACAAGCAAAACAAGTGCAGTTTTTGCCTCTATAACTGTATCTGCATTAGGTGCCTCTGCTGGCCTGGCCATGTCAGCCTGACGTCTCACCTCTGCATGCTGCTAACAAACATAGCTAAACCAGTAAAAGTTTGTAGTGAAGATGTGGCCTTCCTCATATCAGGCAGTACTTTACACCATAAGGTAGCTCTAATTCAAGGTAATTTATGTTAAAATAGATATACTGTATTCACATACTCACAGAAAATTATTCATAGGATTTTTTTCTGATCATTTAGACCTTCCTCTGTGGCTTCCTTTAGATCTTTGGATCATCTTGTCCTGATTGAAATTCCATAGCTTAAAGGACAGCATATCCCCTTTTGGTCCATAATAAAATTCAGACCATCCACAGAACAACATAGTACAAACAAGGGGATTCACTGAGGAAGCATGTTATTTCTTTTCAGAAGGTTGCCTTCTCATCCTGGCACACACAGACAGGGTGGGGAGGGAGTGGGAGAAGAGCACCTTTCTAAGGCCTGCTTGGGAGAATAAAGTTCAGTTGGAACAGATGTGCAGCAAATGAACAGTAATGTGTGAGAGAGACATCTCTAGTATGACTGCAGGAGCCTTGCAGTGGTACTTTTGGAGATGCACAAGCCTGCTCCTTTTTAATATTAATTATCTGTGCACTACTGGGGAAAAAACAGGTGTACAGTACATACCATACCAAGACTTGTACTGCTGGAAATGAAACCCAGTAAATTTAGGCAGCACAGAGGATTGCTTTCCTCCCATTCAGTAGAGTGTTTGAGTTACTTTATCTGAGGTGACACCACTCTTCTGGAATAAGATGGAAGTCAGAGGTCATTGATAATAAAGATTGTTATTATTTTTAATCTTCTGGCAGATGTATTGTTATATTAAATATCCACTGTAATTGGAATTCTCAAGATGTGAAAGGCTGGCCTTGAATTATTCCTAATTATTGGAATGGAAGGTTGTGCCATATACAAACTGAAAGGTAATTTCCCCTAGATTTGCAATAGTGTTTCAGAGTTAATTCATTGCTTTGTCATGCAGATAATGCCTATGCAAACAAATGCACACTTTTTCTTTTATGTTCATTAGAACTGCATTAATTTAGAATGCAGTGGAGTACTAGAACAACACAGAGCATTACAGTTCAGATATAGAAATGCCTAGAGACACAGTAAGGTCCTAGTTCAAGCAAAGTACTTAAACATGTGCTTAATTTTAAGCATATTCTTAACTTGTTTGACATTGGTGGTACTTAGCCACTTACTTAAGTGCTTTGCCAAATCAGGACAATAACATGTTCCTAATGCTTTAATTAGTATTCTGTGTGCTATGTCTGTCTTGTGTTGGGTTATAAATCTAATTCGGCCCCTTTGTGCATATACATTCTTTAATTATATGATCACATGCTATTTTATTTTGTACAGTACCTCAGTGCATGAGATGGATTGTGCTTAATTAATGAGCATAGATTTGTTTTCTCTTTAGTATTCTATGTGTGGTCCCAAGACTTATTTATTTTACAGTATCTAAACCCTAAAGGTAAAGTCATTAGGTTGGACCCAGAGGGTAGTAATCGATGGAAGTCACTCATCGTGGTGTCCTGTGACCAGTGGGGTCCCCCAAGGCTCTGTCCTTGGACCCATACTGTTCAACATCTTCATTAATGATGTGGACACTGGAGTCAGAAGCGGACTGGCCAAGTTCGCCGATGACACCAAACTTTGGGGCAAAGCATCCACACCAGAAGACAGGCAGGTTATCCAGGCTGACCTGGACAGGCTCAGCAAGTGGGCGGGCGAGAATCTGATGGTGTTCAACGCCGATAAATGCAAGGTTCTCCACCTTGGGAAAAAAAATCCGCAGCATCGTTATAGGCTCAGCAGTGCTATGTTGGCTAGCACTATGGAAGAAAGAGACTTGGGGGTCATCGTTGAGCACAAGATGAACATGAGCCTGCAATGCGATGCGGCGGCTAGTAAAGCGACCAAAACGCTGGCTTTCATCCATAGATGCTTCTCAAGCAAATCCCGGGACGTCATTCTCCCCCTGTACTCGGCCTTAGTGAGGCCGGAGCTGGAGTACTGTGTCCAGTTTTGGGCTCCACAATTCAAAAAGGATGTGGAGAAGCTTGAGAGAGTCCAGAGAAGAGCCACGCGCATGATCAGAGGTCAGGGAAGCAGACCCTACGATGACAGGCTGAGAGCCCTGGGGCTCTTTAGCCTGAAAAAGCGCAGGCTCAGGGGTGATCTGATGGCCACCTACAAGTTTATCAGGGGTGACCACCAGCATCTGGGGGAACGTTTGTTCACCAGAGCGCCCCAAGGGATGACAAGGTCGAATGGTCTCAAACTACTTCAAGATTGTTTCAGGCTGGACATAAGGAAGAACTTCTTTACTGTCCGAGCCCCCAAGTTCTGGAACAGCCTGCCACCAGAGGTGGTTCAAGCGCCTTCATTGAACACCTTCAAGATGAAACTGGATGCTTATCTTGCTGGGATCCTATGACCCCAGCTGACTTCCTGCCCTTTGGGCGGGGGGCTGGACTCGATGATCTTCCGAGGTCCCTTCCAGCCCTGATGTCTATGAAATCTATGTGCATGTACCTGTTGGAAATGCACAGCAACGAGGGCTACAGTGGCCATATTTCCATGGTCTCACAATGGGGCATTCTGCTTCTATGTGGGGATGGGGCCAGAAAAGTGGGGAGGAGAAGGTAAGAACCAGCTAGCAAGATGTCGGGGTGGAGGAAGTGTAAAATGGTCTGGCTTTCACCAGGACTGTCCCATTTTAAATCTCTCTCCTGGGTGTCCCACTGAAAATGGGAAAAAATGTGCATTTGATCAAACTCCCACTTATGTACTATTTAGTCCAGATAGGTCCTATTTATTGGCAGTGCTCAGAGCATGCTTAACACACATCAATAGCAATGAGTGCATGGACCTTTCAGATCCATTACTTTCTGTCTTTAAAGCATATAAAACTGAAGACTCAAGTCTAATTTGCTGTGCACTATCAAACCAAATCCTCTCTTAGAGTTTCTGGTTTGTTTTTCTTCTTTTTTTCCATCCATTGAAATTCTGGAATTTTTCCTAAGATGTAATACACTAATTTTTCCAAGAAATACAACTTCTCTTGTTATAGCTGTATGATTTTCTAATTTGTTTTTTTATTTTCTATTTTGCTACATTTATGTGCCATTTCTATTTTCTTTTTCCTCCAGGGTATCCAGTTTCTCCGAGTTAAGTGTCATCTGTGAATCTCATTAACCTGCTACTTGCAAATTCTTCTTAATCACTAATAATCTTTTTGGTAGAGGAATGGTATTCTGTTCTTGCCTTAGTTATTTTATGACAGAAAGCTTGGAAAAGCCTGAAGATGCCATAAATAAAGGAATTAAAGAGAACCACATCACTCTTTACTCTGTATATTTCTTAATTCCCCCCAAATTGTACAGAAAACTGATTCTTTTATACCATTATGATACCCAACATCAAAATATATTTAATGATGAATGTCTATCTTTTTTATCATAATTGTATCTATAATTATTTCATATTTATGTAGTGAAAAGGTTCTCTATGTTCAGGGACATAAAACTCTATTCTAATCTCTTCTATTCTATATCTGTGTATCTTCCAATAATGCTTTTAAAGCAACCTGACAACTGTGAGGTTTTTGCTTTCCGTCATCATATCTCTAGGAGTATTCTTTTCTATGCAGTGTCCTTGTATGAATATTTAGCTGTATTTTATCAACCAATATCTGTTTAGACATAGACTTTCATTTATATGGTATGCTGTGGTTCTGAGTACCTCACTAGCCATGATCTGTAGCAGATGCTCAGTGCTCTTCGGGAAATTTTAAGAAAAAATATAAATTGTTGAGGAAACTGACTGGAAAAAACAGAAGGGGGGAGGACTGCTATACAGATTTCCTCAAAATACAACCTTACTATTTATTTAATCAAATGGATGCATTTTAATTATGTAAATCAAGTCAAATACTTATACAAATAAACCTCTTACTAAATAGATCTAGCTGCAGATTAATGGGACCATGTGACAGAATACATCTTTTACATATGTTTTATAGCAAAGAATCTGTACAATACTTATAACAGCTGACATTTCTTTCATTAATTAGATTTTATTTGGCACACTTTATTTAAAGATATTTAAAAAAAAAAACCCTTCCTTTCACTGATGTCGTGCAACAGACAAATAAATGGTTTCTGTTTATCAGCAGCAGCTTTTGCAATATCAGAGTTCTGTGCATCTCAGCAAGTTCTCGTGGAATATTAATTTCTGGAGTTTAAGATTTAACATGGATGTCTTTAATGGGCAATCTCCTAGACACAGCATTGTCTTTTTTTCTCTTCTATTGTATCATCCTTTTTAGTCCTAGACTGTAACTTTGAAAAGTAACTTTTGTTTTAGCTTTCTCAAAATTCTCATAGAAAGGCAATCCATTTTTAGCCATAACATCATCAGTAGTGAGCATGCTGTTTGGTGTTTTGCTACTTGCTATGCTATTTATTAAGATGCTGCAATGCAGATTCCCCACTGTTGTTTGAGAGAGCAGAACACTGAGCATTGTCAAATGAATGGGAAAAAAGAAGCTTAAAAGAAGCTTTAAAGATTTTTGATTATGCCATTGTCCATAGGTGCCCACAGGAGGTGCAGTTTACAGCCTTTTTAGCCTGATATTTGAAAGACTGATGTCAACTTGGGGTACAGTCCTGAAAGCGCAGGGCATGACACTTTCGCAACTTCATTTTTCTATTAAAAGAAATTAGAAATTCACTCTTTATGACAGATGTCATCCAGACTCTACATAAATGACAGATCTGGAATTGAAATGTTAAAAAATGCTTGAGGCTTCACAGCTTTCCCAATTAGCAGTAGGTTTTCTTTCTCACCAGTTATTTTACCACTCAGCAACACACTTGCATATTTTTGCCAGTTTTCTATCATTGTTTGTGTCTGCTGTCCCTGCAATGAGTTTGTGGGTAAATCATTTTGATTGTGAAGGTAGAGAAAGAGTCTTAGAACAGGTTTTCTAGCATAGAAGCAATACAAATAGTATAGTAAAACAAAGATTTTTGTCTATGTCTTATGGTCTCCTACTTATATCTTATACTCAGTAGATTTTTACCAATGTCCATATTGATCATTTATCAAGCATTCTAAAATCACAGAAAAAAAGTTAAAATGATTAGATATTGTATCAATGCAATCTTAAGACACAAGTTACCTTAAATTTAGCTGGATAAATTAAAATTTATAACTAAAGTTCAGTTTTTGAGGACAGAAAAAGATCTTGTCATATACCGTGTTCTCCACTGCCTTTCTCTGACCAGCCAAAAAACCCTCTAGGCTTCACTCAACATCCAACTCTCAAAATTATTTATTACCCTATATTGCCATTGCTTTTAGATGCCTCACTCCAGTTCTCCATTGTGCTCAGCACTGTACTAATGTACAACACTATTTATTCTTTTCCTCCAAAACATACGTCTAAATAGAACAGATAAAAAAAAATATAGGAGAAACAGAGGAAAAGGCAGATGATGTGACCTATGCAAGGTCACATAGTTCATTAGTTTCAAAGCAACAAGCACACTTTATTTTTAGTCTTAATGCACTGTCAGTGGGGGCCATGCTTTTTGGTCAGAGTGCCACAAATGATCCCTGTACCCTCCCAAGTGCCACTCCAATCGCCTCTCCTACCTGATCTGCTGCTCTGGTTTCTGCTTTGTATTCTC
>NW_005842086.1:2276628-2290013 GCF_000455745.1 Alligator sinensis | reverse complement strand
TTCCCTATCTGCTTCTGTGCCACTGCCTGCTCTTTGATCTGACCAGAAAGGCTTCCCATGCCACCTGTGGTACATGTGCCACAGCTGGTCACCCTTGCACTATGCTATCCCCAAAGTCACACTGCCTTTCCAATGTTTAGTTCATGGACTTCTCCAAAGTCTTCCTCCTTTCTGAATGCTTTAACTTAACATTGCTATTTCCAGCTTCCAAGCTTCTCTTTGAATCCCAGTTCCCCCTTTAAAGCCAGGCAGTTGTTAACTAGCATTAAAATAGCATCATTCCTCCTCCTCAGAAGTTACAACAGATCATTCTCCTTTCTGATTATATTTTTCTTTACTGGTGGGCTTTTTTTTTTTTTTTGGTTACCTCTAGTCACACTTTCGGACTTACTCCAGTTTATTCTATGAAATGCAAAATGTATTCCTACCTTAATAGAATATTGTCACCTATGCTTTGTTAATTTAATAGAGCTCTGAGACCTTTGAAAAATGCTAGTCATAAAGGATAGTTTCTTTACCATGAATTTTTGCAGACAAATTTTTAATGAAACCTGTTAGCTCCAGTCATGGCATCTGTTTTTTGCTTACCTACAGTGACTAAGATCACTGAATGTACAGTTAAATGTTCTTGATTTCATCTGATTCATGTATATGTGATTATATTACGTTATTTAGCCTTGTTGGATAAATGATCAATGCACGGGTTCAGCAAACCAAGGTTTATTGCATAGTATATGGATAACTGAGGCAAACTTAACAGCTTATATAAAAATCACTCTTACTCATTCACACCATGCACTCCATTCACACCATTCACACTATATCACCTATCTGCAGCACTTGGAGTCACACTGCAGTGGCCAGCTCTTCAAGGTGACGTTCAGTCGAGAGGGGCGCTGGCTTCAATTCTCTGAATGTACAGGTAGGCTGGTGTTACCAGTTAAGGCGTCCGTCCAGGCTTGGCCTTCACTGCCCTTTTATCTTCCATGAGGCAGACTTCAATCAATGCCCAGAGACTTCTTCATCAAACACTACTCAGTTATTCACATGCGCTCATCTTTTGGACTCTGTTACTGGTTATGTAATATTTTTACATTCCACTCTGTTTTTCAGTTCTTATTCACATTTTCGGATCGCCACCTGCACTTTATCCTTAAAGTTATGTCTGTTTACTCCAATATTTCGTACCAGTCTGTCTAATGCCTGTTGCAGTTATCTAACTATTAATCACATACTCACAACACACATCCACATACATGCCCTTATTGCTACCAAATGGAAACACATTTAAAATAACAGCTTAGCATAAGCATAATCATAGTATGGATATAACATATTTTAAAACATATTCTAACAGCCTTATTTTATTTCTCATTTTCTAGCTTGGATGTGCATATTCACTGTCTTCTCTTAACGCCCCCCCCGACAATAAAATAAAACTTTAGATGACAATAGCCAAGAAAATACTCAGTTTTACATCTAAACGTTAATTCATTAAAATATACAAGAAAAAATGTAAGGTTACCAAGGATGCTTAATAGATATTGAATTCAATGCAAAAAAATATATAATGCCAAAATAAAAATAACTACCTCTGGCAGAGAAAATTAAAATGATACTCCAAACTGGGATTTTAATAGAATTTTGACATCTTAATGTATCTCATTAATTAGATTATGGCATTTTGCAGAAGGATGATGGTTTTGATATTTTAAATATATTTAAATATATCTCTTTCACAACAAAACCAAATTAAAAATGTCTATTTTTTCTGTGTGTGTGTGTGTGTGTGTGTGTGTGTGTGTGTGTGTGTGTGTGTATATATATATATATATATTATATACACACATACATACAGCAATGCATGTGCTACTATTGTGTGTGTGCGTGCGCGCATGTATATATGGATGAAGGTATGTATATGTGTTTGTATTATATATGTAATATATATTATATATATTTATAGTAGTTATAGAAAAAACAATGTAAATTGAACATATTTTTGGTTCCACACACACATATATAACTGATAAAAGTTTTACATACTTAATTAGTTTCTTAAAAAGTACACACATACAATCAGATTTTTGAGACTGTCACAAGATTGTATTTTAATTGTAAAAAAAGAGAATTTATCTTTTGAATGTCAAGGATTATTAATAGTCAGTTTTAAGACCTAAATGGCAAATTAATGCCTTCATAAATCAATATAGAATCTGCTGTAAAGCCAATCTTCTTATGAATTTTTCTTACTCAAATTTAGGCACTTTAATTTTGAACTTATGATGCTTTCTAGAGACATTCATTTCAAATGAATCATAGAACATTTTCTATAATAAACTAGGTTGTTTAGTCACTAGCACTATTACTTTTAAACATAGAATTCTACTAAAATTCTGCTTAAAAACACAACCTACAACCCTATTTTCCTATCCATGTTCAATTAGTATTAAGTATCATAAAAATAAATACAAAACTGCTATTCTACAAATCTAAATCAGGCTTTCAAATATAATGAAAATCAAACCCTGCTTAACAATCCATTATTCAAGCATATAGAAGCTTGAATTGCTCACAGTACTTTCAGTACCGTACTTGCTCCGTCATTGAAAGATTGTGATTATTTATTTTTTGTTTGTTTCACATGTGGGGGGTATTTTTGAAACTGGAAGTGTGATCAAAGATCACATATCAGCTGCTGAATAGAAGAAAAGCAAGCTAGTTAAAATTCTGCTGCTCTTTGCAGAAGAAAAAAAAATGAATTAGTGCTATTCAACCTTTCCAGTCTTTTGTAAAAGCAATTATAGGATGCAAATATTTGTAAACCACATATACTTACAATCTTCAATATTATTTTCAAAACCAAATGTTATATTTAAAAAAAATCAATATACCTTTATTATTTGCAGTGTGCAGCTGCTCAAACAAAGGGAATAAGAGTCCAGTAGCAGCATTTACTTCTTTCAAACTGCTTTTTATTTCTATCTCAAATGAGCTTTAAACAGTATTGCAAATGAATTCAATACTTCTCCCCTAGTACTCTTATGGGGTTCATTTCTTTCAATTTTATTTTTTCACTTAAAAAGATGTAATTGTTTTCTGTAGAAATCGCATTGTTTTGTTATGTATATACCATATTTTCTTACATATAACACATCCTAAAAATATAAGGCAAACCCTATTTTTGGAAGGTTCCCAAGAAGGAAAAAAAATCTTACCATGGAGTAGAAGTAGGTACCAGAGGTCTGGGGTCTCTGAGGCTGAGGACTACATGCCAGGTTCAAGGGCTGTACTTTCAGGTCTGATCTAGTATGTTTACTCTAAGATTGCATGGTGGGACCTGATCCAGCACACGAACACTGGGGATGCTTTGGCATGTAGTTGGAGATGAGGCATGCTGCCCCCAGGTCTGGAAATTTAGAGCAGTGGCAGTGGGTAAGGAGGAAGGGATCTCAGAGATGCAGCAAATATTTATGGATTTATGGGGATCCCTTTTCCTCATATACAATGTGCATATAAATTTTCCACAGCTACTTTTGGGGAAAAGGTATATGTTATATGGGAGAAAAAATCTCATGGGCCAAATTGTGCTCTGATTTTCACCTAATGATGTTACATTGTTGTCAGTGAATTTGAACATGGTGTGTATCATAGGTTTTCACTTCATTGACCATTGATTCCAAAAGCACTGATTTTATTTGCACTAGTTAAAGTTCTGAACATTTACTAATGTTTCAGAATGTAGCTTTATATATAAATTTATGTTAAGACCTGTCATGTGTGAAAGCCAACATACAAAATCATACAATATAATATTTATAAAGGTCAAAAACAATGTAGCTAGGCCTGGTCAAGATGCAGATTCACAGATGAATAACTGATCTTTTTCATGTCTTGTTATATTGCAACTATTGAGCTTCTTTGCAGAGACAGCTTTCACCCAATGGTTGAAGCAGTTTCCAAAGAGCCTTACTCATCTCTTTTGTTGGTAAGAGGTACTCAAAGTGACAAATCCTGTGGCCTAACCTTTGCTCAAACTGGTTTATACTCCAGACCTTCTGCCTTCCATCTAGTGCAGGGGCAGACAATTATTTCAGGCCGAGGGCCGCTTACCAAGTTTTGGCAAGCTGTCAAAGGCCCCATTTGTAGCCCCACCCCTTGACAGATGCCCTGCCCCTAGTCACCATCTTGTGACCAGAAGTCCCACCCCCTAACCCCTGACCTTTTTTGCCAGAAGTCCCTCCCCTTGTTCCTGGAAGTACTCCTTTCAGAGAGAGGTTTTGCCATCTCAAAACCAGAAAAATACCAAATTATATTCTAAAAAGCAAACATCTGCAGCATTCATTTATTTGGTTTCAACAAATATATTTCTCCTGATTTACACATGTTTGTGCAGTATACAATAGCTTAAAATGAAGTCTTACTTTTGTATATTATGGAGGTTGGGTATAGGTCTGTGGGTGTGTGGGTATGTAGGGTGAGAAAGCATGTGGGTGTGTATGTGGATATGTGGGATGTGGGTGGGTATGGGGTTTGTGAGGGTCTGGGTGCCTGGGGTGTGTGAGGGAATGTGGGTGGTTTGCATGTATGGCAGTGTGAGGGAGGTGTGGGTGCATGTGTATGGTGGGGGTGTGTGTGAGACTCAGCCTATGAACACACACACACACACACACACACTGTCCCTGCCTGCCCCCTCACCTCACACACAGTATCCCTGCCTGCACACACACACACACACACACACACACACACACAATCCCTGCCTCCGTGTGTGTGCGTGTGTGTATGCAGGCACACACATTGTTCCTGCCTGCACACACGTACACACACACACACACACACACACACACAGTCTCTGCCTGCCCCTCCACCCTATATACACATCTGTACCAGTGCAGCCCCATGCTCCCCGGTTTGGCAATGCAGATGGCAGCCATGTGGTGCAGAGCAGGGGGGAGCAAGAAGGGAGTGAAATGGCTTGAGGTGGGCAGGGCTGGGCTGTTCAGTCCTTATGAGGCTTCTCCTGGGTCCTACTGCCCCTGACTCCTGTCAGCTTTGACAGGCTGCCGAGGCAGATTAATATTAATTGCCTAAATTTTTTAGGGGCCCCATGGGCCAGATAGAATGGCCTGGTGGGCTGGATCTGGCCCACGGGCCATATTTTGCCTGCCCCGATCTCATGCCAACAAGTAGAGCACACTGATCTCAGTTCCTCCAAGTCTAGGGTATATGCTCTCCATTATATTTCCTTCCTTTGTATCTAGCTCCCTACTTGCACAGCAAGCCAAAAGACTATTCCTACCTACAGGAGTGAAGTGAATTTTGGACAAAATGCCAATTTTCAATAGATAGATAGTAGCAAAGTATGTCTAGAAAAATGTATTCTTCATGCTGTCTGATAATGCTATCCTTAATATTCCCAGCTTTTGGAGAAGTTCAAGTAGGAAATTTACTTCTGAAAGGGAGAATCCCTTTCCAAGTTCTGTAGTATGAATGTGAAACTTTTAGCTCTAAAGGATCATAGAATCATGCAACTATAGAAATATAAGGATGGAAAATACCTGAAAAGGTCATCTAGTCCAACTCCCTTCTCCAGGCAGAAGCATCCCTATGTAAACCATTCTAAACATGTAATGCTGTAGATCCTCCCTAAGCACCAGTCCCGTTGTGCAGCCAATAAGAAGGGACATGTTTAAATTTATACATAATTTATATGTTTAGACAAGATTAGGAATTGGCCCTCACAATTTTCATAAATATTGGATGCAACATATCTGCTATGAGGACTCTCTAACAAAACAGACTTTTGGACATAAAATATTTTAAACAGACTTGTATTACTGTTTAAATAGCATTGTTGATTGTGTTTATTATGCAATCAAACTTGCTAATATAAATGATAGAAGTTGCATTATCTATATGTTGTGATTTGGTTCCGTGGGATTTCTAATTAAGTAATGGGCTTTATAATAAAGATATATATTCCTTAGCAACAGTATCTTGGGACTGCTGTTGAAAACTCTGACTGCTCTGATTTATCCAAAGAACTAGCCTGGTGTGCAAGCAGCCCATAATCAAGGGAACATGGACTATCTATGTATGCCTCACCTACTGAAGCTCACCACGCACTTCTTTGCACCAGCTGAGGATTTAGCTTGAAAGGCTGGCAACAATAAGAAAAAAGGAGCAAGCCTACACAGAAGGGTGGGCATCACTTTTCCTTCCATGTGAATTCCAGTCCAAAGTGGTTTTGTCATTGATACTTTCTGATATTTATTGTCCAAATGAAGCTGGCAGGGAGATCAAAAAGACCATTTTTGGCTGCCTAAGGCAACTTGCTACTAAAAATAATTTACAAAAACAAGATACATAAACTGTAAGGCTAAAATTATATACAGAATGAAATCATGCAGAGAGTAGTAAAAAAAAATATTTGTTAAGTGTTTTACCATTCTGTTACTTAAACAAGAACTGATAATATCTAAGAAAAATCCTCAATTAAAAAAAAAATGAAACAGGAAAAAAACTGCTGTATGATTGTAATGAACCAGTCCCTTTCAGAGAAAGCTCTGCTTCCCAAGAAGAAGCAGCTTTATTTAATCTCCCCCTCCTGCAGGGAGCCCTAGCATGGTTTCATAAGGGGTACAAGGGTCTTCACAAGGGCTGTAAGGCTGGTTCTACTCTGTCTCTGGCTTTCCCTGAGATCTGTAGCACCCCACCCCAGAGAGATCCTTCTTTTTGGTCAGCTCCCAGGATGAGGGTATTATTCATCTTCAGAGTGCTAACATCCCAAACAGCACAGCAGGCTGTTAGTTGTTATCAGCAGGGATCCTGGTTTTCTCTGATTAAAAACATCCCCAATTTTTGGATTTAAAAAAGTAACCCAAATTTGATATTTTTCTGTGTAGATTCTGGGTGACTTTTTAATCTGAAACTTGGGAACTTTTTTTTTTTTTTAATCAGAGAAAACCAGAATCCCTGGTTATCAGCATTGATTCATGAAGTTAACACCAATGTGACGTTTAGATCTAATCTAAATCTCATTGGCGTCAAGATAAAGACTCCTATAGATATCAAGGTGCTTTTGATTAGTTACCAGTGTGATACTGGGGTCCATGCTCCTAATTTTTCTTGTGAACTTTATTAGTGCCAAAGAGCAGCCTCTAATATTTAGATTTACTACCAAACCTTCTGTTGTGATGGCCAGCATCACTCAAGGTATACGCAAGAAGTAGGTACCAACCTATGTGAAAATATTAATTAATTTTTTTATGCAGTTATAGATTGTGGTAGCAGCAGGTAACGAATCAATTTGGACAAACCCTTTCATATGTAGATTGATCAGAAGATATGCCAAGGCCAAGAAAACCATTGCCCTCACTCGAATGATCATCGGAATATTATACGAGAGAATGGAAGAGGGCTTCTGTCCAACATGGAACTAGCTGGACCATGTTAGTATCCCGTTATGTATAGAATGATTAGATGGCCATTAAAAAGTGGGAGGGGACTCGCCAGCTGCAGAATTAGGAGGCATAGGATCAGAGCTGCAACTCACCAGCTGCAGAGTTAAGAGGCTTAGGAGGTATCTTTACACCTCCATACCCAGAAGGAGCTAATGTAAGGGACTGGCTCATAGGCAGTCTGGCCTATTGGTGGGTCACTGATGGAAGACAAGGACAAAGGGCTGGGTCAGAGTTTAGGAGCCAAATTACCAAAATCTGGAGGGAAATCCAGGGAAGGGTCAACATCACAGGCCAGGATAGGGGTCCAGGATTCAGATACTGAGTTACCAAGTCCAAGGAATAATCCACAGGTTGAAATCTGAGAATGGTTAAGCAGGGTCAGGAAACCAGGAAACCAGATCTACAGGGAAATCCAAGTCTGGAGTTCAGAAACAGAGCTGAAAACAGGAAAGTAAGAGAGCATGGAGCCTAAAGTGCTTGCCAGAGCAAATGGCATCAGTTAGCCAGCTGGAGCAGAGCTTGCCAGAGATCCAAGACAAGTGTAGCTGCCTAGGCAGTTAGCCAAGGATGGGCTGCCTTCTAGGAACTATAATAACTTGTTGGTGATACTAGTTGTTTCTGCCATGTGTATCAAGGAGGTTAACCTGGGACTAATTTATGTCTTACCTTGTATTATAAGGAATTGGGGAAGTTTTGTAGGTGAGAGATTCCTTGTTGGATAATGAGCAGGAGCTGGAAGATTATGCTTACACTAGAAGGAGCCACTAAGGATTTATCCAGGCCATCTCCACAGGTATAGAAAACAAATAAGCTAATGTTTAGGGTTCCTTTCATAATTTCTACCAGCACAGAGGACAGAAGAAAGGAGCATGTATAACTGGATCTATGATAGGGACCATTATGCTAATAGTTACATAGAAGTCATATAAAAGTAGTTGTGGAAGGGACCTCCAGAAGTCATCTAGTCCAACTCCCTGTCTGAGGCAGGATCATCCCTATTCAAACCATCCCATAGAACCATAATCTAAATTTTACGTAAGACTACCCTCACCCCTGACACAACACAGACCTAACACGCTAACCCGGCACACATAAAGCAGGGAAACCACAGCAGCCAGTGTCCAGCTTCTATAAAATGTTGTCAATATACATTCAAGAGTTCCTGGGAATCACAAGCCTGACCTGTAAAAGAAATGGGTTTAATGACTGTATTAATAGTTATCAAGCTCATAAAAAGAAGCAGGGGAAAAGTAAAAGGTATGTGGAATAAATACCAAGTTCTGTGGTTATGTAGTAAACACTTAGGGGCAATGTTTTCTCCTCACAATGCTGAAACAGAAGTTATCTCCAGAACAGAAATTTCAATCTTTCCTTCAATGTAGAGGTTACATTGCTTTCTGCTTTAGCCCTAGTCTTTTCATATTCTTCTGGCACATTAGCTGAAGGCAATAGGAAGAATCTTGCAAGAACCCTGGTAATTGTGCATTTTCCAGCATGTCTTTACAAGCTGAGAAGCTTTGGATAAATGCTGAGGGCCAGACACTCAGTTGATATAAATTGACATGGTTAATTTAATTGGAACAATGCTGTCTTATACTAGCTGAGCATCTGGCTCCGAGTCCTTTACCAACCACCTGTTTCTGTGACTGTTTTCTATAACTTACAGTGATATAGGTATCATATCTGAGAGGTAGCTGGTAAAGCCCACTGAAAATTGTTTTTATGTTTCTTTCTCCATTTAATCAGAGCATTTATAGAATTAGTTTATTTCTAGTTAAAACAGTTTATATTATCCTATTGCTTTTTAGGAATATTTAGATTTTTTTTTAATCTCATTTTCTCTGTATTTCAGAGTATGGGCAATGCAAATTGTTAAAAGCAATGACCTTCATAAACCAGATGATTGCCTTTTTTTTGAAAGATGAAGGATGAGGTATTTTGTAATTCAGATAACCTTCATTCACAGCTAGTTAACTAAGTATTGGATTTTGTAGAGAAATTAAGACACCGGGCATTTGGATTAGTAGTGTTTGCCATCATTCATACTCAATAATTGAGGTCACAGGGATTATAAACTCTAATGTGTCAAATTGAATTCACTAGCAACACATCTAAAATCCCTTAATTATCAGCTTTGGGGGCTATGGATTAATCAGAGCCTGTCAGTAACAAATAGACAACCTGTTTACTTATTTTTTAAGCAGCTGATGTTTTTTCTAGCTCAATAAATATAAAAACAAACTCTAAACCAAGGTCCTTTTTTCATCTGGAAGTTTTACATTACTACTTAATTGCAATTGCTGTAAACTTGTTTCTGGTATTACTAACAAAAAATATATTGGGTAAAGCCTTGGGCCTTTAACATTCTCAGTCATCATTTTATTGGAAATGATGCTCAGATATGCTGCTGATGGTTTTGGTATATAAAGAGTGACAGGTAGAAAGATAGATTAACTGAGAAAGAAAATGCTGTAACAATTTCTTTTTCTATTTCATTTTTTTTTCTAAATGCTTATTGTCATCCCAGAGTTTCTCTCTGATCTTGTTTGTGGGGCTCAAAGACAGGCAGAGTTGCTTTTTGTTTCTTTCTTCTCATAAATCGTTTTACATTTGCTCATGTAACGCTGCTGAAAATCCACTTTCTAAGCTGTCAATATTTTATCACATTATACACTGGTATTTTTCTGCAAGCCAGTTTTTTTTCAGATTATTTCTTGATAATTTTCTTTCTTTCCCAGCCATTAGATTCAAGGTTCACTCGATTTTAGATTTGAATCTACAAAAGCCCTTAACCAAAACTTCATTAATTAACAATCCCAGAAAATGTTAGGTGATCATGTGGTTGTTATTAGTCCCTTGATACAAGGCTGATCTGAAATCTGCATGTTCAATTGTAGATGTGACAAATAGTTTTGGGAAGAAGGCTAGATCCTGGTGATATCAGACTACAGCTCTTTGCCTTTCTGCTACCCATAGTTAGGCAAGGTTGCTCAAAATGTTCCATGCCTTGTTGTATATCACAGTGCCACTAGGGATAATTCAGTGCTTGAGTCCTTCAGCTATTGATGTTAATTTTGTATTTCTTCAGGTTGGCCATCAAGGTGTCCTTGGATGTCTGCTTTTTTTCCATCTCTACAGCCATGCCTATTGGTGATTTGGGAGTAGAGGGCCTGCTTTAGGATCCAGTCATCAGGTATCCTGATGACATGTCCTGTCCAGCAGAGCTTGTGCTGTACAGACATGGCTTCAAAGCTGGTGGTGTTTGCTTGAGCCAGAATGCTGGAGTTCATTCTTTTGTCCTTCCAAATAATATAAAGGATTTCCAGAAGACATCACAGATGGTAGCATTCCAGAGCTTCCAAGTGTTTCTAATATGTACTACAAGTTTCACACCCAAACAACAGGGTAGGGATGACAGCAGCCTGGTTGATGAGAAGTTTGGTTTGGGTCATCAAAAACATGATTTTAGAGTCTCAAAAGGCAGCACTGGCAGATTTTATTTGGTGTTGAATATTATAATCTATGTTTACTTTTTAGAGGAAAGGTGGCTAACTAGGTAGGAGAAATACTCAATATTCTCCAAGGATTGCCTTTAATTGTAATAATGGCTGCTTGTAGATGGGGAAGGGGGAAGCAGTGCTTTGCTTTAAACTCGGTGCACTTCTGTGCCAAGCCCAGCACATGGCCAGAAGAGGCACTGCATTAGTTGTATTAGCTTTCTCAACATCTGTATAGATTGGGCACTTTAGTGGGGCTTTTTTGGCACTTTCAATGAACTATTAGATAAACTAACTTTAAGTAAAATCACACAAAAGCCCCGCTGAAGCTATGAGCGACTGGTGCCTTTTCAGTCAGTCATTGACCAGGGAGGGGGGGTCCCCCCAAGGCCGATCCTGCCAACCCACAAGTGGCAGCAGTGTTTTCTTCCTCAGGGTCAAGGCCAATCTGAGCCTCTGGCCCATAGTTAGGCCTATATAGCCCTTCCTTCTCCCCCCTTCCAGTCACCTGTCCTCCAGTCTTCAGAGCCAGGCTCATGTGTTGCCTCTTTTTCCTAATTACCAGACTCATTTTCCCTGGCCTGCCTTTTTGCAACCTATACTTGCTACCTTTCTCTCCTGGCAATGGCCTTACTGCTTTGAGCTAGCCACCCTGTAGTACTGCATCTACATATATTTAGTAGCAGCGGTATGGGTCTCCTGCTACATAACTGAAGGAAGACACTTGCATGTGTCTTATTTTAAAGTAAGAATGCTATTGTGAATCAGCAACAACATTTACTTTGTGGGAAGGAAACCTTAATCCAATGGCAAAGAAACCTAGATAACCAGAGTTTTCTGATCTGCTGCAGCCTTTGAAGCCATTGTGAAGTATTCTTGCTCCATTCACCTGCTTTGCCATTGAGGACTTTTATTTTCATTTTTGGCTCACTAGTAGTCTGAAAACCCTCACTCTCAACCTGTAGCAAAACCCCCAGTTTTTCTCTTTTTTTTTTTTTTTTAAATACATTCCCTCCCCTTCCCCAACCAGTTCAGACTCTTTCTGTGCCCTCTCTATTCCTTTAAGTAGTTATAAGTAGTACTAGATAAGCTAAATTCTTCTGGTGCATTATTGTGATAAGCCCTTTTTTAGATTGTAAATAGTGTTCTGTTATTTTTGTATTGATTTTTACTGTTTTATATTGTATTCCTATTATGTTTGTATTGATTTTTATTGTTTTACATTGATATTGTATGATTTAGGCCTGTTCCTGTAAGTTAACCAAAGTAATGTCAAGCTTCCATCTAGTAATGTTAAGTTTCCATCTTGTAATATTAAGTCTCCATTTTATGTCCCCTGCCCAGGCATACCCTATTGTAATTATGTTGCAACTGTGACTCATACCTACCCCTCCTATGTAAATTGGTTCTTGGATGAATGAGAGTGAATGAGGGTACTTGAGACAGAATGGTAGCAGGCCTAAGAATAGCTCCTTCTGAATGACTGGACTATCAACTTAATGACCAGACCACTGCCTTGCATTGACTCTCCCTGAGACCACAGACCTACTCCCAGGACCAGAGACAAAACCCAATATTTGAAAGATAAAGACCCTTCAAGAAACCAGCAACATGGAAACAAAGAACAGAACAGAAACCAGCAACTCTACCATTGTATCCCACCAGATAATGAGGACACCTGGAACTGCATGACTTCATCTTAGCAGGACTAGCCCTTGCCTGGGCATGTCCTTCCTATTGGAGACACAGGTAGCCCACCCTTATAAAAGAGGTGGTAGATTGTGATGCCCTCTCCATCTGGCCCAGCACTACACCACACCACCTATCCACCCAGAGGCCCTGTCGCCGATTCTCTCTGGACAACACCTTGCTGGAGAAGACCCCAACTAGCCATCAAGGATCAATGCTCAGCCTGGAATAGGTAGCTATCACCCACATCTTCTCTCCAAGCAAGGGACCTGAGTTTTATTTCTATCCACATTGACTCCAATTCCTCTACTAATCCTTTTTCTTCCTGCTAGCGTTGTATGAGTGTGTATGGGAGTTAGTGCATGAGTGTGTGAGGGAACCAATAACTTCATGGTCTGTATATTGTGTTGCCCATCTAATATAACTGATAATTTTGGACCCTGAGCTGGTCTTTGTCTTGCTGTAGGCTTTCCACTTAATCCCCGCTCTCTTTGCCCCTGCCTCTGATCCAACCTTGTGTCTAACTCTTGTCCCTCTGTCCCTCTGCTCCCTGTCCCGGCTCCCTACCACCTTTGACCCCCCATCCCAGCTCTCTATGTCCCAGCTTCTCTTCTGGCTTCCTGCTCCCCCTTGGATCACCGCTGTTCCATCACCTCCACCTCTCCTGACCTCCTGGATTCTCTGCCGGCTTCCTGCTCCACCCTGGCTCACCACTGCTTCACCACCTCCACCT
>NW_005842086.1:2261914-2276592 GCF_000455745.1 Alligator sinensis | reverse complement strand
GGGTCTTCCCCCCCACAGCTTCCTCCCCCCCCCTCCCCTGCCTCCACTCTCCTGGCTCCATGGCTAGTGCTCCCGGTCCTGTCTCCACCACTTCCTTTGCCTGGGGCCCCAAGTGCCCCCTAGTCACCAAGCACCCTAATTACCTCCAAGTGCCCCCTAGTGTTACACACACAGCCACTGAAGTGTGTGTTTGCATGTTTGTATATGTGCATGTGTGTGTGAACAGATAATGTTGTATGTGCAGCTTGTGTGTGTATAATTTTATGTCACACCCTCCTGCCTAACAGCGCAATATTGAGATCCTGAGTGTTGATCTGGCACGTGTCAAGTCAACAAACCTTTCCACCATGGGTGACCCTACTAGGAGTACAAAGCTCAAGATGTCATTTCTTTTCTTTTTTTTTTTTTTTTTTTTGTTGAGGTCATTGGTAGTACACAAGTCTCTTCACCACATCATGATGGAAGGCATCTCTTTTTCCATGAAAAAATGTTTCACCCTGAAATTTGCTAAGTAAAATTGTACAATACTTCCCTCCACCCTTACTTTACATATCAAGTTAATAAGTTCCCGAAACCTTTCCCAGGTTTGGTCTCTTATCAAAGGTGTGTGCACGGTTACCTCCCTCCCTCCACTCACCCTCCCCTCTCCCCCTGAGAATTATATGAATAATAGCTTTTATTGATGTGATTTCAGTCTTTGCTGCTGAAAACATATTTAGCCAAGTTGGATTCTTTGAACATTGTAGGCTCTAGATTTTTTCTGTTGCTAAACTTGTAGGGTTAGATTTGCCAATTCATTGAAGGGAGCTAGGAATTCTCACTGAAACTCCATTGGACATTATGGAAAAAGCTACCCATAAACTGTGCAGTTTAAAATTTTGTTGTGCCTGCTGGCCTGATACACTTAACTATGGAGTGAAGGATGCAGTAAAAGTTTACTGTACTGTGACAGTGCTTCCAAAAGGACTCTTAATTAGTTTTTTTTTTTTTATTTGATTCTATGATGGAATGCTATAGATTTAATTCATTATTATTATTACTTTATAAGAATTAGAAGTTCTTTATTAGATCTGATGGGATTCTGTTCCAGTGAAAGTCAATAGCAAAATGTAATTGTCCTCAATAAGGTATGTATCAAATATTTAGGATCATACCAACTTTCTTTCTGAGAAAAATGTGATGAGATAGTACTCTGTATTCTTACTTTTATGAAAAACATACATCTCTTAAGAGTCATGAATCTGATGTCCATAGAGAGAGGGTGCTACTCTGCACCTCAGGAAGTCATATTTCAGGTCCCTAACCTGCCACAATCTGTGTGTGACTTGAAGAAAGTCTTAAATGACTGCAGAGACAGATTCTCATTTATATACATCTCCATTTATTCCAATGGGGAATTTGAACTTATACTAAGGCAAGTCTGACTGCCTGGTATTCTACTTCCTAGTAGCTGCATCTACACAAGATGCTTACTGTGCAATAGCCCGATACTACTGCGCAGTAGTGTCACATGGCAAAAAAAATGTAATGCAATACTGCTTCAGGCCTGCCTGTTACATGCTGAAGTCACAAAGCTATATGCTGACATGTCTAAGAATACATTCCAGTTTTCTCCCCTCTTCTTGAATCAGGTCTAACTGACAGCCAAGAGAAAAGAAACATTTGGTAAGAGAAATCAGTCCAGGGAAATAGGCTCTGACCTAAGAGACAAAAAAACCCAAAACAAAACAAAAACCATTGGGTTCTGGCACTAGCTCCACAGTTCCTCCTGATTCAGCTCTGGGGTCCAAACATCTAATTTTTATCAATGATTCTGTAATACCAAATGCATCACATATATTGCCCTATATACCAGTCATGCCATTACAGGTCATGGCACCATTTTGGGTTGCACTGTAGTAATAGGCACAGGATCTGGCCCACTAGGCTTGAACAAATCCAAGTCCTGCAGATTGATCTGAAAATAAATGTATCACCAATATTCCCTTTCTCCCCCTCTTTGCCAGCTAGATGTGTGGTGACAGGTGTCACAGGAAAGTATAATTCCAGGAAAGATATGACAGTGGAAAGAGTCAGACCTAGATGACTAAAATTTAGACACGGCAATGCCTAACCTTTAGATTTTTAGGTGCTTGGACTGGAGAATGGAATCCACAACCCTGAATAAGACACCCCAAATTCTTAAATAGAGTATGTGCAGAGTTAGCTATAAATGATCTCATATTGTGCTTGAAAAAGAAACCTGAATTCTGAGCACCTAGAATATTCATGAGCTGACATGTTCAGCCCAATATGAAATGCTAAGCACAGTTGCTGCCTGATACCCATTACATCATTGGGTAATCTTTAGCCAAGTGATTAGGCCACTCAGCTGAGAGAGAAGTGTCATGGGTTTTGGTCTCTGCACTTAGGATGTTTTCTGCTTTTCTGCCTAATGACTATTGAAACTATTGAATCTGGGTCTTTCACTTTCTGGACTGGTATTCTTGTATGAAAAGAATGAAATTGACCTTTCTTCTCCAACAACTATCCTAAAATAGTATCTACAAGTACACTATGTAACCTGGTTAGTATAAGTACTGGGTTTGTCAGGAGACACAGACAGAACAGTGCCTAAAACTAGTTTAGGTGAGATCTGGTTTAGGTGAGAACTAGGGGCATTTCTACATGTGCTCTGGGAGCGGATGGGGGGTCGCACTTTAATTAGAGAGGCTCTGAGAGCCACTCTAATTAAAGTGCTGTAACAACTTGTGTATCAGCATCCCTGTGCTTAAAAATGGCAGTGGGGGCACTTGAACTAAAGCTGATTCTATGAGCTTTAGTTCAAGTGCCCCCGCTGCTATTTTTAAGCACAGAGGTGCTGATACATGGATGTGGGAGGCTGCTGGAGCATGGTAATTGCCCCGCTCCAGCAGACTTGATTAATCAAGTGTGCTCTGGTGCACTGGAATACTAGTGCATTGGAGCAGACTCCGTGCTTGTGTATAGGTGCCCTAGGTGACAAGCTGCCCAAACTGAGGTAGTTTTGCTTATAAAAAGAAAACAGTGCTACAGTAGCCTGGGATATGTTTAGGTTAAACACGGCTTAGATAACTTGAAAGCCAGGCAATCACTGGATATAGTGACTTTGGATCATAATTTTGGATGTATACTGCTAAAGATGATGAATGTACTACTTTAAGTGTCTAAATTCTTAGACACACTAGGCTATATCCACTAATCTCTCCATGGCTTTAGTCCCTGATAGCAAAATGGGGTTCTGTGAGGATTCACAGGATTATTGTGAGATAAAGACAGTGAGGTAATTGGAAGGTAAAAATTGTGAGGTACAGAAAAATCAGGTTCAGAAAAATGTGCCTGATTGATCAATGTTGGTGGTCCTGCAATGGTTGTGTGGTTTCCCAGGAACACCTATGCCATTTTTTTCTTTCTCCTATTTTCACTGCTTTCAGAGTTTTCAGACTTATTTAACTTTTATTTACCCCATACTGTATGCCTAAGCGATGGATGGGACATTTATATTCCACAGTCTCTTTCTCGGCCTCTCAAGACGTCTTTAAAGGCATAACAAAAGTCAAGAATTTTGGTAAGCATTTCATCATTCATGAAACAAGAAAATACAAATGAACATGAGAGCAGAATATATCATTTTCTCATTGCCAAAGTAAATCCACTGTAGCATTACAAGTGCTGTGGTTTATGTATAGTGGTGTCCACTGTATTGAACACTTCATAACTGTAATACATAGTAACTTAAAATAATGATATATGAAGCATTGTCCTTACTCACAGTTATTTGACATTGGTTTACTGTGGCAATAACTGCTTCATTATTTAATGGAAAACAATGTCACTTTTGAATGGCAAAGATTCATCCTCTCAAGACTTTATTACACAATTGAAAGGATTGATTGTGGCTGATTGGATTTTGTCCCTAGGACATAGTAACTTCCATACGTCCCTGGATTTAGCAGTCACTTTTGCCAAGCTCAGAAAAATCTTGATATCTTTGTGCCTCCACTAGATAAGGCTTTCTTCAGCTGTTGGAGAGTACACATGAGAAAGGGTCATTATTATTTTTTTAAAGTTCTCAATACACTATGTTTTTCTGTGACAAGTCTTCCTGTTTGATATAAGTAAATACAAAAAAAAAAAAAAAAAAAAAAACAGCTTCCCTGCAATGGTACTCATTTTATATGCCCAAGGAAGCTTATAGCTTAGAAGCTTCAATTCAATTGAAATTCTACATTTGGGGTTCTTTTATAAAAAAAGTGACAGGAAAATCTTATTCACTAAGCTTAATTCTTAATGAATTCTCCCTCATTTTACATCAGCATAACTCCAGCAAAGCTATCCTTTATTTACATCACTGTAAGTTAAAGGAAAAGGCTTCCTTGAGATCTTCCTGCTGCTTTAATAGTCAATTTATTAATTTCTACTTTAGCAATGTACCTAAAAATAACAATAATAACAGTAATGATGATGATGATAAATTCAAAGCCTATTTCAATTATATACTTATCCCTTTTAATTTAGTATACAACCCTTTTAGATTTTTAGGCAAGTTTAGTTTTGGATAAATTTTGATCAACATGGTTGAAGATGAGACCTACCAAAGTTTCATCTCCTTTCTAACATATACCTTTCCACATAAAATGCAGGACATGCCTGTGATAATTGTTTCCTACCTCCTGCACTGTTCTTTGCAAAGGAAGAGGATTGCGGTATTAGGAAAACTAAAGATAGTATTTTTGTGACATATTTTAGGAACAGCATTTGATTCCCAAAAGCTTCTCCACTGTGCAGTTGCTCCAAAATAAAATAACACAAAAGTCCTTACTTATCATACAGTTCTTGGACCATCATGACTACAACAACACTCAAACTCTATTACGACTTGGTAAAAAATAGCAACACTTTATTCTTTATTTGAATTTATTTATGGCTGGACCTCCAGCACAAGGGATCTGATCTCAAACTAAAAGAAATCAAGTAAAAGATCATTTTAACTTCAGAGCACTTTGAATCAGGCGCCAGTTCTCCATCTTTCACTTCTTTTCCTTCTAAATTGAATGTGATGTTTCTGAAAAAGCTAATTCATATTTCCTTTTTAAAACAAAGAGTTTCAGGACACTGTATGTTTAAACTTAAATGTGTAAATATTTAGATACAACTTGTGGTGGACACATGCTATAAGGCATGTGAAGGCATAATGAAGGCAAGGACATCCACCAGTATGGGTCCTGCTATAATGTGCCAATTCAAAGCTTCAGGGCATGAAGGGTATACCTGCAGATCATCCAAAAAATCTGGTATATGTTCATCCCGCCTGAGTGTAGGGAGGATTCTGATGTCAGTAGGGTTCTGTATAAGAGCAAGGGATCCTCATAGAGGGACATGACCGAAGGATCCAGGCTGCCTAAGAAGGCAAGAAGTATACAGCAAACATTTGTAGAAATATATTCAAAATACAGTCTTTTCCCTTCAAATAACAAATATTTCCTATTCTTACACTGTCTATCCTGCAGGTTTTTAAGTTCTTGTTGACAGCATGGCAGAAATGAATTGGCAAGAAAATCTTTACACATAATGCAGATTTGTGTAGAATTATATTTGCCTTGACCTTCCTCATCAAGTGTATTAGTAATCTTGTTATACATATGTAAATTGTTTGGGTCAAATTTGTCCCTATTGAAATCCCTTTAACTTAAATGAGATTATAGGAGAGTTGAAATTAACCCCATGTATGCACCATATCTATATGAACCATATAAAGAAGTCCTCAGACTGAATTTCATATTAGCACGTAGAATGAAAACAGTCCAGCTATGAAAGATGTATAATAAAAAGTGGCCACATTTACCCCATTTGCATAACTAAGTGTCAGTCCTCTGTAGCAAATTTCTAAATGCCTCTATTTGGATTTAGAAAACAGCCTCTCCTTTTGCTGAGTTTTCTGATTGCTTTTATTTATTAATATGCTGAGCAGATTATTTCCTACTAAGTTACTCTTCTTTAGTAATTGTTATTTCAAAGAGTAATAAACATCAGAGCCCTCCTTTAGTAATGAGTATGTTTTGGAGTTGTTGATAGACCACATAGGCTTCTGTTGTAATCAATATATAATAAATACAGCTATTTAATTATTTTATAATTGCTTTAATTATATATTTTGAACATGTTTTGATTAGGAAGCTGAAGAAGACATCTAGCATATAGAGGTTAATTATGTTCATTTATATTAACTATGCATAGTGTGTTATCTAATTTTAAATGCAAATTTGTAATAGATAACACAAAATACATTTTAATTTTAAGACTGGGAAGTAATAATGATATCCTTACAGCAAATGGACTTTGAATATTAAAATTATATTATTAACTTTTAAATCCATCAATTCTAATATTCTTTGAACTGACAACTTCTAAATGAGGATGGCAAATTATTTTTTATGCAGAATAAGTATAATTTAAAAATAAAAATATTAAAATTTGTTACAAGAAAAAATGAATACTATGAAATAAAGAGAATTGATATACTAATAAGCAGTATATTTTTGGCTTTTGATAGTAACGTCTTGACTATCATACACTAGCAGTGTCAGATCAGAGTGTTGATACAGTAACTGGTATGCTTGTCACTGTGCTTCTATATATTTCCTTTACTTACACTACCAGAAGGAAACTTAATATGAATTTTGTGGGGGCCTTAGCACGTCAGCTCTGATGCAAACCCATATAGGACACAAGCACACAAATGATGTGTAAAGGTGACCTATATGTTTCACCAGTTCCGGGCTCTTTGTGTGTCAGGACTACCCTCTGACATAACTAAGAATAGCTAGAAGGTTGGCAGTGACCCTCAGAGGCTGATTCAACAGCAACTGATCTGCAGGACAGTAAAGTCTCAGATTATCTTTTCTGCTGCCAGCTAAATCTAAGGGGTTCTGCATAAAAGTTATTATGATATCTTTACAACACCAGAAAATCTTGCTACAGTGGAGCTCCTATAATGCTGATTTAGGGCTGGATTCCACTAGCTGTATAATTCCAAGGCTAAGTACAGATGTTCAAATAGCGCAAAGTGAAAGTGCTCTATTCTCCTTTACTCGAAGTGCTCTAAGTTAGAGTGGGAGTGATTTGAACAGATGTTTGGTGTTCAGTGGGGGCATGGCTCAGAGCATTCTCACATTGCTCCAGGCCAGCAGGTAGGGGACACTCTTGCATGCATCCCAGAATGCCCTGTGCACTACCTGGGCCACTGAAAACTCCCAAGCGGAGCTGAAAGGGGGAGCCACCCCAGTTGGCTGCTGGATGTAGGCCACCATGCCTCCAACCCCCTGCTTTGTCACCATGGACCTTCCCTCATGCCCTCCCACTGTCATGATTTGCATATGCCTCGGTGTCCCAGCCTGCCCACCCACATGGCATCCCACTGCCCACCACTAAACAGGGAGACTTAGAAGCTGCAGCAGGTCCTACTGGCCACTCTGCTTAATCATGCCAGATACTGCAGGACATAATGCTTTCTCACCTGGACTTGATGTGGCAGAAACTCATCAAGGCACATGCAGTCATGCTCACAAGCCACCAGCTGTCCATCCCACCTATACCCACCCACCGCACCCTTTGCCTGTCAATTATCCTGGACAGGGTTGCCAACTTTCAGGCAGCCAATAATGACAAGGCCATCCAGGATGTCATGGATGCCAGGGTGCTCTGGCACCACCTCCAGACCATCAAGTACCAGTCTGTGCTCACACCACCAGCACTGGCTTCATCCTGGATAACTGGGATGAAAAACAAAGGCTTCATGCACTGGGCCACCTTCATGGATATCATCACTCAGCTGGTACCCCACATCTCATGCCAAGGCATCCTCATACAGCCACCTCTCACACAAGAGAAGTGGGTGGCCATCACTGTCATGAAGCTGGTCAATCCGTTCAGGTACCCCTACTAGTTCAGTATGGACAGGACCATGGCTGAAGAGGCCATCCAGGCAGTATGTCTGGTCATACAAAACATCCTGGCCAACCACTGCCTCTGCCTCATCAACAGGGATCCTGGTTTTCTATAATTAAAAAAAAAAATCACCAATTTTCAGTTTTAAAAAAGTAACCCAAAATCCAATTTTTTTCCACTATATAGTGATGTTTCAGTTTAATCATGGAAAAATGTGGATTTTGGGTTACTTTTTTTTAAACTGAAAGTTGAAGGTGTTGTTTTTTTTTAATCAAAGAAAACCAGGATCCTTGCTCATCAACCCACAGGAGGTAGTCACCACCTTCTGCTGAATCCTGGTTTTCTCTGATAAAAAAAAATAAAAAATAAAATAAAATAAAATAATAATAATAATTCGCCAAATTTCAGATTTAAAGAAGTAATCCAAAATCCACATTTTTCAATGATTAAAATGAAACATCACTTATATATAAATCTGAAAATTGGCGAATTTTATCAGAGAAAGCAGGATTCCTGATAATGAGAGACTCACCTGACCAGAAGAAGGCTCAAGCTAGAGCCCAGAGCTTGAACTGGTCAGGGAGACTCTCCCCAGCACCAATGTAGTGAGGAGCTCCTGGCTGCAGAGCATCAAGGCTCCTGAAGGAGCCTGAATTTTGGCTGAACAACTCTGCAGGCCTGGGAACTGAGCCAAGTTCCTTTGACTGAGAAAGACTAGACTGACAGGCAAGTGGCCTTTGTTTATGTTACACCTCTAGATGGACTGAGGTGTTGTAACGTATCTAGTTAGGTAGCATCCTCCCAAGAGTCTTTGCTTTTCCAGCCGCTCTCAGTTTCAGTGCAGAAGTGGTTATCTCATTTTGTTTCTCTGACCGGCCTATTGTTTTTTCTTTCAATAGAGACCCTTTTTTTCCTGACTGGCCTATCGTTTTCTCTTTCAATAGAGAAGTATATATATATATATATTTCTGTTTATAGCCCCATAGGACCTCAGTCTGTCAACTGAAGTCAGGGACGAGTCCCAACAGGAGGTCCACGCCCCCACGTCCTCCCCTGCCATGACTTGGTGTTTATAGGAGTAGATTCAGACATGGGCATGTAGTTCCAGTTGGTTGTCGTCCACGGTCCTCTGTTCCTGAGGCCTATGTTCCTGAGGGCTCCACCATCCCCTATACCCTCGCCTGTTCCACCAGGTATCAAATTGTCCTTTCGTCAATGTTTGGCCTTCAGGTTCTCTCCCGTGCCTCTGTCAAAAAAAAAAAAAAGAAACCAAGTGCTCCCATCCTGGATTATTGTTCTCCCATCTTTTTTGGAAAGGGGAAAAAAAGAAAAATATATATATCCTGTGAGGTCACTTTATCTTTCACCTGTTCCCATCTTTACAGCAGCTCCTTATGAGCCTCTTATTGGGATCATTACAATCCCCTTACCCCACTGGGTCTGCCATTGACACTTTGCCCTTGCATCCCTTTTAGGGTCTTTATGGTACCTTTGTTCCGGAGTGCCCCTCTACTAGGGTTTTTACGGTACCTTTCCCAGCCGGGCTCTGCCGGCAAGATCACAAGCAGTTCCTGGTACTGCCAATCCACCACACCTTCCTCTAAGTCTTCTCTGGGGAGCTCCCTCTCTGCAGGAGCCTCCTGCCGGCTCTCCAGGTTGCTCTTAAGTTCTCCCGCAACGTTGCTCAACCCAGCTCCTCTCTTTCCAGTCCTGCGCTCTCCCCTCCTGCCTGCTCCGGGCTCTTCTTTATAGAGAGGTTTGAATTCCCAGCCCCTCCCCTCCAGAAACACCTGGTTAAGGAGTATTTCTGCTGAACTCTTTGGCGCTTTGGGGCTGGGGCAGCTGCTTCTACCTTTGGCCAGTGCTCCTTTGCCCCCTATGGCTCTCTCTGTCTCTCACAGGTGTCTACCAGAGGGCAGTGATTTTCTTGTTTCTTGTTTTCTTGTTACACTGGTAGTTTAGTCTTGAGCACTGCTGAGGAAGGCTCACGGTCTATTTGGAGAACCAGTAACCTAGGAGCCCTCAGACTGAGTGTGGGCCCAGTGAGAGGTCTGAAAGCCTAGAAAAGGCTGAGATGTAAACCAGAAGGTCCAAGAATCCCTGAGTGGGCTACACTGGACTAGAGGGTCTGAGAGCCCAGAGGAGGGGTTGTGCATGGAACTGAGGGTCCAAGAATGCAGGGGGAGACTGAGTAAGGGACCAGGGGGTCCAAGGGACCACGGGGGTTGAGTGTATAAAGAGTCACAACAATGAGAGAGAACATCCACAAGTCTCATGGTGTAGTATAGGGCAGAAGTTCCCAACCACCAAGCCAGGGCCTGGTACCAGGCAGCAAAGGGTTGGCTGCCAGTCCACAGTATGCCAGTCACTTCCATTGGGCCAGGCCAATTCCATCAAAGAAGGACCTGGCCTGGCATGACACACGGTCCCTGTGAGTGGCACCAGGCCTTGGGTGACAGCCCAAGAGGCCCAGAACTGCCCAAAGGTGCATGGTGCACCAGGCTGGGCTGGGCCTGCGCAATGTGGCACAGACAGCTTGTCAGTCTGCAGTCACTTCCAGTCCAGAGTTTGCCGGTTACAGTATTAAAAAAGTTGGGAACCACTGGTGTAGGGGAGGAAAAAGAGCCACACAATTTGCCCTTAAGGCTACAGTTGCCCTATAGGAGCCTAGTCAGGCCAAGAGGATCTATCAGGCCTGAGGGCTGAATCAGGGCTAGTGGGGCCTCAGGAGATACCCAGTAAGAACTTATAGGTAGTAGGGATAACTTTGAGGCTTGTTAGCAGCCTCCCTGAATCAACCTGTAATATGAAGAAAAAGGTGTGGAAGGCAAGCAATCTACGGAGAGTGACATTAGAGTTTGACTGGAGTAGCATGACCACTACAGTGTGTCATGGCTGGCCCTGTGGCCACAAGTCTATCACAGTTAGCTACCAAACTCTCCTTTCTTTTCTTTCTTCTTCCCCCTGTTTTTTTTAGAGATGGGAAAAGCAATGTGTATTTCCCTAATCTTACTCTTGGAGAGAGTTTAAGTGTTCTAGCAAAGTTGTAAAAAACTGCAAACAGAATCTTATCTCCCTGTGCCACCTGTAATATTATATTCCCATCTCGCTTTTACTAGCCAGTTGTATGATAGTGAAAGCACTTCAGAAACATCACAGGTATAGCTTTACAACCACTAGCCAGAGTTAACTGAGACAAGCAGGTACAAAAATAATAGATTTGTTAGTTACACTTTTACTTGCTGGCATTAGCAATAGCACAGTTGGGGGGTGGGGGACTGGGACATCAGCCCTGGGCACCAAGTTGCAGGGCTGGAAAAATAGAAACTGCTGCACTGCCACTCTGGTCACAACTGGAAGCCCAACAACTGTCACTACCCAGTTGTCACTGCAATGGACCAGGATGTAGAAGTGTTCGGTCATGCCTCTGGGCACTGGCTTATGTTAACATAAGCACCATTCTGACACTGTTACTTCTGTTTCCTTCCACTCTCCATTATCTGCAGTTTTACAAGTACCTTTTATTAGTTAGTATTCTCTCTTTTATTTATTTATTTTTTTTGTGAACAATATCTATTAAAAGACATTAGAAGGACAGAAAGATTAACTGACAGATGGTTCAGTGGAGAAATTCTTAGCCACAGTCTCTGTGTGTGACTGGGGCAGGCATTTAGAAATGGTTATTGGCATCTGTTACCAAAACACATCCAGCATAATGATATTCCATGGACCAAAAAGAAACAAATAAAGTGAGCATCTTCTGTAGATATTTTCCCTTGAGAAAGCCTGTACATTCTCTGGAGGCAATATTTCAGATTATCTAAGCTTTAGAAGCCAAAATAGATTTATACTTCTCACACTGTATGCTGAATGTATAGACAGAATCTCAGTAACTGGAAGGTTACGTGAAAGCTCCAGTGGAAAAATTAAAAATGTTTGAGGAGAAGCGAACATTTCAAAATATATAGCAAGGCTTTCAATAAAAGATAATGATGTGCCATAGAAAATAGAGTGTCTGAACAAAAATTGCAATGAGTTACTTAGCACATAATTGCTCAGGACAATAGCCTCAATGGTATAATGTCCTTTTCCTGATAGTGTTCAATACCAGCTGCTTTAGAGGAAAAGATTCAGTAATGGGCAACTATAATATGATTTACCTTTTCTTTTTAGTGGCATATGCCCTGGAATCTGTGGAATCCTAGCCCTTATTAAAATAAATAAGACCCTTCTAATCAATGTAACTGTGGACAATCTTACTACCGGTAAATTGAATTCTATCAAGGTCTTAATTTATGTAATATTTTGTGGCAGTGAGTTCTGCAGATTAATTAGGAGCTGTGTTAAGGAAAATAAGTATTTTATAAGTTTGCACTGATTAATGTTAATTCAACTGCAAATTCTCTTAATCATAAGTTACAGGAGAATTACACACAATATTTTCTTGATAATTTACTTATTTTCTAACTGCTTATTTCTAACCCAGAATTTTATCCATCACTATCTTGTTTTCCATCATTTTGGATTCAGTATCTGTATCAAGGTATCTAAAGTTTAAAATTCTGACTACCTTATTCAAAGTTTGAGTCTAAACAATACAGATAACAGGGTTTTAGCTATGGGCATAGAATCAGTAAAATTCATACAAGGTCAGTGTGAAGACTGTGTCCTTTACTGCAAATGTCCACCAACAGACAATTGCCATCCCAGCTACCATGAAGGTGGTTTCATATGGAAGCTAATGCCCATAGATTTTATGACTATGGGTAGGAAAGCTATGGCCATGTAGAATCATAGAATCATAGAAAATTAGGGCTGGAAGGGACCTCAGGAGGTCATCTAGACCGGGGTGGGAAAAATGCAGCCTGCAGCCTGGATTAAGCTCTCCAGGTCATTCTATCTGGCCCATAGGGCCCCTAAAAAAATTAGATAAAATTTATATTTATCTGCTCCTGGATGCCTGTCAAAGATGACAGGAGCTAGGGGCAAGAGGACCCAGGGGAAGCTGGCAGTATTCACCAGCAAGGTCAGGAGGTCATCTAGACCGGGGTGGGAAAAATGCAGCCTGCAGCCTGGATTAAGCTCTCCAGGTCATTCTATCTGGCCCATAGGGCCCCTAAAAAAATTAGATAAAATTTATATTTATCTGCTCCTGGATGCCTGTCAAAGATGACAGGAGCTAGGGGCAAGAGGACCCAGGGGAAGCTGGCAGTATTCACCAGCAAGGCCAGCCCAGCGCTGCCGCAACACCACCTGGATCTTGGATGCATTACCAGACCGCAGGACCATGGGGCCCATGCTGGTCCCCTGTGGCCAGGAGTGGAAGGGTGCGCGCGAGCGTGTGTGTGTGTGTGTGTGTGTGCATGCGCACGCCCGTGCATGCGCAAGGAGGGAGGGAGAGACAATGTGTATGTTCATAGGGCAAGTCCCACATGCACATCCCACCATACACATGCACCCCCCTCACACAGCCATAACAGAGACTCCTACACCCCCTCACACATCCCAACCACTCTCCCACCACACACAGCCTCCACAAACCTCATACCTGCCCAGACCCCACATATCCACACACACACCCCTACATGCTCCCTCACCCCACACTCACACACCCACACCTACATCCACATCCCCACACACTAACAGCCTCGCACAAACCTATATCCATGCCCCCCCTGACAATATACAAAAGTAAGACTTCATTTTAAGCTACTGTGCAATCACCTCCGTGTACATTACAAAAACATATGTAAATCAGGACACCAATATTTTTTTTAAATCAAATTAATGAATGTTGTAGATGTACAATTTTTAGAGTGTAATTTGGTATTTTTCTGGTTCTGAGATGGCAAAGCCCCTTGCTGAAAGGTATATTTCTGGGGGCAAGGGGAAAGCCTTCTTGTGGCAAAGGTCAAGCACTAGGGGGTGGAAATTTCGGTCACAAAATGGGAAACATGGGGGCGGAGGGACCTGTCAAGGGGTGGGGCTACCAATGCAGCCCTCCACATCTCGCCAAAACTCAGTAGGTGGCCCTCCACCTGAAATAATTGCTTGCCCGTGATCTAGTCCAACCCCTTCCTCAAAGCAGGGCCATCTCCAACTAGATCATCCCAGCCAAGTCTTTGTCTACCTGGGTCATAAAAACCTCTAAGGAAGTAGATTCCACAACCTTTACGGGTAGCCTATTCCAGTGGTTTATAACCTTCTACTATTTACCCTATTTTTTTCCCTACTGAAACTTGAGATCATTGCTTCTTGTTCTGTTATCTGCTACCATTAAGAACAGTCTAGCTCTTTTGTGTCCTAAATCCTGCCAGTGTTCACCTCCTCAACATGGGAGGTTAAAATAATGAAATTAGATGAGGGGAGCCTCACACCGTGCAAAACATGGAAGTAAACTCTCTCACCTTTCTATGTTGTGCTCCGGGTGGGAGCCACAGGGTTGGCTGCAGTGCCCCCTGGTGGTTGTGTGGCTCCTACCTGGCTCCATCTCTCCAAGTTGCCCCCCCACCCCTTAATTTCTTGCCCACCATGCCTTGTCTTTATTGAAGTTAAGTAAGAGAGGCTGCCCATGGGCCACAGAGTGAGCGTGAGTCCAATCAGTTCCTTAATAGGATCCTCCCAGGCCCCACTAGTCTCAATCCAGTCTTTACATTGAATAGGGCCTCTTGGCCTGGCTGTACCCCTGCAGGGCATCTATAGCCTTAAGGGCA
>NW_005842086.1:2254154-2261883 GCF_000455745.1 Alligator sinensis | reverse complement strand
TCCCTACACCATACCCCTAGCCTTGCGGGTGTTAGCACTTCCAATGTTCCTTACTCTAATCCCCTTTGGGGACTCTTTGACCCTCTGGGTCCCTCTGATCTTTTTCTCTGGGTCCTCAGACCCCCGGCCCCTCACACATTCCTTCTTGGGGACTGCAGACCCTCTAAGCCCCTCCTCAGACTTCCCCTGGTTGGTGTGTCCTCTGTTCTGTTCTCTGGCTCAGCCCATTCTCTGGGATGGGGAACTCTCTGTGTTCCACTCAGCCTTTTTTCTGGGCTCATGGGCTCTATTTCCTTGCCCTCTATAGCCCACTAAACCCTTTCCCTGGGTTGGGGGACCTTCTATATCCTTGCTCAGACCCTTTTCTGGTCTTGTGGGTTCTGTTCCTTGGATCAGCCCCTTCTCTGGGCTGGGAATTCTCTATAGTCCTTAAGCCTATCTCCAGCAGGCCTCAAGGCTTGTAAAAGCAAGAATACCAACATAAAACAAAGGCTCCTTGACTGCATACATCTTTTCTTCCCTGCCCCAGGTAATATTCTCTGGCTCCCAGGCCTACAGAGTTGCTTTTCTTCCCCTACCTTCTTGGGCCCTTCAGGAGTCCCTTTGCCTCACTGCTGGCTTGGGCTACAGGTCTAGACTACCTGAATGGCTCAGGCACTAGTCTTATCTAGCCCCAGCTGGGCCTTACTTCAAGACATCCTCCAGCGCCCACACCACCTAGAAGCTGCCTCTAAGGCAGCTTCTTCCCTTAAAATGCCAGGCACATCACAGTGCTCTGTCACACTAAGAATTGACTTACGGGGCATTCACTATGGACTACTAGAAGTCAGCTTTTCAGGAAAACATGCCACAAATGAGCTCTGCACCCACCCAGAGCACCACCCCAATCTTTTTTGTTTTTGTTTTTGGTCTCATCAGCCTCTAGGCTGCCTGTGCCTGGGTTTACCACATGCCACAGGTAGGCCCCCTCTACATATTATATGTATCATGCAATGACCAGTCTAACTGCACAATTAATTTAGACTGGCTACAAATTCTAATTAACTATTGCATCATAAAAAGGTCCTAGCAGCTATAAAGTTATTGTTGGAAAATGTCTAATAACTTTATAGCTGATTTCTATCCAGCTTAAATTTGCAAATGTAGCAGAGGGGCGCTATGTGTAGCTAGGGCAATAAGTCCTGCAACTGAGAGACTCTCATTCATAGCAGTGATCTGTGGCTACTGGGAGGGAGAATCCCACAGCTGATGGGTCTATCCCTCCATAGTGCCCTGCAGCTGCAGACATTGGGTCCTGGTAGCTGTGGGGCATGGCCACATCTGTGAGTCTTTTCAGCTGCAAACTTAAAGGAGCTTGATACTTGTTGTTGCAGTGGGAGCCCAGGATAGTCCAGGCTCCCTCTGTACCAGCAATAAAGTGTGATAGGATCTGAATTTCACAGTTGTCTCTTGTCATGCACATGTGACATGGCAGGAGGTGCGATTGTGTGGATCTCATATCAGATCCTATCATGTTACATGAACATCTAGAAGGTCCTACACAGGCTATCTATGTAAATTGTGGCACATGTGCCACATGCTGACCACCCTTGCTTTAAACCATTTCTTAACTCAGAGTTTCATAGTTGGTAGGGTCAGAAGGGACATGAGAAGATCACCAAGTCTGAACTGCTGCCATGGGCAGGAAAGAATGTTTGGGTCAAATGACCCCAGATAGGTGATTATCTAGCCTCCTTTTGAAGACCTCCAGGGTAGGAGTGAGCAACACTTCCCTTGGAAGTTGGTTCCAGATCCTAGCCACCCTGACTGTGAAGTAGTGCCTCCTGATGTCTAGCCTGAATCTACTCTCAGTCAACTTATGGCTGTTATTCCTTGGTACTCAAGGTAGTGCTCGGGAGAACAGGGAACATTGCCTGCTGGTCCCCTTTGGCAAGTTTGTAGATGGCCACCAGATCCCCTCTCAGCCTTCTCTTGTAGAGGCTGAACAGGTTCAGGTCCCAAAGCCTCTCCTTGTACAGCTTGCCCTGTTGCCTCCTGATCATGCAAGTGGCCCTCCTTTGGACCCTCTCAATGCTATCCACATCCCTCCTGAAGTGCGGTGCCCAGAACTGGCCCATGTTCATCCTGGAGTCTATAATGACTCCAAGATCCTTTTCTGCCTCTGTGCTGATGAGAAGGGAGTTCTCCAACCTGTAGGTATGCTACTGGTTCTTTCTCCCTAGGTGCAGTATCCTGCACTTGTCAGTATTGAATCCCATTTTATTCTCATCCGCCCACCCCTGTAACTTGTCCAGATCTAGTTGTAGCCTGTCCCTCTCTTGTAGCATGCCCACTTCTCCCCACATCTTAGTGTTATCTGCAAATTTGAACAAGGTGTTTTTCACCCCCTCATCCAAGTCACTGATGAAGATGTTGAACAGTGTGGGCCCAAGGACTGAGACCTGGGGAACCCCACTGCCCACATCTCTCCAGGTCAAAAATGACCAATTCACCACCACTCTCTAGGTGTGGCCCTCCAGCCAATTGCGACCCATCTGACTGTGTAGGCATTGACACCACAGTCACCTAATTTTTTAATGAGGACAGGGTGAGACACAACATTGAAGGCCTTCCTAAAGTCCAGAAAGACTACGTCCACCGCAACACCTGCATCCAAGGATTTTGTGACCTGGTTGTAGAAAGCAACCAGGTTGGTCTGACATAACCTGCCTCTAATGAACCCATGTTGATTGCCCCTAAGCATAATCTCCTCTGCTGGTCCCTCGCAGATGTGCTCCTGGATAATTTTCTCAAAGAGCTTTCCCAGGACCAAGGTAAGACTAACTGGCTTATAGTTTCCTGGGTCCTCCTTCCTCCCTTTTTTAAAAATAGGAACCACCTTGGCCCTTTTCCAGTCCTCTGGCACCTCACCAGAGCACTCATACCAGTGATTTCCACTTGGGGAAGACAGCACTCAGTTTAGATGTTCACTATTTGTCTACTGGGCAACAAGAAAGGAGTTTCCCCTCTACCCTCTAGTGAAATATGTGACCCCTCTACCGTCCAGGAAAATATGTGGCCCTCGCCCAGTGGTTTCCAACTTTTTATGGTAAAGATCACCTTTTTTGGAACTAAAGGTAACCCCAGGATCTACTGCAACCCACCCTCTGTCATCCCCCCCCCCCGCCACACACACACACACACTCCGAGACCATGGTGTGTCCCATGCCCCCTCACCTGTGCTCAGGATGAAACAGCTGCTGCTGTGGGCTGCCTGCTGTGCCCCAAGCACAGTTGGGTCAGGGATGCCCTACATGACTCCCCACTGATGAGCTGAGCTGCACCTGCACATGGCCAGCTGCAGCAGGACTCAAGTCACAGCAGCAGCAGCTTTTGCTGTCTTCACCTCCACAGAGATGGGGAGGGAGCCCACCGCACCCCTGGAGGATCCCACCTGGGCTTCAATCTTCCCACCACCCGGCTGGGCTGGGGTCCCCCTTACCTTCCTCTGGTCCTGGCTGAGCTGCCTGGTCAGTCGCTCACTTCGGGAGCCTCAATCTAGCCCCTAATTCCTCCCTCCCCCACAGATTGACCTGCTGGAGCTGGGGGCAGCAGGTGTGCACATGCACCCACACCCTGCTGTCCCCCCAGCTCAGGATCTACCAAAAGAGGATCTGTAGATCAGGATCCCTGGGTTGGTGACCACTGCCCTAGTCCAAAAAGACATTTGTTCATATGCTTAGAAATAAACATACTCCATTCTTTCAAACAGATTTATGGAGTTATATTTAATTTTGAATGGGAGATCACTGTGTCCCTTACTCTGATGATATATTTATGTATTTCCTAGTTGAAATTCTGTACTTAGCTCATGTTGGCAGATCTGAAAATCCCTTACTGAACCTGTCTGGTGAGTCTCTTAAGTCAGTACAAGACTTATTGGGTAAAAATTCTGAAACCTGCCTAATATCCTTCTATATCCTAAAAGATCAGATTAATGTTTTTTGATGTGTTTAAATCACTGTCCCCCAGGTGAATAATTACCATCTGCAAGGAAAAGTAGCATCCTTAAATATAGTAGGTATGGGGATCTAGGATACATTTTGTTTCCTACCATCTTAACAGGCAGCTGAATTTAGAAATCTATGCTTTAAACAGAACCCTCATACCTGTCAGGTTCCCTTTCTAAACTCTAATGAATTATGTTATACAAAAAATATCCAGTTAACATAGCAAGGTGGTCAAACTTTTAACTACTTCAGTAGAAAGTTTTCTTGAGAAAAGACTTTGGACCCGATTGTATTATAACTATTAGTTGTGTGACAGGATTTACCACCCTAAGGACCTTGTTACAGGTGAATGTTACGCATCTCCTGAAGCACCTAATCCCTATATTGTCCACACATTAATACCTGAAACTAGTTTTAAGCACTGTTTAGGAAGGTTAAAGTTATTCCACTACAGGGCAGGATTATAGAATCATGGAATCATAGAAAATTAGGGTTGGAAGGGACCTACTCAAAGCAGGACCTTCCCCAACTAGCCATTATTTCTGATTCATGTTACCTAGCTCATGTTACACTAACATGTAGCCACTGTAAACTGCACTTTAGTGTTAACACCCACCCACTCTGCTCTTCTGCTGGCCCAGATTGGGCCCACTGTCCTCCCCAGCACTTCAGACCCCCATTCACTGCCTCCCTCATCCCCCTTTTTGTGGCTGCCCATGCTGACTGTCCCAGGCAAGCAGGCAAGGAAGAGTTAACCTGCCTTTCCAGCTGCTGTAACCACCACCACTGCTGCTTTCTGGGCTCAGCCCAGCCCAAAGAAGAGGAGCAGTCTGGCAGCATTGGCAACAGGCATCAGTCAGGCAGATTAATCCTTCACTGCCTGCTCCCTGGAAACAGACAGCATAGGCAGCCACAAGTAAGGAAGGGGGGTGGGGAGCCCTGGGGACAGAGGGAAATTAGGAGGGCCCCAGCAAGCAAGGGGCAGGGAGAAGCCTGGAATGGCTGACGGGGAGGGAGGGGATTTTACCATTCAGTCCTTGGCCTGAACCTGTGACAGCTCCAAACTCAAGCTAGCCCTAACACCAGTCAACATTTGAGGAGCTCACAGTGTAACACGTAACAAGGCCCAAAATACATTTCTATCCCACACACTCTAATCCCTGAAAATGATTAATGCAAAAGATGAATGCATTGTTGTTCTTCTTGTTGCTTTTCTGTGACTCAGTTTTGGTAGTAAGATGCTTGTATGTTACAAAAGTAGATGAAGGATTTTCAGGACTTAAAGAATACGGGATAGAATCACATTTAAGGCACTGACAGATGCCAGGGGGAAAAACCCTGCGCTTTTCCAGAAGCAGCAACATGTTACTTCAACCCAGCTCCACAGCATCTATATCAATTGGGTGCTTCAGTGTGGTTTTTTGGCACTTTTATCTAATAGCTGATTCAATCAGCTATTAGATAAAAGCACCAAAAAAGCTCTACTAAAGTGCCCAGTCTATACATATGTTGGGCAATCCAGGTTCATCTAATGCAGTGCCTCTTCTGGGAATGATCTGGACTTGGTGTGGGTGGGGAGTGGAGTTTAAACTGTTTGGGATTTCAGTTTGTTCTCTAAGCAGCCATAGGCATCTACTTCTACAAACAGGTGGAATAGAATCTGGCCCCAAATAAAAATATTGTAAGGACCATATTGATTGTGTTCTTTCATTAGAGAAACATGAAGTGAATTTATTTGTCCACTAGATTTCTCTTTAGGATGCACAGAGTCATTTGACATAAACCCAGATTATCAAGGATACTGTGACATTATCTAAGCAATAAAACACTTAATTTACCTCTAAAAGTGTTTTTTATAAAGTGCACGATCTTTTGAAAAGTCTTTGTCAGGATGTGGGTATGCTTTAAGAAATCTAGTTGACATAGAAATGTGACCTAGACCAAGCAGCAATGTTGCAATAATAACATGCACAATATCCACATGGCATTTGAGAGCTGACATATGTTTGGCAAACACCCAGTGATCTCTGAAATTCAGAAGCTTTGGATAAGCTTTTTGTAGACAAGAAATAGAAGATATATATTGCAACTGCATCCTGAAAAGTTCTCAGTACTGTGGCCCTAGTCCAAAAGGTATTTGCTTCTGTGCTCAGAATTAAGCATATGTTTAAGAATTTTCCTGAAGCAGAACTAGGAAGCTCAGCATGCCTGAAGCCTGAGCTCTTTGTGCTTCTCTGAATTATTTTATGTGATTTTAGGAAAGGTGGTACTGATAGACTGTGGTTCTCGGGTATCTTTCAGACAGAAAAAAACAACATGTAATGCATATTTTAGGACTAGCTGCAGTCTAACTGGTAAAATGAAGAGCTTAGCACAGGCTTATTTTCTTCGACAATGAGCAAGGCTGACCCAAGGTTTCACTTGCTCTGATCATTTAATGATTTTGGCCTTCATAGTGCACTGCTCTTTGAATTCTACAGAAATCTTAATCAACACAAGGGGCATAATACTTAAATGTCTGACATCTGATGGTTAACCCACTAGGTAAGTTTGATGTGATCTTTGTTTTGCATATTTGTTATTTTCTACAGACAAATATTCTTAGACTTTTAGGAAGTTATTATATAGTGATGATAATTACATTACCAGTGATTGTAATGTAGCTAGAAGTTAAGTAAATAGGTTTACTTTAGAGAGTGTTTAAAAAAAAGTATGATGCGTGATTTTAATGAAATAGCCTTACAGTCCTTTCATATGAACTGTAAGGTATCCTGTGGGTTTGTTAGAGATGATGTTCACTTATTTTTCTTCCTATTACTTTATGTCATTTAAATTTATGAGAAAAAAGGAGGGGGTGGTACTTATGCAAAATCCTAGTGATTAAGGTACTTGTCTGGGGAGCAGATAAACTAGGTTCTAAATCCCCCTAAATGAAAGGTATTTGAACTTGTGTCATCAGCCTCATGGCCTCTAATCATCAGGACATGGTTTCGGCCAGTGATGTTCAACTTTTTGGCCCCATGGGCCAAATGAATGGCACAGGACCAGGCTATGGTCCAGATTGACCCTTGATACCAGGATTGGGACCTGGGGCCCAGCACCATCCCTTCCAACTGGGATTAAGCTCTTGGGGACTGTCATTATGCCCCTCTTGGTCCTGCTCCCTAGGACCAAGATTCATCCCCAGGAGTGCAGCCTCCACAGTGGGACTGGACCCTGGGGCCCAGAACCACCCATTCCTAGTCCTGATCCACCTCTCTTCCATTGCCAAATTTTTGTACCAGTGGGAAGCCCAGCGGGCTGGATGACATGGTGTTGAGGCTAGATCTAGCCTGCAGGTTGGGGGTTGAGCATCCCTAGCCTAGGCCAAAGGAATCTCCATCCTTTCCCTTGAAACTGTCCCCATTTCCCTTTGCATTAACTACTCACTGGATAAAGCACTGGGATAGTTTCTTTTTTATTCTGTCCTGAGCTAGGGAAGGGTCTTATTTCTTATAACAGCATTCATTTCATTGAGCTTGCTCTGGGCCAGAGGTGTAACTACCAGGTCAGCACTATTGGCAGTAATGGCAGAAGACTGTAGCAGTGGTGGGGCCAGCAGTGATGGTAGCTGACATTCATGAATCTCTTCTAAGCCTGTGCCCAGGGCTATGTTGAATTCCAAACTGTACATAACTGACAAAGTGGCAAAAATTGTACATGGGCACAGGCATACCACATACATACAACTATACCTGTAC
>NW_005842086.1:2240600-2254123 GCF_000455745.1 Alligator sinensis | reverse complement strand
TTCCTCCTGTTATAAGGTAGATGAAATGGAACTTCTATGTTTGACATGGCATTTTATCATAAAATGATCTATTTATCAAGATGTAGATTTCAGCAGCATTAAATTTCCTGTCTAATTTTGAGAGTGGATAGCAATGATCATGACATGTGGTAATTCTAGTGTCACAATAATTAAATAAACTTGTGCCAGAGACATATAATAAATAATGAACAATGCTCACTTTCATTATGAGTACATATTTCAATATTTAACTAGCTTATTCCCATTTGATTTTTCATACATAAAATGAACAACAACAAAAACAAATAATGTTCTATAGCTACATATAGAGAAAACAGATGATATTTTGGGGGAATATCTTAGAAATTAGATTACTTTGCTTTCCCCATGAATGTCATAGTTGATCTATATTGATGAAAATATAGACCTTTTTCTGATATCAAACAAGATATTTTTGAAAAACAGAAGTTAGTAAGAAAAGATGGTTTACACTTTTGATCTTTGCACTGAATTTCAACTTATATTTAGAAAATACTCAGAAAACTGTTTTCAATATAAGACATTATCCCGCTTTCTCAACTATTGTGACCGATCCTCTTTGTAAATAATTGAATTATTTCTATGGTGATATTATGAAGTATATGTAGGCCTAAGGTTTTTCTTTTATTTTTTCTATATCTTGATGATAAAAAAGGAAAGTAACAGCATGCACACTATGAAAACTACATATCAATTATATTTTTCTCCCAAGAGTGACACAAAGGCCTATTCTTTTCAAGGTAGAAAATTTTAGAAAGCTGAGATCCAATAACAAATATTATGGGGCAATTATTTTTTGTGAAAACAATTTGAATTTTTTTTATTGTAATTCCAACAAGGAACAAAAAGAAATGTTGAAATGTCAATAGAGTTCCTGTAAAATGGAACTGTTGTCCTCTTTCCAGATCTATTTCTGATGCATGTGAACCAGTTTCTTTCTAAGGTGCTGAATTTAACTAGGATCAACTGCATTTCATAATCAGAATGCTTGTCTGAACTTCTTAATTACTGCAAAGTAGACAAAAGAAAAAAAAAAAACAAACAGAAAACCAAAACCCCAAAACTGGTAGAATCATAGAAAATTAGGGTTGGAAGGGACTTCAGGAGGTCATCCAGTCCAACCTCCTGTTCAAAGCAGGACCATCCTCAGCCAAGACTTTGTCTATCTGGATCTTAACCTCTAAGCATGGAGATTCGAACAGCCTCTTTGAGTAACTTCTTTCAGTGCTTTACTACCCTTCTAGTGAGAGAGTTCTTCCTAATATCTAACCTAAACTTCCCTTGTTTCAGCTGGAGACCATTGTTCATTGTTGTCATCTTCCACCACTGAGAACAGTCTAGCTCCATCCTTTTTGGAACCACCCTTTAGGTAGTTACAGGCTATTATAACATCCTCCCTCAGTCTTCTCTTCTCGGCTAGGGACAGGCATTCAGAAAGGCTGTTCCTGAATTTATTCAATCTTTGCAGGTTAGTCTAACCTGGCTAGGCTAAATCACTTTGTAACTGCACAGACATCCGGGAAATGCAGGCACATGCATGCAGTACCTCAGGCTAGAAGCCGGGGGATGTTAGAGCAGCCCTCCTTTCCTTGCATAGTGCTGAGCTGAGGGAAGGCATGGCCAGGCCACTCTGATTAAGCAGGTCTGCCTACACCATCCCAGGCTGTTTCCCACTCACTGCTCAAGGGAAGGGAATGTTGCCAGGCCCCAGTCCCCAGCTAGCACTCTGAGGCAAGGGGGTTGGGGTCGGGTGCAGTGCATGCATCTATTGATGATAAAGTGCATTTCAATCTCCCTCCCTGCTTCTTTATACTGTCTGCAGCAAACTGACACATAAGCAAGCCAGCAAGGAGTTGATAACAGTGTTTATCACCTCATTACCAAAACAATGGCCTCTGTCCATTACTTCAAAGTCTTCTTAAACAACTTACTGGATGACGTGTTGATTAGCTCTAAACAACCCTCAGCAGTCACTGTTCTGTCTGCCTGTCCCAGTGAAATTGGAGAGACTCCCATACAGAGACATCTCTCAGCATTAGCTAGCATACCACATGCCTAGGGTCCCTGGAGCTGGGGTCCATGCTGTGGGAGATAGGAGGGAGGGAGGGGAAGGATTACTGCTTGTCCAGCAAGCAGAAAGGGGTGGTAGGGCAGGAGGAAGCGAGGGGCAGCCCTGTTGTGGAGCAGAGAGTCCCACCTAGCCCAGAGAGCATACAGGGATGCTGGGGGACTCTGGTTTATCTTAAACCAGCAAGGGGTCTGGGACAGACATTGCATAAACCAGTTTGAGCCAAATTAGTTTAGTCTGATGCTACATTCAACCAGGTTTATCTCAAACTGGTTTCAGCCATTTTCAAACTGGTTTATATGCACTGAACATTTGTTCTGTTACAGGTTTAAACCAATTTCTGATCACTTAAACCAGTTTATGTATAATGTCTGCCCCTAGCCTTCCAGACTAAATAAGATCAGTTCCCTCATCCTTCCCTCATAAGTCATGTTCCCCAGCCCTTTAACCATTTTTTGTTGCCCTCCACCAGATTGCCATCAATTTTTCCACATCCTTTCGGTAGTGGGGCCCCCAAAACTGGACACAATACTGCACATTTGGCCTCACCAGGTAGTACATGTTCAGGTTTGATAGGGTTTATTATTAGAAATATTAAATGTTAAGGCTGCTGGATTTCCTACAAAAGGTATACAAAATTTTGAATGCACCCTCAGTACCATGTGGGAGGTCTCTAGTTCTAAGTTTTTACATCAGGTACTGCAATTAAGTGTTGGTGCATAATTGGGATTCTTTGAGGTGGTGGTGGTGGTGATGATGTGTGAAGTCATGTCCAGTTACATATTTTTCATGAGCAAAAATTTAATGTCATTCACTGTTTTCAGGGTGCACATCTGTCAATATCTGCTACTGACTTGAGACATAAGGCCTCATCTCAGAAAGAGAAGTTTCTAAGGTTTTTTCAAGATTAAGGAAATGCAATTTATGTTTTTAATGTTGTTTGGTACTTCAACAATTTTTAAGCACTATTAGATCCAAGTTCCACAGTGAACATAGGTTACAATGGAGCTCTGACTAGGTGCAGCGGTCCTCACACACAGTACTGATTGGACTTCATAAATCCCTAAACTACTGCTAGCAATAATTTAATCAATTCTTTCATTATTAACTCTTATTTTTAGTTAAATCATTATGTTTTAAAACATGTTTTAAACCACTTGAAGAAAGGGGCAACTTAAGAATATTTACATCCTTCTTCTCTGTGAAAACTGAACAAACATAGATAAGTATGATGCTTCAAAAATCTGTTTATGACTATTAATTGTATACTCTAACATCTACTATGAACATATTTTCATGCAGCCTTTATTAGCCCAAACACTCTTATGCTATTCATTTTTGTAGTTTCCCTACATTTACAATTTTATCTGTATTCACATTATTCCCTCCATTAAGCTCTCTGTAAACGTCAACTCTGTACTCTCCTGATCCTTCTTTACTCTGTGGAAATGAATTACATTCCTTCAGTATACAGTTCATCAATTGAAAGGCTGACATCATCTTTTTAATCTTTTATTTCTGGACTTCTACTTTCATTTCTGTCCTTCAAAATTTAAAAGAACCTCTAATAATTTACAATGTGCAGCTCTGATATGAAGCCAGAGTACACAGAAAAGAACATATCCTGATCTCAAGGAAGTGAATGGAAATTTTATAATTGACTTCTATGGGAACAGAGTTGCACTCTATCTTCTCTAGAGCAGTACTTCTACATAATGAACGTTATAAACCTGCAAGCATGTAATTTATGTTTAAATATGCATATATTGAATTGTATTGTGATTATGCTAGAAGTTTATTATTTGTGTCATGAATAAGGATACTTTAATACAATCCTAAAGAAATACAACTATAAAGGTCCTCATTTGTTTATTTAGTCCACCTCCTTCTTTATGTAGAAATATCTCTATCTTGACTATTCCAGGCAAATATTTATCTAACCTATAAATGACAACTTTTAGTTACAGAGATTCCCCAGTTTCTCTAGGTAATCTATTCCAGTGCTGTTGGACCCTTAAGTTTAGAAAATTCTCTTAAATATACAACCTAGATTTTCCAATCATAATTTAAACCCATTACTTCATGCCATGTCCTCATATGCTAGACTGGAGGACAAGGCTTGCCCTCTCTCAAAAGCAGCTCTAAGAACTTGAAGGAGACAGAATGCACAAAGATATCACATAAATACAGTAAAACAGCCTCAAAGCCTCTCAGGTTCATTCCCTACCCTACTATATTCTTCTCATACCTTTGCAGATAGGGAGCCATATACTGTACAACCCCTTAGACACTTAGATAGACTCAGATATCTAGTGGTATTCTATTTCAACTCTCAGAGTCCCTGAAAATCCACTGATTAATCTATTTTTGTAACATGCTGTCATCTTACGCTTAGAAATAAGAAACAAAAGAACAGGGGAGAGGAAGAACAGGCAAGCACATCCATGTTTGATAATAACAACAATTTTAGTGGGGTTGGAATGGGCAGAATTCAGGGTAGAGATGTACTTTATAGGCTAACTGAATCAAAGATGTATGACACTTAGCTGCTTAAGTTCATGTAGGCCCTTGACAGCTGGGGATTTGTCCCAGGGTATCTACGCATCATGTTGAATACTACCACTCAGTCATAATAGAACATGCATAATAAATTGAAATATGCACCCTCATTCACAGCAGGCATATATGATTGCTCTGACCATGGGAGGTGGGGAAGAGAAGCTCTGATGAGAGGGCAAGGGAAATAGGAAGATGTGTCCCTCTCACTGCACATTAGCTTGGCTTTTTACTACCCACAGTCTCACTGTGCACAAGGACACCAGCCCAGAGCATTCTCTCAGAGGTACTCCTTAGTCATGGTCCATACATCAAAGATTCCCTGAATTTCATAGCTCATGGCCAGCCATAACTCTGTACCCTAGAGCTATTCAGTAAAGTAGTCTCTTAATTCCTCCTCAGAAACTGGAAAGGCTGGTTCCTAACCATGGAAGGAAAATGTGGGTTTCCCTCTCGTTTAAAAGAACCTGAGATATCTTCTGCTAGAAAGATATGTGCTTCTGCCAAAGAAAATATTATTGAAATTGGGATACAGGTTTCTGAATTGAGACACAGACTATTAAAGCTAAACACTAGGGGTGTGTGAAATGGTCTGTATTCAATTCAGATTTGGATTTGGCCCAAATTGGGGACAGTGATTCGATATTTTGATTCAGATCATTGTCCCCAATTTGATTTGGCTGAATCTGAATCTGAAGATTCAATGCTGATTCCGAGTATCAGCTATTTGGCCATAGACAGAGCTTTAAATGTTTTTTCTACATACCTCAAGGTACAAGGAGTGGCTCATGAATGCTGCAATGATAGTGTGGATGGAGCATCCCACAGGAGTGTGGGGAGACCCCTGCATGCTTGGTGGCAAACCTGGAAGTGGACCAGAAGCACTTCCAATTAACTTCCAGGTCCACTGCTGAGCACGTGCCCCCACCCCCCGCACCCACTCAACTTGGCAATCAGCCTCAGGGGGACCCCAGGTGCCCCCCCAGACCCAGGAGGCACCAGTCACCAAGCCAGATGAGTTCAGGGGGGCCCCGCTGAGTGGTCCCCGGCAGACCCAGAAGTGGACCAGAAGTGCTTCTGGTCCACATCTGGGTCTGCTGCCGAGCGCATTGGGGACCCCCTTCACCCCCTGCCCCATGCTCCTGCAGGACACTCCACCCCACCATTGCAGCATTCATGAGCCACCTAGTACCTTGAGGTATGTAGAAAAAGCATTTAAAGCTGTGTCTGCCCGAATCATTGAATCTTTCCAAATCTCTCTGAATCGATTCAGAGGGTTCCAATTCAATTCACAGAGATTAATGGGTTTCCTGATTCGATTTGGATTCTGAGATTCGGCCACCAAATCGGGCTGAATCTCAGCTAAATCGAATCAGTAACTGAAGCTTCACACAGCCCTACTAAACACAGCAGTACTGAGATCCAGGTCTTCTATATCAACTCTACCTTAACCCTGAAGCAGACCCTCCTGACCCAATCCTTCCTTCATGATTCCTGAGTATGGCTGCTGAAACTATGGAAAGAGGTCTGTTTATGGATGCCTTAAAAGATACATGGGCAAACTGCCACAGAGATACATTCTCTGAAGCCAACACTCATGATGCTGTATGGGGACACCTGGAAGCATCTTTGCAAAAAAATAATTAACACTTCCCAGCTACAGATACCAGAAGCTACTGCATGTTGTGGGTATGCAGCAGGGAAGCCTTATTCCTTGTGATTCATAGATTCATAGATTGTAGAGTTGGAAGGGACCACAATGGATCGTCGTGTCTGACCCCCTGCCCCTGGCAGGAAAGAGGACCAAGGTCAGATGACCCCAGCCAGGTGACTATCTAGCCTCCTCTTGAAGACCTCCAAGCTAGGTGATAGCTAGCTGGTTAGTAATCCAGCATTTTCTATATAAATGATCAGAACAGGTCATCTGAGGGAAATGTTTCCACTTAGAATTCATAAAGTACTCGTACTCAATGATTAACATAAAATATATCCATAAGTTCTCTCTTCCATGCATCATGCTAAGTACCGGTCACTACCAAATCCCATTAACAATCTACACACAGCTTGTTGTTCAGGTTTTTATCTCTTAGTCTTTCAGTATATTTATCCTCCATCTCCCCCAACTTGCAACCTATTTCTTCTTGCATCACAAGCCAGTCCTCCTCCCCATTCCCCACACCAGATGTCTCAGAAGTTCTAGGCTGGATCCAGATGTGCAGTTGTGTGTGGTTCGTGGTGCCACAAACCTCTTTGCAGTGTCTAAAACTACACAAATTGCATGTTAAACCATGCACAGTGCTGCAGATTTGCACTGCTGGGGCAAAATTTGCTACCAAGATTTCCCAGTAGCAAAAAAACCCACAAATAAAAAAAGCATCACAAAGCATGTGAAAGTGGCATGTCCTGGGACAAACATGGAGACAGGAGAGCAGGCAGCCCAGGGCAGAAGAAGAGGCAGGAAGAAGAGGTAGACTTAAGGCACTGAGGCACACTGCACCCCAACCAGGTGGGGATTGGATGGCTGGGGCACAGGTCAGCATGGGGGCCCCCCAGCCAGGGGCTCCACGTGCTGCTCCCCAGTTGGCTAGGGCACAGGGAACCTCAGCTTAGGAGTCCCTGTCAGCTAGTGGTAAAATCCCAGAGACCTCACCACATAAAAAAATTCTGCCCAGAAGAGCATTCACTCCTTTTTCTCTTGTGTGAAATAACATCATAACCAGAAGGAAATATGACTACATCCTGCTTGCCACTAAACAATTTTCAGGTAAACAGACTATTCCAACTTTTATCTGCACCTAACTTACATAAAATGAACTGTACCAACCAAGAGATTTTACCACACCTTTAACTCTCCTATGAAATATGAACTTTAATTTCTACCTGGAAGAATTTCTACAATATTTTCCCCTATGCCTGAAGAAGGCTTGCGTCCAAAAGCTATTATTGTTTTTTTGCAAAAATCTTGTTGGTCTAATAAAAGATATCACCTCTACCACAAGTTCTGATTATTATATATTAGTCATGTTTCATTTAAACCACAGAAAAATGTGGATTTGGGATAACTTTTTTTTTTAACCAAAAAATTGGGGACTTTTATTTTAAATCAGAGAAAACCAGGATACCTGGTAATGACTTTTTCAGGCTCTAACAATACTGATCCAGTGGTCTAGTCATATGGTACACTCAGGGATGGCAAGGTCTGATTTCTCTTAACACTAGACTTCTAGGTTCAGGACATCAAGGGCTAGCCTGAAACAACCTCCCAAGTGCATCAGAGACATTCATGGCCACATCTATGACAATGGAGACCATAGGCACTGTAGATCACAAATACTTTTGATGCCCATGTTGCCCAGTTGCCTAGAATGTACCACAGTGCAATCCGCTGATGTTCTGGGAAGTAATTGGGAAGAGGGGAGTAATTGGCATCAGAACCTCAAGAGCATTCATCAGCACAAGAAGAAAAAAAAATTAAACAGGACATGATATGCATGGTATTGACTAGTATAATAGAAGCAGTCACGTTAATGGCTACGGTGCTTATATAAGGCTCATTTCAAGACAGCTGCCACCTCCAAGTGAAATGCTGCACCCCTGGCTTAGCCCACACAAATTATCTGACTGACAGAAGAAAAAATAGTGCCATTCAGCCTGTGTCTGAATTCAGGACTAGCCTACCAGGTACTGCAGGCCATAACTCTGTAATTGAATAGCTCTAAGGACCAGAAGGATCAAAGTAAATCATCATTTTCTGAGCCCCCCAGAAGCAGGATCCACTCCAGAAGATCCTTTGCCCTGTCCCTCTGAATGGTTGCTTCTGTACAGTCAACCTTCCACAGCAGAACGTCCTCTGCAGGCACTGCAAATAGGGTTAGGGAGGAAATCATCCATTTAGGCACCACAGACTAACCCAGGCACTAGTTTCCAGGCCTGCCCAGGCACAAAACTCCATCATTTTGACCCCTGGAGGGACTGGGGCATCCATTTCATGAGCGTACCTGCTATCCTACCTTACCCATGTGCAGCCACACATCTGCCTCCTACAAAATAAAACTGGAATTTGTCCTATCCTCCAAATGGAGAAACATACATTCAATTCCTGGTTTAATTTTGCTTGTCCTACCAGACTACTCTGCCTCCCAAAACCTAAACCAGAAGACAGGTAAGATGACTATTTCTAAGTGGCAATCCTGGGAATTTTTAGAAGTTCCTTTAACCCAAAAAAACCCTCCAAACAAACAAACAACAAACAAAAACAGCATCCAAAATAAAGCAAAACAATGTATGATTTTAACAGTATGAGTTAGATAACTGAAGAAATATCTGTGTCATGAGGGAGAAGACACATTTAAATGAAGATATCCATCCCCATAGCAGAAGCAGCTTGAAAAAGGTCTATACAAAATAATTTATCCTGCTTTAAAAAACTTCTCATTTCAAATAGCCTTAATTTATATAGGTGGTGACTGACATCCTACATGAACTTTCCAAAGGGCCTGATCATGTCACATACTGACACATTCTCACCTTTCACTGAAATTAGGAGGAACTGAGCATAGATAGTATCTTCTAAGGCTGAATACTAAACTGATTAAAAATGAAATTATTAATATTTCACCATCAAAATTTTGTACTCAGGATTTCTGATAAAAAGTTACAACATGCAATACAAATTGTCACATCATTGCATTAGCCCCATTCCAAATAGAGCATTTTTTCAGTCATTTGTTATAACTCATAAACTACACGCATTGTTAGGTGCAATGTTTTATACATCAAACTGTCCTGAATGTTATACATAGGCAAAAACTAATATTTATATGCTAATTAATTGCAGAGTTGCTAGGAAAATCCCAACTGCTTGCCTGCCTTCTAGAGTTAAGAAGAACCATCAATCACTTCCCGTCATTTTTAAACAATGCATTTAAACAACATTTTCTTTATATTTCACATTATTCTTGTGTTCTGCAGTATGACAGCACTAATATTTTTCATTTTTCCTATCCCTCAGTTATGTTAAGTCAACCATAAGTGGAGGTGGCACTAAATAAGTTATACCATAAATTTGAAACTATGCAACAAATCCAGAGGATATTGTTTTCTGAAGTAATAAAAAAATCATACAAATAGAAATGGCACACCAAAAATGGCTTACATTCCACAGAAGTGAAGACTGGGGGAAAAACATGGAAAACAGAAAAATCATATAGAAACATGAATTTTATAGAAAGGATCATTCATTATGTTAATAAATCACATCACATAGTATTATTTAATTGCAAAACTGTGTGTGGTTAGAAGGTTACCTATAATTTCTGAGCATATTCCCAATAAAATCAGTATCAATATTTTCCAATAACTTTAGTCAAAATAGGTTAAAGTCCTAAAAAGAACACCAGTCATTTTACAGTAGAGTGCAGATTAATTTTACAATAATACCCAGAGCAGCAACCAACATCACCAATGAGTTAAATGCAATTTTGAAACAGAGCAGTTGTCATTCAGACTGATAAGAGTAACAGCAAAGGATCATGGGGTTTTTTTTCATTATTATGTATCACATTTATATGCTTTGATGAGTAGTTTTAGCTCTTCCTATCTGTCTCTTTTCAAGGTGACTGCATGTACATTTGTGCATATATTCTCATTTGTCTGTCCCTATTTCAGTCCCCTTTATATTAAAAATATTTAGAATTTTACTTTCTTACAAGACTAGATATTTTAGCAAAGGGAAATCTAGAAATAATTAGAGAAAGATGATAGAACACACCATTTTTTGTTCACTAGTACATTGGTGATCAATTTACCCCTTGAACTTGTCTTCACTGGGTATACAAAACAAGCCTTTCTGCACCTCATGCATAACCAACATGTGCTGACCAACTTGAAGTATTAGCCAAATGAAGAGAAAACAAGTAGTATGCTACTTTAAAATGAGTAACCAGACTCCCTTCAAAATGTGTACCTCAATCTTGTACTTCAAGAGTTCTCATAACCAGATCTGTGTTGTCCTGGCAAGAAGTGGCCAGTGGTGTCTCTCAAGGATCCGTGTTTGGACTGGTGGTTTTCAACATCTTTATCAATAATTTAGATGTAGGGATGAAAAGCTTGCTGCCCAAGTTTGCAAATAACAGCAAGTTATGGGGAAGCGTGGACATGCCAGAAGAGAGGTTGCAGATACAGGCAGACCTGGACAGGCTAGAGAGTTGGGAGGACTGGAACCAGATGAAGTTCAACACTCAGAAGTGTAAGGTGCTCCATCTGAGGGCAAACAATCCCCAACATACCTACAGATTCGGTGGTGACAATTTGACTTGCACCACAGCTGAAAGGGACCTAGGGGTAGTGATCGAGCATCGCATGAACATGAGCCGGCAGTGTGATGCTGTGGCCAGCAGGGCAGACAATACACTGGCATGCATTAACCATTCATCTCATGCAAAACTAAGGAAGTGATACTCCCACTGAACTCCACACTGGAGGGAATGCAACTGGAGTACTGCATCCAATTCTGGGTGCTGCACTTCATCAAGGACGTGGAAAAACTTGAGAGGGTCTGGAGAAGAGCCACCTGTATGATTAGGGACTTGCAAGACAAGCCATACAAGGAGAGACTGAGGGACTTGGGCCTCTTCAGGCTACAGAAGAGAAGACTGAGAGGGAACTTGATAGTGGCTTACCACTACATCAGGAGAGTATTTCAAGAACTTGGTGAACAGCTGTTCACCAGGGTACCCCTGGGGAAGACCAGGAGTAATGGATACAAACTCCTGGAAGGCTGCTTCAGGAAAAACTACTTCACAGTCAGGGTATCCAGACTGTGGAATAAACTCCCTCCAGTGGTGCTGCAGTCACCTACCTTGGAAATCTTCAAAAGGAGACAGGACAGTCACCTGGCTGGGGTCACTTGACCCAAGTTGTCTTTTCCTGCCTAGTGCAAGGGGACTGAAACTGATGATCTACAAGGTCCCTTCCAGCCCCTAACAATCTATCAATCTGCTAATTTGTATTAAAATTAAAGCATGCCTTCAGTATGATTTTATTTTAGTTACCTCATGTTAGATAACTCAAGAATGTGGCTTTTTCTTAGTGAACGTGAACCCTTTGACTTTTTCTTCAAGTCTTGGGTCAAACTGAAATTAGTAAACATACCCAAACAGAATTTAGATTTTTTTCTACTCTGTATGTAGGCCAAAATCCAACTCCCCTTTAACTGGGTAGCCAGAACTCACATGACTAACTTTAGTCACATAGGTTGCATATAGAGCCACTTCTGCAGATTTTAGATATTACTTCCCCTAAACAAATCTCTACTCTTCTGAGCATGTTAATTGCAGTCAAAAGCCATAACTAGGGACTTGTGTGATCAGAGAAAGAAGATAGACCTGACACCTTTTAGCACAGTCTCTCAGTGGTTAATGTATTTGCCCTATGAGTTTAAAACTAGGGCTTTAGCCTTCTTCTAGTTCTACATATCTCCTCCATTTGGCTACACAGTGGGCCAGCTTCAAGAGAAAAGGTTGATGATGCTTTTGGCAATGCCTCACTTATGTCCTTCTCTTTAAGACACTTCCCTAGAAAATGGGAAATGTGGGATTAAAACTAGGGCTCTAGTCTAGAACATGATTCTTTGATGATACTCTTATCAATCTGAATGATAACTGCTCTGTTTCAAAATTGTATTTAACTCATTAGTGATGTTGTTGGTTGGTCTGGTTATTATTGTAAAATTAATAACCACCCTTATTGATAAAAGTTTTGATCCCATATTTCCCATTTTCTAGGGAAGTGTCTTAAAGAGCAGGACATAAGTGTGGTATTGCCAAAAGCACCTTCAACCCTTTCTTTTCAAGCTGGCCTACTATGTCTCCAAAATGGGGAGACATGTAGAACAAATTAGAGGGACACCTTGCTTTGTTGGTTACTAAGATGAAGCCTACCCTGGAAGAGAAGGAGTTGTGAGGTTTTTCTCTTTGCTCTAGCCTTTGTCTCCCAGAGCTCATCCACATGAGCATGGACATTTGATTCCCCAGGGACAAGAAGCAGCGGTACACCTTGTCCCCAGGGAAAAAAACACCTTTGCCACATGCACTCTGGCGTGCAGCAGGTTACCCCAAGTGGGGTAAGAAAGGTGGGTACCAGCACTGGGATGGCTACAGAAGCCTATTGGGGCTGCAGCATTGGTGATCCTGCCACTTGGAGCCTGGCTGGCAGCTAGAACATGGCTTTGGCTGGCAAGGCTCTGGTTTGGGGTGGTGTGTGCTGCCCTCACATGTGCTTTTTGTTTGCACAGGTTTGTTTGTTTTTTCACTCCAGCATCTTCCAGGGTCAAAAAACCAACATGTGCTGCTACCTTGCAGCACAGAAAACAGCTGACTGTGTAGTATGTGACACTACAACTGAGTCTGCAGCACCACATACTGCACAGCCATGCTCATCTGGCTGTGGCCCAGTAGTGCATATAGTAGTCATTAGACTTTTAGACTTTTAAGAGACATTTATTCCAGGGAGGGTGATAACTCGGAGCCAGTAAAGAGCATGTACAGGTACGCCCGAATATCTGGGCCTCATGGACAAGGCCTGGGCTCATGGCCTGCAAGGCCTGCCCGTACACTCTAGACTAAACAAAACAACACACACACACTCACACACACACAAAAAAAACCAAAAACACAACGAACATTAGGACTATTTACATCTTTACAGTTCTACCAGCGGGGACACCCATGAAGGCCTCAGGGGTCGACCCACATGAACAAAAGTCCAAGGCCTACGCCCGCTTGACACGTCTCCGCAACCTGAGCAGCCGGTGGTATCACAGTATGAGGATCAGGCATCCTGCCTCGACTCGGCACAGGGC
>NW_005842086.1:2239565-2239871 GCF_000455745.1 Alligator sinensis | reverse complement strand
GGCGGGCGAGCCTGGAGATGGACTTCCAGGGTGGTCACTGCCTCCGTCGGGAGGGCGGCCCTAACGGCCCGCAGAAGCCGCCCCACGTTGCGGATGGAGCGCATCGCCAGCCGGGCAGCCAGGGCCTCGGGTGACAGCCAATCCGACTGAGCAGGGTCCAGGAGGTGCTCCAGGCGGGTGGAGCGCGCCTCGATGAGAGCTGCCACGAGGCTGGAGGAGGCCAGGCTCGGCATGACACGTTGCAAGGCCAGGTTGTGGACCAGGGACTCTCGAAGCAGTTGCGGGAACCGCCGGGGGCCGGGCCGG
>NW_005842086.1:2236988-2238178 GCF_000455745.1 Alligator sinensis | reverse complement strand
GGGGGCAGGCGGGCCGTGGCGCCTGCCAGCTCTTCCAGGGACAAGTCCCGCTCAAGCTCGCTGGCCTCCGGGGCATCGAGATGCGGTAGGACCTCGTGGAGTTCCCATGTGGCCTCGGGGCACGACGGCTCGGCCGTGAACAGGTCGCGATAGAAGGTGACGGCATGTTCGCGTATTTCACCCGGCCCTGTAATGAACCTGCCCTCAGGAGTCTTGAGATGATCCAAGACTTTGCTCGCTGCCCTCTGCCACTCCAAGTTGAAAAAGAAGCGGGTCGGGTCGTCATTTTCCAGCAGCTCCTGGCAGCGGGCGCGGATCCTCGCACCGTGGGCCGCGCTCTCCACCAAGTTGCGCAGACATTTCCTGCGGAGCCGGAGGCTCTCACTCAGTTCTGTGTCACTGCCAGCGGCCAGCAGAGCAGCCTCGAGCTCCACCACGTCCTCCTCCAACTCCCGGATACGGCGGCGCATCTTGTTTGCAGCCAGCTGGGTGTACTGCTGGCAGAAGGCTCGGATCTGTACCTTGTCCACGTCCCACCACAGCTTCCAGGAGGAGTGGCTCGGTCTCGCAGCCTCCCACCTCTGCCAAATGTGGGCAAATCAGTCCCAGAAGCAGGCTGACGTTGAAACACCAATACGGTGCCCGTGCACAGGCTCTCCCCGGCAGGCTCAGTTCGCTGAAGACCAGGCCATGATCTGATAGACCCGAGGGAGTGATGCGGCTGCTGCGCAGAAGTGGCAGGTGGTACCTGGTGATATAAAGGCGGTCGAGGCGAGCCATGGTGAGACCACCGGCACCCATCTTGGCCCAGGTATACTGGTGCGCATCAGGATGCAGGGCTCGCCAGATGTCTACGAGACCTGCCCCCTCCAGGACAGCTTGCAGCTTGCGAGCAGAGGGCAGGTGGGGCTCAGGCCCTGTGTGGTCGAGGCGTGGGGCAGTGGTGCAGTTGAAATCTCCACCGAGGAGGAGCAGGTCATAATCCTCGCTAGCGTTGCATAGGACGGCAGTCAAGGTCTCGAAGAAAGCGACCCTCTCCTGGCCATCGGGGGGCGCGTAGACGTTGATGAGCAGCAGGCGGTGTTGTGAGAGGGTGACGTGGACGGTCAGCAGGCGGCCAGGGACGACCTCCTGCGGCACAGCCGCGTCAAGCTGCAGCTGCGGTGAGAGGAGTGTCGCAACCCAGGCGC
>NW_005842086.1:2225217-2233122 GCF_000455745.1 Alligator sinensis | reverse complement strand
AGGTCCCCGGCGCTGTGGGGCGGGGTGGGAAACCCGGTGCCCCCGGGCGCGGTCGCCACAGTGTATCAGGGCAGCCCGCCAGCACCTGAGCATGGCGGACACAAACCACCCAGGCATACAAGCTTCTACGCGATAGAGAAGCAAAGGGACAACCTGTGTCACTATCTGGAGGCATGGGGAGCCGCAACAGAGTGCCCCGCCCACCGGCCAACTCCGCGGCCACAGCCGGGGTGACCGGCAGCGAAGGGAAAGCCTCGCTCGTGGCATCCGTGCCTCTCGGGATCTGGCGTGCCCGGAGATGTTCGTCCAAGGCGGCCGCCGCCACCGGCGGGAGGGTGACGCGGATGTCACGCAGGAGGATGTATACATGGAATATATATATTCCATGCTCAATAATGGAAAATATCTATGAAGTTGACTAAATGCTGCCAACACTGAGCGTGACTATAAAACACAAGGTTTATATTGTGCAAAAATGCAGGTGGAAACCTACAACAAGGATAGGTTAGTACAACCCATATGAATAAGATATATTCTAATGTTCAGTCCCCCTCAACACCAATTCTTTTTCACGTTATGGTGCACCACTATATTGAATAGATTTTTGACTTCCTCTTCACTCACTTCCACAGCCTGGGGCTGCTGTGACCCAGCTGAACATGCTGTGGAGAGACAGTTGGGGCATGAGGGGGCTTCAGTGTGGAGCTATCTGTCAGGTAGCTCCCTGCCCTGAGGCACCCTTGTGCCCCAGCTAGCCCTATCAGCCTCCACACATGAGCTTCAGTGCACTAAATACCACTGCCACAGGATAGAACTTGTGTTTATGAGTACTAATGTATTTCTGCATTTATTAGTTTACTGCGACCTAACAGGGGCACATATGTAGATGCTGAGACTTCACCACAGAACTAATTAGGCATCTCTGAAGTAAACAGATCATATAGATGTGCCCAGTATTTTCATGTGCTCAAGGAGAGCAGGGTCTGACTGTAAGGAGAGTAGGAAGGGGCTACAAGGTAAAGAGTTTGCAAGAGAAGAATTTGCAGGGGTAGAGGGCAAAGGGGCTACCTGACTTGTCAGATTCATTTTCCCTGCTGTAGCAGTGGGAAGCAGACAAATTCAAGGCAAACCTCCAACAATTAGGCTTTATATGTGGAAAATTATAACAAAAGTATACATTTTCCCCATAAAGATTCTAATTCTTGGGGGTCATCTCATATTCAGGGTTATTTTATGTTTGAATAAATATGGTAATCTTACCTATCTAGATCACCCATCTATGGGAAGATACTATCTTTCTTTCTGCTACTTTGAACAATCACATCTTTAAGCAATGTTCTGTCTTTATTGGGAGCTCTCTAGACACTCCACCTCTGTCATTACTTCTCATCCTGGCCATGAATGTTGATGAGGGTAGCATCCTCTGTCTCTTGCCATGGTCCACAAAAATAGTTGGAGAATCTGCTTTAAGAACCTGTCTGTAACAGGGGAGCCTTCTTGGGGCCAACTTTACCTTTGGCCTACCCACCTGTTCTGGGCCAACTGTCCACCTTCTTGCTGCCATGCCTTGTTGTTAACTAATTAATTATCTTAATTAGGCAGGAGGCTGCCCATTTTCTTGCCCCGATGCCAGGGGGCACTATCTGTGGCTCTGTACCTCTCCTACACCACAGCCTATGCCTTGCAGATGGCATCCACTGTACTTATTGTCACTGGCCCCCACACTGGGCCCCAGAATCCTTTAATCAGGACCCCTCTTAGATCCCTTCATTCAGGTGGCCTACCCTGCCCTCATTCAGAGCTGCCTAGCTCTCTAAACCATTTCCCCTCTCAGACATGGTCCCCCTGGGACCTTTGGTCATACAGGCCCCAGCCTCACCTCCAAGGCCAGTCAGTACCCCAGGCCCTCAGCTCTGGGCAGCCCTCATGGTGGGCTCCTGGCCCTTTTGACCAGTTTGGTCCTGGCCCTAGCATTGACCAGTCAAGGGTACTCTATGTCAGGCCTCTGAGCCTCTAACATCACTCTCTCTCTGGGGTCTGCCTTCTGGCCCCTACTAGCGGGTAACCCACCTGGTTGTGGGAGCTGAGGTTATTAAGGCACCCTGACCCACCTTTCACCAGGGTGATAACTGGCCTGGCATTTCCTGGGGGCTCCTGTGCCACTGAGAGCCCCACCAGGCCACCCACTCCTGGCAGGGTGTTGTTTTAGATCATGCCCAGGACCAGAAGCCTGCTGACCATCCCCTACAGCTCCTCCCTTACTTCCAGGATAATACCAGCAGCCAGGTAATATTGCTGCCTAGCCTGCCAGCAGGAAACTAGTCTGTTTATATAGGCAGCCAGGGATATAAAATGGCTGCCTCAATCAAGCACCTGCTAGCTGCTTGACTCAGGTCTTAAAGGGGCAGGCACAAACAGTGCCCTCCCTCACTGTCCCAGAGACTGCTGTATTATCAATGCCTACCCCAACAAACCTGGAGACAGTGCACTATAGTGGTCTGGCCTGTACAAGCTGCCTATCATAAAGAAAACTGGTGGCAATATTGTATGAGGCACTGGACACTAGCAACTTTATCCTCACCTAGACTAAGCAGCATCAGCAGCCTGCCTGGTTTGGGAGGATGAGGCGAAGGAGGATCTCCTCCACTACTTCTTTGACTGCCTTCATCTGTGGCCACTTTCCACTGTGCTCAACCACATCTTTTGTACACTGGATCTAGACTTCTCTGTGATATTTTCTATGTCCTGTACTAGGTTTCTGAAAAGGTCACAATCCATCTAGCCTGATAGGCTACTGATTGTGATATTGAAACATAAAAACTGGCTTGCAGGGACTGGTAGTATAGATGTCCTCCACTTCTTCACATTTCTCATCACCAAGGATCCTGGTTTTCTCTGATTAAAAAAATCCCCAATTTTTGGATTAAAAAAGTCACCTCAAATCAACAATTTTCTGTTATTAAAATTAAACACTGCTATGTATCTACCTATCTATTCATGGTGCTTTATTTTAATCACAATAAAAATACATTTAGGGTTACTTTTTTAAATCTGAAAATTTGGGGGGGGGGGGTTTGTTATCAGAGACAACCATGATCATTGCTCATCAGGATACAGCTCATTCTGGGTATGGAAACTTTACCCTGAAACACAAGCTGTGCCAATTTGTAATGGGCCCGTTGAAGGGGCACTACGTATTGATCCAGAGAGCGTGGTCTGTGACCCACATACATGAAAACAGAGAAGTTTTCATTGCTAACAAAGCTTTTCTGCCCCTCCTTCATCTTGTTTGCCTTTTTTTTTCACTTTTGTATAATAAAGGTCTATAAAAGTCAAAGACTGTCTTTATCTTTTTTAGGCCTCCTTATAGGAAGCTGATCTGTATATACATTAGTAACAGTAATTATTAATATCAATAATAATTAATATTTTGTTGCATATGAATAGCTGACCACTTCTAAATGAAGCTTACTACTCATGCAACAGAACACTGCCCATCTTGGTTTTGTAAAGAAATATATTAAATAGTGTAGCCGGGGAAAACATGAATCTATGTAATCATTACATAAGCTCTATATATTTAAAATATCAAATGAAAAAAAAAATAGTCCTGAATATGATGTTCAGCTTTCTGAACTGGAGGATATTTTTACATTATAATATACTATTTATGTTGTCTTGGGAATGTATTATTTAATTTTCAAAGAGTGAAGGATTATATCTTTTGGAACTATCAGGAAATCAAAAATGTATTAAACCATACTATACAGATTTTCTGATTATATATTCAAAACCTCCCAGAATAAACTCCCTCCCCCACATTTCTGCCTCCCCCCCTGCCAAATTATTTGGAGTAAAATGTTGTAATTTCATTATTTATCTCTAGAGATTTCTTAGTTTTCATCAAAAAGTTGAAAACTGAACATTTTCAACTAAACGTCTACCACCTAAAATGTATGTATACTACTGTAATTGTTTTCATCATTATTCACAATTTAAAACTTAAGATCTCTATTTTGAAATGCTTTGGAATATTTCATAGGAATATTATGCATTATAAATGTATACTTCATTCCCCTTTTCTCCTTTTAATCCAGGCTTCTCATTGGGTTATGCCTCCTATGATGCACCTTTCCTCTTTTATATGAACTAACATTTACTGGGTCAGGTCCAGGAGCCCACTATCCTGTCTCTCACAGTTTTAAAGTGTGATACTGAGTAGAAAGATGAACAAACTCTTGAACTACAGCTCATTTAAGGCATCAGAAAGCACAAGCTGCAGACCACTGAAGTCATAAAGAGCCTTTCATAGTTAAAAGACTTTGGATTGGGATCTAATTTAATACATAATACAATGAGTAAATGTGAAAAAAAAATAGGAAGGATTTATGGAGCCAAAATAAAGGTAGGAGTGATGAGAACATATTGATAACATCAGGTAAAATGAGAAGTGTGTGCCTTTGTTAAGCTTTTTGGCTTCTTTTTCCCAAAATAGGAAAATGCATTAAAATTCCAGTCCACTCAGTCAATTTAATGCATAATTAAAAACTGATTGAAAATACAGTAAGGTATGGTCTGTTATTAGCTTTACTAAGAGAATTAATTGCATTATTATTAGCATTATATTTGTTTTTGGAGTCCTTGTATCTTTTTCCAACTATTTATTTCAACTGCTTTTAAACTGGAAATCATTAAACTTTTCCAATTGCACATTAGAAAATTATTTCAATATTTTCAAAAATTTGCTATATTACCTTATTTTGGAACTAGTATAGAGCACTTCAGATATTGAAGTTGTATCATGTAGCCATAATTTGCATTTGGCAAATATTTATGTCTGCTGTTCATTTATAGGAGTCATCCTATTTATCCATAATGAACATCATCAGATGAGCCTTGTTTATCCTGCACTATTTCCTGGGGCTTGTTTTGCTCCCAGTTGCAGTTTGCTCAGCAGGTAGTCATCTTGCAGTTTGCCTACCTGTGCATAAAATGTATCTAGTCAGACAAAGATTTTTTATAAGTTCAAATCTCATCTCATACAATAACTGGGAAGGAGGATGAGCCAGCATGACATGATGGATGAGCTTATGTGATGTTGTCACTTAAATTTCAAGGAATAAAATGAAAGATGGATACTATAATTAAATTTCGTAATTAGTAATCCTAACCAGTGTGTCTACCAGCATAATTTTAGAAAACTTGTGTCTTCCTTAAGTCTAACTTTTAGACTACTTTATTTAATCCTAGTAGACTGAACAAATACCATGTACAAGAGACAGCGTAGTTGAAAAAATTGGATCTTCTGCCCCTGTCACTCTTAATGCTGCCCCTTTTAAAGGAAATTACAAATGGTTTCCTTTCTGAATTGTCAGGCAGACAAAGAAAATCATTTCATGCATCCAGAAAGATGCCAATACTTTTATAAAAGCACCTTAGATATGTTATTGCTCTGTGCATCTCTTTAACTGTGCCACTTCATATTACATTTTCTTCAACATAGGTGATTAGATATTCCTGATGCCTGATATTCCTAATGTTCAGATATTCCTAATATTCCTGATATCCTGATATTCTTAATATTACTAATGAATTGCCCTGTGGTATCATAGGCAGATTCAGGATTTTGTATAGGGAGTGTGGGAAGAGCAGCCGGTGCTTCAGGGGTGTTTGCACTTCAGTTCCCAGCTTTCCCCTCCCCCAATGGAGAGGGCATATCAATTAATGGTAGCAGCAACCAGGGACTTTGTAAAGTCCACAAATCAGATAAAAATCTTCTACTCTCAGCACCCCTCCCTTCCCCTCCATGCTCAGCAACAGTTCCCTTTCCTTCCTATTAAGTCCTTCTCCTGGCCACCACTGCCACCATGCGCTATGCTGCTGGAGACAGTGGCAGCTGTGGTGGCAGCAGCAGGTTTGTTCTCCCCCCTAATCCTGCTCCTGGGCTGGTGGGAAACACCGGAAGGAAATGGGCAGGGGGGAGATACCCACTCACTGCTGTTACTGTCCCAGGCTGAGTCTAGCTCCCCCTGCAGCCTGGCACTAGAGATGTAGGAGCAACTCTGGAGCTTCCCCCAGTGCTGGGGCAGCTGGAGATACTAGGGACAGTGGCAGGGGAAAGGAGAGGGAAAAATTCTTACCTGATTCAGGGATTAAAAAAAAAAATCTGCAACTGATGTGTCTGCTGTATAGTTCAGTAGGGGAGTGTTTTGACTGCACTGTACCACTGCCTCTGAATTCACTGCTGAGTGGTATTAATACATCTTCATCTATACTGAAAATGCCTCTGTTGATTCCTCCCAAGATTACACCTGCTTTTTCCTACCTGCATCATATTGTTGGCTCATAATCATTTTGCATTCAACTAACATGCAGAGGTCTTTGTTTTCCTCCTTTGTCACCTTCAGGTGATGCACCCCTAATCTTAAAACAGAAATTCCTGTTATTTTTCTTTAATTACATGAGCTTGGGCAAGGTCCTATTACATTTACTCTGATTTGTGTTACACGGTCTTCAAGGTTATTTGGTTCTTCCTTCCTGATATTTCAGTGTTCCCCCATGTTGATAATGCTTCACATTTTTGTGTCATCAGCTGATTTTATTATAATTTGTTCTCAGATAATTAATAAAAATATTAAGGTTAGTTCCAAAACAGATCCTGTGACACTCCAGCAGTAATGCCCCCAGCTCAATAATTTCCTTTTCAGCATTATTCAATTGTAATTATTCAATTACAATTCTTGTTTCAATCCCTATCCTCACCGTCTAATTTAATAAATACCCATGTGGCATCATTTTCATCATGTTTCCCCAAAGTCCTGCCAGATTAGAGTTACTGAAACTCCTTTGCCAAATTTTTTTTTTTTCATTTAAAAAATATTTGGGGGTTGTCTGCATAATCTAATTTTGGTAAATTCATATTGTATTTCATATCATTTTCCATATGTTTTTAATTATTTTTTCCTCAAAATTTGCTATAATATTTTGCATTCTATTGCGATCAGACTGACAAATCCACAGTAGCTTGAATCACTTTGTTTTTGTCTTATTTTAGTTTAGTAAATGTAGGCAGTATACTTGGTAATCCCCAGTCATGGTGATCTGACAGGGGCTAGACTTTGCTTCTGGTTTTATACTTTCGTGTGCCATTTATTTCAATATTCTAGGATGAATACCTTCCTATTCCCTTTGATTTAAGCATATAAACCTGTGTGAGTTTTGCTTCTATATCTGTTGTAGGGGCTTCCTTTTCCATTCAGTCATTTTCAAACTGACTTTCCTACCACTGTTCAACATTGTCCTTATTGAAAACTGAGGCAAAGTATTTTTTTTTAGGGTTTGTGAATTATACCTAGATTAATTTATGCCTCCTCCTCACTGGGAGCATATGCATGAGACATATTACTGTGCAGTAGTGCAAATTACTGTTCAGTTAGCATCACCATCTACAAATGTAAATACAAGTAGAAAATTAACTCCTAAGTAGTTACTGCTCAGTAACACACATTCAGATGCTGAACAGGAACAAATTTGCTCCTGGCCATCCCCACCACCAGGGGGCCACCTGCAGCCTAGACTTAGTGCAATGGAGCTGGGAGTTTCTCCAGCTCCTGGCCGCAGCCCTTCTTGTCCCCCAACAACTGCCTAGCCACAAGCCCCACACTGGGCTTAGCTGAGGTGCAGCAGTGTCTCTACCAGCCAGAAGCCCCTGCCCCAGCCCTGGGTGCCGCACCGGCAAACCCCACTGCCTAGGCCCAGCCATCCTGATCACCCCAGCTCCATGTGGCCCTGGAGCAGGAGCTGCCTGCAGTTAAGCAGCACCACACATGGGCCCTGTTGTCTTGGCCCACTGGGTGCAGTAGTAGAAGCCACTCACACTGGCAGAGCAGCAGATGCTGTTGCCCC
>NW_005842086.1:2222359-2225084 GCF_000455745.1 Alligator sinensis | reverse complement strand
GAGGGAGGGAGGGGGGAAGGGCTTGGTTGTGGGAGAGTGAGGGTGGTCTTTGTTTGTGAAGGCAAATAAACTGCTTTCCTGAGAACTGTCCAGCTTCCCTGGATGCTGCAGGGGGCCAGAGCAGGGCTGTAGGGTTCAGGAGCAGACTGCTGCCATGGACAGGAAATCTGTTCTCAGATCCCCTCACGTGTAGATGCCTGCCCAGGGTGGGTTTACACCAGAGTAAATTACTCTGGTGTAAACCCACCCAGCAGCATTTGCAAATGTACATGTGCCCCCTGTATAGTAATCTTCCCTCTCTCTTTCTTTACTTTTGTGTTTATATTGCTAAAGAACTTTTTTACTATTCGTTTTATTTTTTTTTCCAGGTTTTAATTCAACAGGAATCTCGGCAATTCTTACTTTATCCCTATATTCCTATTCTCCAAGATGTAGTTGGCTTTGTTGTCCATTTAATTAAAAGTGAAACAACTAAAAATTAGTCACTTCAAAGTAATGTTTTATCCTAGTTCTTCTATCAAGTCCTTTCTTTATTTCTTTTTAAATGAAACTAAAACAATTTGCTATTGTTTTACATCTGTATCCTATGTTGTTGTATAGATTGTTTTATAGCAAGGACTTCAGGGTTGTATTCTATTCCCATGTTCTGAGTAAATGCTGTAATGTCTATGGCAATACATAAAGCAGGCTGGGCAAATGTTTCTTTGGTTATGTTTGAAAAGACAAGATATACCCTGCTGAGTTCTTGAAAGTGGTTATATGTCTAACTGTGAGGGTTTAGGACTATGAATCCCAAGTAGATGGCAGTGTTTCCATCTTCAAGGTTGCTGAGATGCCAGATACAACTGTGACCTGAGCATTTCCTACTGGCTAGCCTTATATAGGCCAGATTCTATTCCACCTACTAGGAATTCTATTGCATGCTGCCTGAATCCCTGAAAAATAGCTAATATAAAAGATGGGGGTCCTCCTCCTTCATGCTGCTTTTTGTGACTTGAGAGTAAGATGATGGTGTGTTAAAAAGTAAATGATTCAATGGATTTTCAGGGACTTGAATAGGGTGGAATATAATTACCCTTAGATGTCTAAGCCCCTTTAGACATCTTATAGACAGAGTAGAATCTGACCCTAATTACTTGCCTTAATACGAAGTCAAGTAGAAGTAGATTTCTTTCATTTGTCCCTCTCTTTGTCATACCCTCCTCCCTTTCTCTGCTTTCTGCTTCTCTTGATCCTGCTGCTGCTTTGCTTTGCTTTTCACAGCCTTTGTAAAAGATTTGGGACAGTTTTGAAAGAAGTGTCCCTGCTCTCAACAGAGAATGCTGAGCTACTCTTCCTTACAGTACTTAGCTTTTTGCCCTTTTCCCTTCCAGCTCAATAATTCTCTTTTCAGTATTATTCAGTGTCATTAACCCCCAAGCTTCCTAGTGCAACCAACAGGGTCATAAACCAATTAAAAACATTGGTAAGTTCCATCATAAACTAGTTAAGGCAGTTCTAATACTTCACTCCTCTGATTCATAGAGACCTGCTTCTAATTTCCTGACCACATTTATTAATAAATATTTTAAATTCACTCATTCTTTTGCCATCATTTTCTTCAGGTGAAATAGCACTTTGCCCTTGATGGTATACTCTTGGCAGCCACTAAGCAGTGTATTACTCATAGTATAATATAATTCTTTCTAATGTTCAATATTGATATTTTAGCCTATATCAAATTCTTTAGTTTTCTCTATATCATCTGTTTTGTAGTTAAACAATTAAATTCAAGCAGCTTTAAGATATCTCTGTCAGAGTTTCTGTTAGTAACTTAATTATAAACATAGACTTCTTGGATCATGAATTCAAGTACAAACAATGACTTCTATCAATTTTAAGAGTATTTAAAATAGCCAGTGTTTATGGTTTGGTTATTCTGTAAAAAGAATGAAAATGTTCCAAAGATCTTAAAATCTCCTTCCTTGGGAAAGTATTCCTTTGTTGCTCAGTTTCTAAAAATGTGAGTTTTAAAAATGTCTATATAGAGATGATTTGCAGGGAATAGCATGGTTGATAAATAGCCATCATGAACTGCAGGTATCAGATTTTAGAAGCTAGATAATTCTGGTACTATTTGGATGGAGGGCCATTTGGAATGTCATATGCTGTAGATAGCAAATCCACTAAGCCAAGGATTAGTGACTGAAATTCATTTGAGACTAGGTTTTACTTAATCTTTAAATTGTCCATGAATTAACTTCTGTTCATTTTGAGCTAATGATACTTGATGCAGGGGCTGTTTTCCCCAGAGAGGTGCATAATCCCCACATTTTTTAAAAGGCCAGGATACTGTGCCCTCATAGGCATATCTTATTTTGCACTTGGGGAGGTTCCTGAGGCCCTAAACTTTAGACTACAGGAGCTCACAGTCAGTATGGATTACAGTCAGGTTAAAGATTCAGGCATCACTTAGACTTCCCTGAGAATTACATACTATTTAGGGCTGTGCGAAGCTTTGGTAGCCGATTCAATTGGGAGGAGATTCAGCCCAATTTGGGAACTGAATCACCAAATTTGAATCAAATCAGGAGACCAATTAAAATTTCTGAATTGATTCAAAACATCCAAATTGATTTGGAAAAAGATTTGGAAAAGATTTGGTGATTTGGCCATAAACTAAACAGGAAGCTGACACAGCTGTCTTTGGCTGATAAGTATGTTGGGGATGGAGGAGGGGGGGAGG
>NW_005842086.1:2158218-2221748 GCF_000455745.1 Alligator sinensis | reverse complement strand
CCCCCCCCCCCCCTCCCCCCCCCCCCCCCCCCAATCCCAACACACGTACCAGCTGGAGGCGGCTGTGTCAGCTGCCTGTTTATTTTATGGCTGAATCTCCAAAGTGGCGCTGAAATGGAGTCAAAGCTTTTGGATCTGATTTGACTGAATTGAACCAAGACAGTGATTCAAATCTCCAAATTGAATCATCGTCCTCTGAATCAATTGATCTGAATCCATAGCGAATATTTGACACTTTGCACAGGCCTAATACGCTTGACAGATCCGCTCCAAATTGCTTAGGGAGCCTTGGTACCTAACTTAGGGTCATAGAATCATAGAATCATAGAAGTAGGGTCAGAAGGGACCTTGTAGATCTTCAAGTCTGACCCCCTGCCTGGGCAGGAGGGAAACTGGGCTCAAGTGACCCCAGCCAGGTAGGCATCAAGCCGCTTCTTAAAGACCCCCAGGGTAGAAGCCAGCACCACTTCCCTTGGAAGTTGTTTCCAGATCCTAACTGCCCTAACTGTGAAGTAGTTCTTATGGATGTCTAAATTAAACCTACTCTCTAACAACTTGTGGCCGTTATTCCTTGTTATCCCGGGGGGTGCTAGGGGAAACAAGGTCTCCCCCAAACCCTTCTAGTCCCCCCTAGTGAGTTTAGAGATGGTCACAAGGTCCCCCCTCAGCCTTCTCTTGTGAAGGCTGAACAGGTTCAGGTCCCATAGCTTCTCATTGTAGGGTCTGCCCTGCTGTCCCCGGATCATGATGGTGGCCCTCCTCTGGACCCTCTCAATGTTGTCCACATCCCTCATGAAGTGGGGTGACCAGAACTGGACACAGTACTACAGCTGTGGCCTGACCAGTGTCACATAGAGGAGGAGGATCACCTCCTTGGCCCTACTTGAGATTCGAATCTCCTAGAGTCCTAGATTCTACTCTGGGAACGAGATACCCAAATGTTAGACTTTGTGGCACCTAAGTTGTAGGTACCTTAGTTCTTCATTGGATTTTTTTTGCATCCTATGGCCTAGTAAGGTAATAGATAAGACTGTCATGGAAGATACTCATGCTCAACTGTGAAGATTGCTGAAGAAGGAGTAAGGTACTGAAAGACTAAAATATAGAGGTGTTTATTCCATGAAGTGCTGATGATCAGGCAAAGAAGTGCATGTGTTATGAGACCAACAAATTCCAAGACAGAGAAGAGAAATGTAGGAAAAGCGGAGGGGGGGGGGGGGGGGGGGCGCACGGGGTATGTGCATGCATGTGTCAGTATGAACTGGATGGAAGTCCAAGATAGAAAACTAATACTGGAGTGACTGTATTTATTTAATGTGAGGCAGCTTTTAATGAAATGCACTTATAAGAAAAGATTCAAAGCACTGCAAACATTTTTAATGTAATATTAAGAAAAAAAACAAAGCAAAATAAATTAATTGAGACTGATGGATGTAGAAATAATCCTATGGGATTGCTATTTATCAAATTAGTGTGGCAGAAGGAAAAGGCTAGCCTCAATAAAATCTTGTAACCACCTATACAAATGGTCAGTGAATAAATAAGATTTTTGATTTACCAATTACCCATAAAATTTAAGCTGCATATTCATTGAAATTAATTACCTTACATGTCTGCCTGGAGTTAGATCAAATATATCTCATCAGTATGCAACAATACTAACACACTATGGAAAGGAAAGATAATGAGACTGAAAGGAGATCAGGGGAAGAATTGTGGTGAAGGATGGAAACTGGTATTCTTTTTTTCTAAGATGTTGACAGTTATGATAGACAAAGGGTGTTAATAGTAACCCTTTGTTTAAAAAGATATGGATATGCCTCTAGAAACTTTTTGGCACATCTTTCTAAAAAAAAAGAAATGCCAACATTATACGTTGAAGATTCAAAAAAAAACCTAGTTGCTAAAAACTCAGGCATACAATACAAACTGGGTGCATATACATGTTCATTAATGCAGTTTTGCTACTGCACATTCAATTTAGTACCTCTAATGTGAGGTACTAACTAAATGTGCATTAGGTTGCCCTAATGCACAGTAGTGAAAGTGCATGCTTTTTAGTGATGCTTAGTGTGCAGCAGCCTAATTTTACTGTACATTAGCATATTACCGCTGTTTTGGCCATGGCACTCTAATGCACAGTTAAATAGGCTACAGATCATGCTTGCTTGCTTTTCTTTGGCTCTGAATCTAGTTGCTACTGAGCAGTAGCATTGTACTCACCATAGCGTGAAAGTACTGCACAGTAGTAAGGATGAGCTAATGCACAAAAGCTCATCAGAAAAAAACTGAGGGGACACTACTATGCAGTAATGCCGATTACTGCACAGTCATTTAGAATTTGCTTATGCAAGTACTAAATGACTGTGAAGTAACAACTACACCATCTACTGCTCAAATAGATATGGCCCCGGTATGCCAATTTTAGTTGAAGGAGTGGTGGAAAGGCTTAACCCATATCCTAGTAGCTAGGACACTTCCACAAGCCCTGGAAAAGGTGGGTTCAAACTCCATCCATTGGGAAAATGAAAATAAAGTTAGTTAAAAGCTAAACAAATTTTAAGATTTCATATATTCCATTAATTTAAGTAAATAAATAAAAAGGAAAACCCTAAAGAGGCATTATACAAATGAAATGACTAGTTCTGATGTAGATCCTTCTATGTTTCACTGTCCCTAAGTTCTGATCAGAGCAAATTTTTTTCTGTTTTCTTTCCCAGCATTAATATTCTATCCCATAGACCTTTTATTGCATTGTTCAGAATGATTCCATAAAAGCAATTAAAATTGATTCTCTTTTCTGGGCTCTTTCTTAGGCAAACGTCATGAAGTAGGTACCCGAAAAACCTCAAAATTTTGGATGGATGCAAATGAATGGATTAATTAGTACTTGCCTGTTCACATTCACTATGATTAAATAATACTTAAATGAGATTTCATTTTAATTACATGCTTTTAGTCAAATTTATACAAGTTCCAGCAAATTCAGAAAATTCACTGCATTCTCCACATTAATTTTCAAGCATACTTACTAATTATTTTTAAAAGTTGGCATTTCTAAAAAATAATCAGAAGTCTTTGTGTATAGTAGCTGTACAAATTTATTATTCATATATTATAATAATTATTCGGATTTAATATACAGATCTTAGATCATATAATTTTTTTTCCAGAAAGCTACTGGAAAAATACATTGCTTCCTGTTTGTCTGAGCTTATATACTTTTTATTTCTTATTCAACAGTTTTGGATAATTGTACACAATGCAATTCATGTTAACATTAACTGCACAAAATTCATAAGAATATGGCATTTAACATCTACACTGTGGGCACGTCTATATAAAATGCTTAACTGTGTAGTAGCTTAGTTTACTGTGCAGTAAGCGCACATGTCTGTACATGTGCACCCTTATTCCCTTTTTTCACTTATAGTGAAACTGCTTAATTGTCAGTACATTTGCTACCTGAACATGCAGGTAGCAAATTTACTAGTAATTAGTTATACAAGTTTTCACATGACCAAGGAGCAAGTTTTCTCCTGGGTCAGCCCTGCCACTAGGGAACTAGCCTGAAGCTAGCCCCAGAGCCAGCTCCACCTGACCACAGCCCACAGCAGCACACCCTGAGCTTTCAGATGCTGTGGGGCTTTGACTTTGTCATGTGGTTGCCAGTCCTATGCTGTGCCCCAGTGCTGGGTGCTGCAGGCAGCTGTTCAGGCCTGGCAGTACAGGGACAGTCATGTGGGGGCCCAGATAGCTGGTGTGGGGCCCACAATGGCCTCTGCCTCATCCTTAGCCATGCCCAAGCCTGTGCCCACCACCCAGCCACACCTGGTCCATGGATGGTACTTATAACCTCATAGCACTGTGGGAAAGGCAGAACTGCAATGCCAATTTGAGTGGGGCAGGCACTCCAAAACCCACATCTATGAGGGGCTGTCAGCCCAGATGTGGGAGCATGGCCTGACTGGTAGGCATGGCAATGCTACATAAAGGTCAAGGCCTTGCAGGCACAGTGGGTTTCCATCACTGACCACAATCATCAGTTAAGGGGTGACCGCAAGGCCATGCCATTCATGCAGCAACTGATGGACATCCTTGCACCATAGGACCCAGGCCACAGCTGTGCTGTATATAGCAGCATGGGTGGCCTACCTGAGCCTCTGCCCTGACCTGGCACCCCTGGTGGCATGTCACTGGGGGATGGCCCTGTGGAAGAATCCTCTTCCAGCCTCCAGCTTTCAGGGGGATTTTTTTCCTTTTCCTTGCCCTGGTCTTCCTTGCTTTGGCCAGCAGTGCCAGCTCTTCCCTGGTGAGCGGGGCCTGGCCAGGCATCCACGCACTACATCCTGCCATCCAAGGACACCTCTCAGAGCTGCACACCATTGCTGGCAGCCATGACCATGTGGAGTTGCCAGCCAGACCAGCTCTGGTCATGTGGTAAGCCCCAATGCAGGTGTGGCACCCCCAGCATGAAGCACCCACTCCCTACCAGGCCCAGCAGGCTGCTGTTCTGGAAGATGTTATGGAATATGAATGCACTGTTTTTTCTAGTATCTGTATCTGTAGATACTGTTCCTGCTGGCCCACCACACCAACTGCTGGGCACCATAGGCACTGCCCACCCAGCTGGTGCTCACATGCATGAAGACTTCATGATGGTCCATGATGGCCTGGAGCACCATAAAGTGAAAGTCCCAGCGGCTCTAATAGGGGCAGTCCCTGTAGGGAGGGCAGGTGATGCGGATGTAAGTTCCATCAAGGGCCCTGATACAGTGAGGGAATCTCAGGTCATGGAACCATGCCACCACTACCAGGGGGAAGTGCACATAGAGCACAGTGTCCCTGACATGTCCTGGAGGGTGCCACACACCTGTATGATGTAATCCCAGGCAGTGGCCTTGCCCATGCCAAACAGGTGGCCAAGGTACCACATGCTAGCAGATGTGGCCAGCTTCAGATGGGCATCTGTGGGGAGGGGCAGTTGTATGTCACTATGCTGCTATTCTTGGTGGGGCCAGAGATTCTCCAGGAAGTCCTGTAAGGTGGTCTGGGTCACTCAGAAGGCCCACAGCCACTATGTGTTGTCTCAGGTGTGCTGGAGAACCTGCTTCAACAATTCCTGGCTGGCCCAGTGGTTCCAGAGGTGGTGGGACTGGAGGCCCAGGTAGATAATGATAGGCATAGCAGTGACATCCTGGAGCCTATCATCAGTATCCCTGCTGGGGTCTGGCCAGGCGGACAGGGTGGAGGTGGCAGGTATGTGGTGGAGGCCCTGGGATTGTGCACAGCCGGTGGGCAAGTGGTTGCTGCACATATTGGAGCCTGGAGCAGTGAGACAGCATGAACTAGGCAGCAGTCAGTGCAGTGGGACAGCAAGAAGAGTGCATCAGCCAGCAGCAGTGCAGGGCACTAGTCATTTCTTCTAGGGGCAGGGGCTGGAGCAGCCATAACATAGGAAGGCACAGGTCAGGAGAAGAGCATTTCCACATACTGTCTCTGTGCTGTGTACAGTGCTCCTGCCCAGGGAAGTTCCTGACTGAAGAGCATTGAGCAAGGCTGGCTTTTGAAGAGGGATACTGGCTCCTGGCAGTTGCAGCTGAAGCTCCTGTGATGGCAGCAGGAGCCCACTGCAGGGCCCTGGGAAACAGAAGCAGATTGACAGCAAATTTGTACCCACTTCCCTGAATGTGTAGATGTCTGCCCAGCACCATTGACTCACAAGTAATTTACTTGTGAGTAAACTGATGCCCCATCAAATGCACATGTAGACAAGCCCAGTAAGTCAAATTAAGCATTATTTTGCCTGTCATAAGATATTTTCATTGTCTTTTTTCTCTTTATTACATAAGCCAAACTCTCAATATGACTTTAGTCTTTTGTTGAGTTGGGGATGATGTGCATGTTGACAGCTTTGCTACATTTCTTTTTGGAGTCAGTACATTTCTTCAAAAAAAAAAAATCAGTGGTTCAACTTCAGAAAGGTCATATTGATTGTATTAGGAAAATAAATTATTTAACTGATTAAAAAAGGAGGTCTTAAACAGCAGGAAAATAATCTTCATCACACTGTCTTGCCACTGTGATTTAACCTTGCCATGGAAGGATAGTTTTCTTGCCATGCACAGTCATTTCTCAGAGCCCCTGTTAAGACTGATAGTATAATGACCTCTCTGTGAGTCATCAGCAATGGATAGAATGAACTTCAAAACCACAAACCTTCTCCACGCTAACTAAAGGAGTAAAGATTCAGTAATTATACTCACTGACTTATCTTTATGTCAGTGATTTTCTAATGGGCCTGACCTGACAACGTTTTGCATGACAGATTCTCTCCCCTATTCCTGTCTTTATTAAAATGTATTATTTGAGTCATGGTAGTGCTTAGAGGCCTCCCCCAAGATCCTATTGTGCTAAGTTATGGACAACAACATCAGAGGAGTTAATCGTTACTATAAAATGCTCATAGACTCCATGCATCAAAAGGTGAAAGGCAGAAAATGAAATAGGGGCCTGTTCTGACCCCAAAACTGGGCTTATCTACTGTTGGACTCCACCCCTTAAAGTCACCTGTCTCCAGGCCTTGTAAACAGCCCCAGGCTTTCTATTTAATCAATTTACAATCTTGCCTCCCTTTCCTCTTACCCACTGCCTTCCACTCCCATCCACTACCTATCCAGTTATCCAGTTCCTTTGCAGTCTCCACTTAACTGCTTTGTTGGAGGGTTCCACCTGTTGATCACAGCAGGCAGCTTCTTGCTCACAAGTAATTGCCTATAATTGGGCTCTTGTACCTCCTTACTAATCTGGAGTTTTGCCCCTCCAGGACACAAAAGTCCAGTTCTTAAAGAGACCCCACTCCACTCTCATGCTTTTCAATTTGAATGCATCTCACTGGCTTTGTAGATTCATAGATCCATAGGTTTTAAGGCCAGAAGGGACCTCAGAAGATCATTGGGTCCAGTCCCCTGCACCAAGCAGGAAAGATAACTGGGGCGACTATGTAGTCAGGATAGGTGATTGCACCACCTCTGGAGGGAGCTTATTTCACAGTCTGGACACCTTGACTGTGAAGAACTTTTTTCCTAATGTTGAGCCTGAATTGGTATTCCAGGAGTTCGTGGCCATTACTCCTAGTTATCCCCTCGGGTGCCCTGGTGAACAGTTGCTCACCAAGCCCTTGATGTACTCCCTTAGTGAAGCAGTAAGCTGCTACCAGGTCCCTGCTCAGCCTTCTTTTCTTCAGGCTGAAGTGTCCCAGATCCCTCAGCTTTTCCTTGTATGGCTTGTCATTTAAGACTGTGATCATATGGGTGACTCTTTTTTGGACTTTCTCAAGCTTGCCCATGTCCTTGTTAAAATGTGGTGCCTAGAACTGCATGCAGTATTCCAGCTGCAGTCTCACAAATGCTGTGTCAAGTTGAAGAACTGCCTCCTTTGTTTTGCTGAAGATGCATTGATTGATCCATGCCCGCATCCGAGACATTACAGAGAAGATCCCTAAGCTCCTCCAGCCCACAGACCACTAGCCCATGCTCCTTATTCATGTGGGCACAAATAACACGGCTCGGAGCACTCCCAGCTGGGCCATGAGGTGCTACAGGGATTTGGAAGGGGGGCTAAAGGGTCTTGGGTGTTCTCTTTGATCCTCCCAGTCTCAGGGTATGGGCTGAGGAGGGAGAGGAGGATCCAGGTAGTCAACCAAAGACTGTGGCGCTGGTGTAATCGGGAAGTCTTAGGCTTCCATGACCACAGCCCACTCTTTGGCGAGAGAGGCTTTAAACTAAGCCTGCCGGGGGACGGGGGGACTACTGCTACTGCTGGCCCACTGAGCAACCCTTGCAAAGCCAGCAGGCCAAGGCACTTAAGGGAGCTCACCCCCACCCAGCCCTGGTGCAATCTGTGGGCAAGGCAAGAGCCCCCAAGGGGACACTTGCCTGCCTGTACACAAATGCCAGGAGCTTGAGGAATAAGCAGGAGGAACTTGTCCTCCTGCAAATAATTACAACATCATGGGGATAACAGAGACCTGGTGGGACTCCACTCATGACTGGACCATGGGTATAGATGGCTATACCTTGTACAGGAGAGATCAATTAGATAAAAGGGGTGGCGGTGTAGCTCTCTAAGTTAAGGAAAGCTACGCATCCGTGCAAGCTGATGTTGGCAACCAGGGTGAACAACTGGAGACCCTCTGGGTTAAAATCCATGGAGAAAACAGCACAGGGGACACAACAGTGGAAGTCTACTACAGACCTCCCACCCAAAGTCAAGAGCTTGACCAGGAGTTTGCCTGGGAACTGGCTGAGGCCGCATGCTCCAGGACCATGGTTGTCATGGGTGACTTCAATCACCCAGACATCTTGTGGGAGGATGAGTCAGCAAAATCTGAGCGGTCACAAAGTGTCCTATCGTGTGTGGATGACCTCTATCTGACTCAAGAAGTCTATGGGCCAATGAAAGGTAAAGCGCTGCTCAACCTGGTACTGGCTACTGGGGATGACCTAATTGGTGACCTAGTGACCAATAGGAAGCTGGGTGAAAACAACCACGTGCTGATCACCTTCACCATCTGCCGTAAAGCTGGCAAGTCAGTCAGCAACACTGAAGTCCTTGACTTCAGGAAAGCTGACTTTGAGAAGCTCAGGAGGCTTGTAAGTGATGCCCTAGGGGACCATGACCCCAGAGGGAGGGGAGTTCAGGAAGAGTGATTGCTCCTCAAGGGAGCGATCCTCAATGCACAAGCTAATTCTATTCCATCTCAGAGGAAAGGCAGCAAGAGGGCACAGCAGCCCCCCTGGCTCTCCAGGGATCTAGCAGACTTCCTGAGGCTAAAAAGAAAGACCTACAAAGGATGGAGGATGGGATTCACCTCCAAGGAGGAATATTCTGCACTGGTCCAGTCCTGCAGGGAGCAAACCAGGAAAGCCAAGGCTTCAACTGAACTCCAACTAGCTTTGAGTATCAAGGGCAATAAAAAATCCTTTTTCAGATGTGTGCGGAGCTGGAGAAAAAGAAAGGGCAACAATGGACCCCTGCTGCACCAGATGGGACAACTGACAACTGACGCCCAGGAAAAAGTCAACCTATTAAATGGGTTTTTGTGTCGGTCTTTCATCAGTCCCATGGGACTCCCATGCCCGCTATGGGACAGGGAGGTCTGGGTGAGGGAGATCCTTTGCCCTTCATCAATGAGGTCCTCATAAAGGAAAACCTTGAGAGGCTGGATACCTTCAAGTCAGCTGGCCCTGACAATCTACACCCCAGGGTACTCAAGGAGCTGGCGAGCATCATAGCCCAGCCTCTGGCACAGACCTTTGAGAACTCCTGCCGCTCTGGTGTAGTGCCCAAAGACTGGAAGAAGTCCAATGCGGTGCCTATCTTCAAGAAAGGGAGGAAAGTGGATCTGGTAAACTATAGACCCATCAGCCTGACTTCTGTCCTGGGGAAGATCTTAGAAAAGTTTATTAAAGAGGCCATCCTTAATGGACTGGCCAACGCCAACATCCTGAGGGATAGCGAGCATGGGTTTGTAGCGGGTAGGTCTTGCTTGACCAATTTCATTTCCTTTTATGATCAGGTGACCTATCACCTGGACAAGGTAGAAGAGATTGATGTCATATATCTTGACTTCAAAAAAGCCTTTGATCTGGTATCCCATAATCACCTCTTGGTGAAACTGGCCAATTGTGGCCTTGGGTCCACCACAATCCGCTGGCTGGAAAATTGTTTCCGTGGTCGGACCCAGAGGGTGGTGATTGACGGAAGTCAATCGTCATGGTGCCCTGTGACCAGTGGGGTCCCCCAAGGCTCTGTCCTTTGTGACAGCTGAAATTATGTCTGTGTGATACAGGTGCTTGCTGAAGGCTCTATGAAGATTAGACCAAGTGTTTTTTTTCTGCATTTGTTTAGATATTAAGCTATATGTTGTTGCTAAAAGCCTAATTAAAGTTTAAGATGTAGTGAGGCCTATATAAAATAAGGCCTAGTAAATTTAGCAAAGCCTTGAAGTAGTAAGGCCCTGTGGCATGGTTAAAATTACCTTATCAAAGGAATGCAAGGCTTGTACTGCTATTGGTCAGTCTAAGGACAGTTGAAGTAAAAAGAATCTGAGTGGTTGTACGTTATCAGAACCATTCAAAAGATATAAATTAGCTGAAATATCTGGAAACCATTCAGAAGGAAGATACAGCTCTGTGAAAAAGATTAGTTAGCTATTGCCTGGATCAGTGGGCCCATGGACCTCGCGGAGCCCAAGAACTGCATTCCAGGGTCCTTCCTGGTACCTCTCAGACAGCGCTGATAGGGGACGCCTGACTTTTCTGAACTTTGTGGAAAGAGAAGCTTGCTGTCTATCAGGCATCAGAGGGGACTGCCGATAAGTTGATGACATGAATTGCTTTTGTCTGTCATTGTTTGTCTTGTTACTATGTGTAGTTGTGTTTTTGTTAAGTCAATAAATCTTTCTTACCTTTCTACCCCCAACCATACTTTCAATCCCCGAACCCTCCACAGGCAGCTGGGACAGTCCTTGGACCCATATTGTTCAACATCTTCATTAATGATGTGGACATTGGAGTCAGAAGCGGACTGGCCAAGTTTGCTGATGACACCAAACTTTGGGGCAAAGCATTCACACCTGAAGACAGGAGGGTGATCCAAGCTGACCTGGACAGGCTCAGGAAATGGGCAGATGAGAACCTGATGGTGTTTAACACTAAAAAATGCAAGGTTCTCCACTTTGGGAGGAAAAACCTGCATTATCCTTATAGGCTCGGCAGTGCTACGCTGGCTAGTACTATGGAAGAAAGAGACTTGGGGGTCATTGTTCACCACAAGATGAACAAGAGCCTGCAATGCAATGCTGTGGCTAGTAAAGCAACCATAATTCTGGCTTGCATCCATAGATGCTTCTCAAGCAAGTCCCAGGGTGTCATTCTCCCTTTGTACTCAGCCTTGGTGAGGCCGCAGCTGGAGTACTGAGTCCAGTTTTGGGCTCCACAATTCAAAAAGGATGTGGAGAAGCTTGAGAGTCCAGAGAAGAGCCACATGCATGATCAGAGGTCAGGAAAACAGATTTTACAATGACAGGCTGAGATCTATGAGGCTTTTTAGCCTGGAAAAGGACAGGCTCAGGGGTGATATGATGGCCTCCTATAAGCATATCGGGGTGACCATCAGTATCTGGGGGAACGTTTGTTCAAAAGAGCGCCCCAAGGGATGATGAGGTTGAATGGTTATAAAGTACTGCAAGACTGTTTCAGGCTGGACATAAGGAAGAATTTCTTTACTGTCCCAGTTCCCAAGGTCTAGAATAGCCTGTCATCAGAGTTGGTTCAAGCACCTACATTGAACACCTTCAAGAGTAAACTGGATGCTTATGTTGCTGGGATCCTATGACGCCAGCTGACTTCCTGCCCTTCGGGTGGGGGGCTGGACTCGATGATCTTCTGAGGTCCCTTCCAGCCCTAATGTCTATGAAATCTATGAAATCTATGAAATACCATAGTATTATTTGCCCTACTAGCTACAGCATTGCACTGCCGGCTTATATACATACTGTGGTCTGTTATTATCCCAGGTCTCTTTAATTCATGGTGCTAGTTATTTTGGTGCTGCCAAGCCTGTGGGTGTGTTGGGGGTTGCTTGCCCTGAGATGGAGCACTTAACATTTCTCAACATTGGACTTCATCAGATTCCAATCTGCCCAATTTGCTAGTTTGTCTAAGTTCCCCTGTATCTGTAGCCTATCTTCAAGCATGACCACACTTTCCCATAACTTGGTGTTGTCTGCAAACTTGGCCAGTGAGCTCTTCACCCTCACATCTAAATCATTAATAAAGATATTGAAAAGTACTGGACTGTGTACTGACCCCTGTGGGGCACCACTGCCTACTTCTCACCAGAATGACACAAATCTGTTCACTACAACTCTCTGTGTCCCATCCTGCAACCAGTTTCTCACCCACCCAACTGTCTGGGAGTTAAGCCCACAATCCTCTAATTTTCTTATGAGGACATTGTGGGATACTAGATGGCCTTTTGGAAGTCTAGATATACAATGTCAACATGCTCTCTCGCGTCCAAGTGGTGAGTTACCTGGTCATAGAAGGAGATGACTTTGGCAAGACCTGCCTGAGATGAAGCCATGCTGGCTGTCATTCAGAATCTTACCTTCTGCAAGCTTATCAAAGATAGACTTCTTGATGAAATTTTCTAGGATTTTCCCTAGGATGGAAGTTAAGCTCATTGGCCTATAGTTATCTGGGTCCTCCCTCCTGCCCTTCTTGTGGATGGGCACAAGATTGGCCCTTTTCCAGTCGTCAGGGACTTCTCCAGAGTGCCATGAGTTGTGGAAGAGTTTTGCCAGGGGTTCCACAATTACTTCAGCCAGCTCCTTCAGGACTCTCAGATGAAGATCATTCAGTCCCTCTGACTTTTATAAGTCTAATTTTTTAATTGGTCATACACCAATTCTACAGCAATAGTAGGAAGGCTATTATTTCTACTGTGCTCATCCTGTACTCTATCTGGCAGTGTTTTCCCCTTGGTTTGGTGAAAGACAGAGATGAAGTAGTCATTCAGGAGTTCAGCTTTCTCCTGGGTGATGGTAACCAGATCTGCATTGTTAAGCAATGGTCCTACACTCCCATTTGTTTTCCTCCTGTTCCCTATGTACCTAAAGAAGGACTTCTTGTTGTCCTTCATCCCTGTTGTTAATCTAAGTTTGATCACCACTTTAGCCTTTCTTATCTGTTTTCTGTGTATGTGGGCTGTTAAGGAATAGTCCTACTTGGGGCCCACCCCAAGCTTCCATTGTTTATAAGCCTCTTCCTTCTTTCATAAGTGGGCCATGATTTCCCTGCTTAGCTAGGAGAGCTTCCCAGACCTTCTGTTACCCTTTCTCCATATGCAAATAGACTTCCTTTGTGCTTCAAGGATCGTGTCCTTAAGTAACAACCACTCTTCATGCACACGTTTCAACTTTGGTCACTGGCCCCACAGTACTTCCCCTACTAGTGACCTAAGCTTGTTGAAATTTGCATTTTTGAAGTCAAAGACTTCAATCCTGTTATCAGATTTGTCTGCCTTATGTTTGATGGTGAATATGATGGTTTCATGCTCACTGTCACCCAGACTTCCCTCTATATTTAAGTCAATCACCAGGTGGTCTATTTAGGCCAGGACCAAGTCTAGCAGAGCATCACCTGTGGTTGGCCCATGCACCTCCTAAGTCAGGAAGAGCTCCTCAACATTGGTCAGGAAGAATCACGACTGATCCAACTTGGCTGAGTATTCCTCCCACAAATCTAATGCACAGTAATGCATCACCATCTACATGAGTGCAGCAATTGCTGCTCAATATATTAGTATAATGCACTGTTTTCTAGTATCTGTATATACAGGTACTAGAAAAATGTTGCATTAATTAATGCACCATCCTGAACATATGAACTCTGATTGGGAGAAAATTGCAGGGAGGTAGCTGCCCAGCAGCCAGGACAGCTGTCCCAATCTCCATGTGACTGGGAGGCAGCTGTCCACCCAGCCAGGACTGCTCACCCTCCACCCATCTGGGAGTGAGCCCAATCTCCCCCTGGCTGGGACTTAGCTGCCTGCTCTGGCAGGACAGCTCCCTCCTGCCTTCTGGAGCTGAAGGCTAAACCCTTGTGCACCCTACCATCCCAGGGCTGTCCCCCAGGTTGGCCTGGAGCTCCCCCTGGCTGCTGCTATCTGGCTAAATTTTCTCCCCATGGGGGTGCGTGTGCAGATGTGCCTGGGAACACTTTAATGAGCATGAATTCATAGAAAATTCAGGCACATTAATTGCACATGTAGACACACCCATTATAAATGTAACAGGGCCAGGGTTCCCCATTACACCATGGCATCAGAGTGCCACAATGGAATGATTATAATTGATGTTTAACAGTGGATTTGAACAAAGTATTTGCAATAAATCATACTTGAGAAATGTATTACCGTTTTTATAATGGATGTGGAAATGGATATTTTTTTTTCAAAGGTGTGAATTATCTGAGGAATGAAAAAAAAACTGGGGGAATAAATATGCAGAAACACTTAATAGCAATAAGAGGGGTTATTTTTGTCTTAGTGAATTGATGGTGCTTAAAATATGAACATTGACTTCCACAATGTCTTAATAATAGTAAAGCTTAATCAAATATTTAAGTTAAGTGCCAAGGAGCAAAAGAGAAAATTAAAGAGAGATGTAGACTGCTTTGTAGTACAATATAATATTGGCTGGTTCTGTGCTGGTGATATAATAGGAACAGAGATGGAAAATGTATGATCCAGGATGGAAATGTATGACCTAACCACTGGGAGGTCAGTAAACTAGGCAGGTCAGTTAGCAAGTGTTTTAGAATAGAGTTCTTATTCTTTCCTATTCAAGATGCCTCGCTTTGTGTGAATAGTAACTCATCGGTCCAAAGACAGAGACAAAGAGAAGGAGAGATAGACCAGGGAAAGACTGACTATATTGCTTAGTGTCTAGACTGTTACCTGGAATGTGGAAGGCTTCAGGGGTGAATCCACAGGGGGTTCAGTGGTTCAGTTACACTCCCCTCCTTCCCCACCTAAAGTTTAATACCAACTGCCTGGAAGTGGCAGCAGCAGCAGTAGCAGCATTTCTATTCAGGTAGCTCTGACAGAGTCAATTAACTTTGTGGGTCATTATAATCTACCTGATTACTTCTAAATTCTTTATTCCACATTGTTAATGTCCCTCTCTCCTTTTAAATGGTCTTGATGTTCAGCAAACCAAGATATATTTTCTTTTTCATGTCTGCTATCTTTTAGCTGTTTCTGGTAATATATCTCCCATTCCATGGCCCTGCAGGTTGTTCTTAACTCTTGCTAAAACCATTCACTAAGATGTATAACTATTTTTCAGTAAAGCATTAGATGTACCATCAAGATGCACAAGGAGGTTTGATATTCTTTCATGAATCTGAAAGAGATGTACATTTAATTATAAGGTCTGCAAGACTAATGAAAAACATATTTTAATTATTTTTGTCTAGTTTGTTGTGGTTTTATATATAATATATGAAACAGGAAATTAATGTATAATACATTTGTATTTATTTTGCTCCAATTTTAAGTGGAATATTAGAGCCTTAAGTCCTTAGCGTACCACTAAAGCTTCTAGTTTCTGTTTAACTTGATAAAAATATGAATTGTGTTATCAGTGCCCATGTCTACATGAGACACTTACTGGGCAGTAGCCCATTACTGTGCAGTAACACCATGAGGCACAAATCATGACACAACGCTATTGCTTATTAGTAATGAGCTACTGTGCAGTAAATATCAACAGACTACCATATGGAGATGCTTCTGTTCAGTAAGTCATTTAGAACTTGGTTATGTAATTATGCATGGTAGGGCTGTACAAAGCTTTGGTCAAAGCTTGGCAGCCAAATCAAATAGAATCAGGATACCCTTTAATCTCTCCAAATCAAATCGGAACCCTCCAAATCAATTTGGAGAGATTTGGAGAGATTCTATGATTCATCCATAGACACAGCTTTATGTTTTTTTCTACATATCTTGAAGTACCAGGCACGGCTCATGAACGTTGAGATGGTGAGGTGGATGGAGCATCCCATGGGAGTGCGGGGAGTTCCCCGCATGCTCGGTGGCAGACCCAGAAGTAAACCAGAAGTACTTCCAGTCCCCTTCCGAGTCTACTGTGGAGCACATGGGGGAACACCCCCTGTCCCCTGGCTTAGCAAGTGGTGCTATCCTGGGTCTGGAGCAGTACTCAGAGTACCCCTGTGGCCAGCTGCTGAGCCACGGGGTCATGGGGGGGGGGGTGGCAGGGCTTTGTTTGTGCCTGCCACTTTAAGGGCCTGGAGCTGGCAGCTGCCAGATGCCTGATGAGGGCAGCCTTTTTTAGTCTGGGGCTGCCCATATAAACAGGACAGTTCTGCTGCTGGAGGCCAGGCAACAACATTGCCTGGCTGGAGGGCTGCTGTTATCATCTGGAGGTAATGGAGGAGCTGTAGGGGATGGTAAGGAGGCTCCTGGTCCTGGGCATGGGACCCTGCTGTACCCTGCTGGGAGTGGGTGGCCTGGTGGGGTTCTCAGTGGCGCGGGAGCCCCCAGGAAATGCCAGGCCAGTTACCACCCCGGTGAAAGGCGGGTTGGGGCACCTTAACCCCTACCCCCCAGAACCAGGTGGGTTACCCTTTGTTTGGGGGGCCTGGAGGGTGGACCCCCAGAGAAAGAGAAAAGGCCATAGACTCATGCCTGTCTGGATTTCCCCTGACTGGTCAATGCTGGGGCCAGGGCTGGAAGGGTCCAAGGGCCAGGGGCCCACCGCAAGGAACGCCCAAGAGCTGCGGGCCTGGGGTTCCAGCTGGCCTGGAGGTGGGCCAGGGCTAGTGAGCCAAAGGTCCTGATGGGGACCACACCCGAAGGGGAAGTGGTTCAGGGAGCTATGCTTCCTTGTATGAAGGCAGATGAGACTGCCTGAGGAGAGGAATCAAGGCAGGGTTCAATTAGGAGGATTCTGGGGCCCAGAGTGGGGGCCAATGATTATGATAACACCTAGATGCCATCTGTGAGGCTTGGGCTGAGGTGTAGGGGAGGAACAGAGCCATAGATAGTGCTCCCTGGCATCGGGGTAGGAAATGGGCAGCCTCCCACTTGAATAACATCTATTAATTAATTCCTACAAGGGGTGGTGGGTGAGAACGTGGGCAGTTAGCCCAGAAACAGGTGGGTGAGAACATGGGCAGTTAGCCCAGAAACAGTTTAGCCCAGAAACAGGTGGGCAGGCCATGGTTAAATCGGCCCCGAGAAGGCCCCTTGTTACAGGGTGGTTCTTTGCATGCTCAGCAGAGAGAGACCCCAGAAGGGGCCCCCCCCCCCCTGCCACGCTCCCATGGGATGCTCCATCATCCCTACCATCTCAGCATTCACGAGCTGCACCTGGTACCTCGAGGTATGTAGAAAAAACATAAGAAGTTGTATATATGGCCAAATCACTGATTCTCCAAATCAGAATCTAATCTTCAGATTCAGATTCAGCTGAATTGACTCGGGACAGTGATCTGAATCAGTGAATCGAATCACTGTCCCACAAATTGGGCCAAATCTGAATCCGAATTAAATACTGCCTGCTTTGCATACCCCTAATGCATGGCCAAAAGATTAAGATTAAAAGTGCCTTTGTTCCATGAACTTCCACTGCAATTTAGGTAGGTCCCTATTTATTATATTTATATACAAGCAGTCCTCAGACTTAAGACAGTTTTCAGGAACCAATTGTGTCGTAAGTCGAAATATTGTAACTCAGAACCAATTTTCCCATAGGAAACAATGTTATAAATGGGGGATTGATTCCTGAACCAAGGCCCAATACCTTATTTTCACCAAAACTAACTCAGAATTTTGTACTCAATCAATTATAGATGAGTAATATAGCTACATTAATGCTATATCCCCCAATATAGCTACATGAATGTATTGACATGTATTATTGTAAATAGCAATCATATTGATTTGGAAGGGCTTCTTTCAGGTGGCTTTGCTGGACTTTTTGAAGGGTTCTTGGCTAGAGTCTTCTCACGAGTCTTGGCTGCAGGTTTTTCTGAAGTCTTGTCTGCTTTCTAAAAGAAAGTGTCCAAGGAAGTTTGAACAGATTTTCTCCAGGGAGATGGGTGACACAGCAAACTTGTTCGCTTTCATAGCATTGCATCAGATCAAGTGTTGTAAAGTTGAAATTGATGTCAGAAAGTTGAAACATTGTGTCAATTTATAAACTTTGTAAGTGCAAAACATTGTAACTCAAAACGTTGTAAGACAAGGACTGCCTGTATATAAATCTAATTATCTACTTTGGTTAGAATGTATATATAAGGTGCAAATCTACCCTGCCTTCTACCTTTCCATATTTGCAAGGTTGCTATTTGGCGTTATTAAAACTTTGGTTACAATTTTCATTCTACTACTACCCCAAGGCTATTTGTCAAGTTGGGCTGAATTACCCTAGTGAAAATCAGCAATCTGACAGAACCTATTAAACACTAAACTCACTAGCAGATTGAAAACCAGCCTTTGTCCTTGTACTCATAAATAGACTGATGAAACAGGTGACCATAAGGATGCACCCTTTTGTAATGTTTTCCCCTTTGGTTATGCAGCACTGACAGAGAACATTCAAAATGCCCTCAGCACTGTGATAGAGGTACACAGTTTGATATAGGAAGTAGCTTTTCTCACAGTGACATGCTCCCCATAAAAACAAAAACAACACTTTTTGGTTTATTAATTTAAAAGACGTCACATCACATAAATGGTTAACCATTAAAAATCATTGAGTTTCTATTATTTTTCTCCTTTTACACTTGAGTCCCACAATGAAAAAGAAATGGTGCTTGGTTGAGGTGATAATTGCTTTATTTACATACTGTGAAATACTGGGGAGAATCAGTCAATTCTATTGTCAAATCAAAGTAAATTACAGCAAGATGATTAAGAAGGTAGATGGTGTTTATTAAAATATTTAAAAGTAAAATGCATTGACACTGAGACTCGTATGTCATGTCAATATGTATTATAATACAATAGGGCATAAGTACAAGCTTATTATTTAACACTGAGAGGATGCAATGTACAAAAAAAGTCTTTAAACGTGCTTTGTTTTGTTTTTCATAGCCTGAGCATTGCTTTTGGTAAAATCATCACCTTTGCCATTCTTTTCTTCCAATTCCTGGCACATGTTTTATAAATATTTTACATTGTCTAGTTTTCAGAGCATGTTAAATGCCACAACAATTTGATGTTACTATCTTGTAATAAAACATGGTGTCCCTTTATAACTAAAATTGGGTTTTCTGTAGCCAACAGGAAGTTCAATGATGATCTTTAACTAAATAAACTGAATATATAACATAGCACTTAAAGAAAATGAAGCCCAGACACAAGTATATATAGTCATCAGGGATTCGGGTTTTTTTCTGATTTAAAAGAAAAAATCCCCAATTTTCAGTTTTAAGAAGTAATTCCAAATCCACATTTTTCTGTGATTAAAATGAAATATCACTCTCTGTCTCTGTCTCTGTGTGTGTGTGTATATATATATATATATATATATATATATTAGTGGTGTTTCAGTTAAATCACAGGAAAATGTGGATTTGAGGTTTTTGGTTTTTTTAAACAAATTTGGGGATTTATTGTTAAATCAGAGAAAACCAGGATCTCTGATAGTCACTAATGAAAGTAAAAAAATAGAGTAGTACAAAGAAAAATTCCCTAAGATAAGTCTCAGTTCTCCTGCTACATGTGTGGAAATCTATTAACTTTCCAAATGGAAATGGATTAAGCCAAGAATATAATTTGAAAATGTTTGTTGTTGTCATATTTGGAAAATTAAAAAAAGGACCTTACAATTTGTCATAGAAATACAAGGCTGGAAGAGATCCTAATACTGATCTAGTTGAAGGCAAGAATGTTCCTGTCTGACCCATGCCGAACAAATGTTTACTCTTCTCTAAAAAACTTCCAATAATGGAGATTCCACAATTTATGTAGGTATTCAGAACAAGTGCTTAATTGCTCCCTCTTTCCTTCCCCTCCCCCCCACGCCTTAGCTAGACATTTCTTCCTAATAACTAACCAAAACCTCTGGTTCCATTTTAAGTTTTTTATCATTATGATTATCCAATCTATTATGCATTAATTTTATCTAGATTATTTTTCCTCAGCTTCCTTAGGACACTGGAATAGAAATCCATATCAAAACCCTTACTACAGATGAGCTATGTGGCACCAGCAATGTGAAAGGTTGCAGACACCAATATTTACTATGATTTATTTCCTTTATTTAATGGGGAAAAGAACAACATAAGTCTTTTAAATATAGGAAAAAAATAGCATACAAAAGATAAAGCTCATCTTAAGAAAGTGGGTGAAGGAGAGGTTAGAATCTATAGAAAAGGGGCATCAATGAAGAATTGAGGAGGTTGCTACTCTTTCCACTTTTTAAATACTTCTTGCTGGCTCCTGACCTCCCAGTGGTAGAGGAACATGCAGTGGTATCCACAGAAGGGTTCCTGGGTTCTGGGGCTGGGTTTCTTAAAAGGAGGCATTGCAGACTTCCTTAGTCTTCCCCAGTTAGTTGAATGCCCCTTCCTGAGACAACACAAATTACATCTGCTCATGGAAGGTTTCTTCAAACAATGGAAGTTATGGCCCAGAGGTCATCGTAATTCCCCACCTTTTCTCTCCTGTTGAAAAGGGGGAAGGGTAATTTAAAAGGTATTATTCAGTTTGGGAGGCCCTGCCCTGGCAAGGATATATAAGGCAGAGCCAGCAGGGAAAAGACAGATGAGGGTTCCAGTAGTAAAGGGTTCCAATAGTGAAAGGGAAGGGAAAGCTTTTCCAGAAGGCTTGACCTGGAGTGTAGAGAGGGACAAAAAATGGACAGAACACTTAGAATTGGCATAGAGAAGTGCCAGTTCTGGGAGGAGTTCAAGAGTTAGTGGGCCTGGAGAAAGGTCAGAGCTGGAGAGAGTCCCACACAAGGACCTCAAGTAGACAGGGTCAAGATGGGAGAAATCCATGTAGTACTGTGTGGGTTGAGGGGAAGGTCAGGACCCAGAACTAGAGACAATGGACCAGAGATATTGTGAGGTGTGGGATAGCTGTAAAGGGGATGCAGGAGGCAGTATCTGCAAGGACATCCTTTGAGCCTCAACCAGTGAATACACCACTTGCTGAAGAACAAAGCTCTCTTCCAGTGAACCAAATACTAAAGAACAACAATCCATGGCAGGTGGGGATGTTGGAAAGAGGTCCTGATTCCAGGGGACCCCAAGGACTTGGCCTCAACTTGAGGAAGCACTGGTCTCTGCTTAAAGGCTTCCCCATAAATTGGAAGGAAGAACAAGGTTCAGCCATTTAATATACAAGTGGTTAATTGGTTTATTGCAGGGCTGTTTTGAGGGAACCAGTTGCTAAGGAGGATTTGTTTGTAACCAAGGATAAAGAATTCTGTTGTGGGGAAGAAGTCAGGGGCATATGCTAAAACACTGTCTGTGTGTGGATGGGTGTATGCTGTGCCTATGTAGATGCCTGCTGCCTGTAGATAGGATGGGGGATACTACCGATAGGAAGTTCCTAGAGGCAATGTCCCAAAGACTCTCTCATGTATGCAGATCCACTATTGTCATCAAGGGCTATCCTCCCCTTTCTTCTGCCCAATCTATTCCACAGAGTGCTCACTTCTTACTTGGGAATCCAACAGTCCACACATCTCCTGCATTCCTCTGGAAAGCAAGACAGAACTCTGCCGCTGTTAGTGAAGCAGTTTCCCATCAATCCTCCATATCCTCTGCCCACTTCTCAGATGATGCCACCAATTTACCTATGAGCCCTTCCCTTTGCAGTGGAGCCCTCAGCATTGCAATCTGGTCCCTTCCTTGAACAGCTGTCCCTAGTAGTTGTCCTATGTTTAAGGAATGGCCTTTAACAAGTGGTTATTGTTGTGTCCTCTACAATAAATATGTTTGGTACTTTTCTTATATTTCTGTTATTGACATGCTTTGTCTCTATTTGTAAAATATCAATGCAATGGTGACTAATATGTTAACCTGCTGTTACAGCATGCTGGCCAGTGTGGGTCCTCAGATCCTTTTCCCTGGCAGATTTTTTTTAATTAGCTGGAGGACATATATGGGTGTTACTAATTTCCTGTAAATTTGACTGACAGATGGTTACTTCAACCTTTCACATGAACAGTGGGAAGCTGCAGGGTGGGAATCTGTGTATGTGTAGATGTAATATATTCTACATTGTATTCAGAAGCTACCCCAGTGTCTCTATCACTTCCAAGGTTTTCAGGAATGGCCCTATCATCCTTCCAACCCAGTACCAGAGGGTACTCACCTGCTGCAGAGGGCAAAGCAATATTTTTCTGAGTTTGCTTATGAACCATATAATGCCAGATAAGGTTCTGCAGTAATGGAAAGGCTATGGCTGCTATGCTGGAGTAGACGTGAAGCCTCCACTAGGTGTGAACTTCAAATGGTGCATGGAAAAGCATTGAAGTGTTCATTCATTCACATCATTCATGAAGATGATGCATATATCAGGAATATCCTAGATGATTCTTTTATTATGAGTGTCCTCTTCTCTGCCTCAGGTGCAGCAGGGGTGAGGAACTTCCTTTGTCCATATTGCTTTGTGATTTTTGCTTATGATAAGTTTTATATCAATTGCTAAGTGTGCCTTTGGCATCTTGTGCTATCTGCAGTTATTCTGCTTTAGTGCCAAATAGCCCTTTTGCAACCAGGTCTTTCAAATCTGTAAAGGTGGTAGTCATGCCATGTGATGACAGATATTACTTTGGTAAGGGATTTGAAGTGGTAAGAAAGTAAAATTTAAAATAATGTTGTGAGAAGGTTAATCTCCCAATAATCTGGGAAGCAGCTATTTTTAAACACTTTATGGGAGATGTGTTGTCAAGGTCACTATGCATTGGCTTACTTGTGACAGTGTATTTATATACAGTTTTACACTCTTTAAATGCCACACCAATGTTATTACCTTGTTAAAATAATCCCCTTTTAGTACCTATGTTTGCAGAGGTAAATGGTTCATAGCTTTGGGAGCAGGTCATATTCACATTAGTGCATTTCTAGTGTATGTAGGACTTACTTAATGGGGTAAAATATATTCCATAGATTTTCTGGCTAGTGGGGGAAAAAAGTGATTGTCAGAGACAAAAGAATTATGGAACAGTTCTTCCCAATTCTCTACTAGGCAAAATGGCTGACAGAATCCCCAGTTATCTTGAGAGGTTTCAATATTTCATTGAAAATTAATGCATGCTGTGGAGAACTATCATAGTCATGAACAGGGATCCTGGTTTTCTTTTTAAAAAAGAATCCCCAATTTTTGGGTTAAAAGTAACCCAAAATCCACATTTTTTCTGTGATTAAAATGAAACACCACTATATCTGTATATTAGCAATGTTTCACTTTAGTCACGGAAAAGTGTGGATTTTATTATTTTTTTAAATCTGAAAATTGGGCTTTTTTTTATCAGAGAAAACCAGGATCCCTGATCATGAAACGTGTGGTAAAGTGACTCAGGCCAGCTATTTATAGCTGCCTTTTTTTCACTTTCTACACTTTATGAATTTTTGCATAACTGATTCAATAAATAAGAGCACACATTTTTAGATTTTCATTCAGTTATTTGATATCGTATACAATAAATCTATCTGCTAATCATGCATTTTCTGCCTAGGCTGTGTATTTGGACTGCATTGCCCCAGAAAGGCCTGATTAACTTGAAGATTACCACATAGTGGGGATACAGTTTTTACATGCCCCTCAGTCAAACCATACCTGACCTATCCCTTAATTAGATAGAGAAGATACTATGGGACTTCCTAGCACTGCATAAGGTAGATGATGGATTACTTTATAATGTTGTTGTTAATTTTTATTAGAGCAATGCCTTCTTTTCTGGAGATCTATTGAAAGAGTACAAAATATAGAAATGTACCCAAAGTGTTCAAGGGTGGTATATGAACACCATTATAAGTGCAGTGTTTAGAAAAAGTATCAATCAGAAACTGCATAATTGCAACCAGATTTATAACAGTACTAATAAAAAAATCCCAGATGCTACTTCATCTGCTTTTTCTCTTCTTATGGTAAAAATACACATCCAAGTTTTTACAAGATGCAAAATAAAAGGGAAAAAAAAGAGGGGAATAAAACCCATTGGCAGATGCTAGTGTTCCATTAAAAAGGGAAAATGGGACCTAAAGTAAAGTGGTGTATGCTGGCAAGTGGTGGCAGGGTAGAGCCCTCGCTCCCACCATTGATGTGGGCGTGGCAAAGCTGGGAGTGCAGGCTATGCCCTGCTGCTGCCCGGAGCGAGCTGTACCTGCATCATGCCCCGCCATGCCGGCTGGGCAAGCAGCAGCAGGGCATAGCCCCCACAACTCCCCCGACTGGAGCAGAAATAGGCACAGCAGGAGGAGCCATGGGAAAAGCCCCCATGGCTGCCTTGCCTGGTCCCACCCCCACCTAGCCCAGACTCCCGGCACTTAAAAAAAACAAACAAACCTTGCAATCACCCGCTCTGGCAGTGGTGATTGGGGCCTCTGAGGGCAAGTAGCAGGGCCTTCCCATGCAGCAAGAGGCAGTGGGGGGCAGCAGGGCTCGACATGGTGTTGTGCACTGTCTGAGAGCTGGGGCTGCTCCAGCAGTCAGCCAGACCCAAGCAGTACTCATCCCCAGTAGCCTCAGCTCCCAGGCAGCACTCAGCACCCTGCTGAGCTGCACTGCACCCATGCCATGGGGCAGCTGCCATGCAGGTGACAGGCAAGTGGGGGAAATCCCTGCTGCCCTGCACTGCCCTGTGCTGCATAGTGGGGCTCTGCCATGAGTGCCCAGAGGCCCCAACCACTCCTGCAGCTGGTGAGCATTGGGCTTTTTTTTCTTCTTTTTTTACAGCTCCAGAGTTACCGGCTGCAGGGGTGGTGATTGGGGTCTCTGGGTGCCCATGGAAGAGCCCCCCCACACACATAGTGCAGGGCAGTGGGGGGCAGCGGAGATCGCCCCCCCCCCCCCCCCACCTGGCACCCACTTGGCAGCTGTCACATCACACAGGAGCAGCACTGCTCAGCAGGGCACTTCACACTGTCTGGGAGCTGGGGAGGCTCCACAAGTCAGCTGGATCCTAGCAGCACTCAAGCTTAGCAGTCCCAGCTCCCACGCAGTGCTCAGCACCCTGCCAAGCCACGCTGCACCTGTGCCATGGGGCAGTGGCTACGTGGGTGCCAAGAAGGAGGGGCAATCCCAACTACCCCTCACTGCCCTGCACTGCATGGGGGGCTCTGCCATGAGCACCCAGAGGCTCCAGTCACTGCTCCTTCAGCTGCTGAATATGGGGCTTTTTTTTTTTTTTTAAGTGCCAGGACTAGGCAGGGGATGGGGCCAGGCAGGGGAGCCATGGGGGCTTCTCCCATGGCTCCCCCCCCCCGGGGAGAGGCAGGCACAGCTGGAGGAACCATGGTTGAGCCTGAAGTCAGCCAGTTGTACCTGCTTCTCCCCAGCCAATCTATATCACCAAATCTCTCCAAATCAGCCCCAAATCTTCTGTACCTGATTCATCTGAATTGATTCAGGACAGTGATCTGAATCTCTGAAGCAAATTACTGTCCTCTGAATTGACTGACTCTGAATCCGAATTGAATACTTCCCTTTTCACACAGGCCTAGTAGGCAGCACAGAAAAAAATAGTAACATACTACAACCTACTAGAAGATGAAGTGTAGTTTATCAAAAGTGGAGAAAAATTCTATTTAAAGCAGCCTGTCACAGGACCCTGCTCTTGTACCAGCTTATACCATATTACTATTAGATCTCTTGCCCCTGTAGAAACAAAGGCTGCAGTGATTCATGACGTTATTTTTTCCATCAAGAAATCTAAAACCTATGTAATTCTGAAATATTAAAATAATGCCTCCACCTTGTAGTTATAAGGCACATTTACACATCACCCTATGGCAAAGTAGCGATGCACTACATTGCCATACAGTGCGCTATGGCAATGTAGTGATTATGCGGGTCTACACGTGATCAGCAGCTGTGTTGCCATGGTGGTGTGCTCCCCATGGTGAAATCTAATTGTGTGTTGGGTGCACAGGACAGTAACCACCTGTATTGCACTGTGCTTTAGTACCTCCTTCTGGAAGTAATAAAGCACAGTGCAGTGGAGGCAGTTACTGTGCCATGCGCTCGGCACACAGATTCCAAAAGGAAGTAATAAAGCACAGTGCCATAGCAACATCACTGTATGGCAATGTGTAGATGCATAGAAAAACATTGTGGCATTTCTCTTACATTTTTCTGTTCCTCTAAAGTATTGTTTTGATCAAACACTGACGGATAAGACCTAAATTCTTAATATATTCAACATTACATCAACTAAGAAGTCATCCCTGAACCAAGTAACTTATGTTCCCTTTCTACCACCACACATTTATGAATGGGTAAGTCAGTCCCACTTAAAAATTAAGACCTATTGAAAATGTAAAGCATAAGCCATCCCATTTCACAGTGTTTCAACAGTGCTGTAGCAAAAGAGACTACTGATTATGGTATTTGACCAGCAAGGAGGAGATACAGGTTCTAATCCCCACCTTACACAGATTTGTAATCACCGACTACAGATAAGATATTAACCACGCCCATGCCCAATTGAGTAGCCCGGGGAGGGATCTACGGGGGACTAAGAGGAAAAGTAGAAGGCAGAGGATGCATTGTTCAGTAATTTGGATTCTGACCAGGAAGAGAGGGGACATTATGTTCTAGCATGTGCCCCTGTTCCCAAAGGGACAGTAACTTTACAAGTGCTATTTTACCATTGTAACCAAAGAATACTTAATAAAAGGTAAAGTGGGCCAACTTGGAGAACAATGCTGGAGAGATGTCCAGGAAGCAGTAATTGTAGATTCAACACCACTCTAGATAGATAGGAACCTAAAAACTAGATCTTTTCCTCAAATAAATCCCCTAACCAGTAGGCTCTTGGGCTCAAAGGTGGGAGCCCCCTTCTTCAAAATCTAACACTCAGCAGGCATGGCATTTTGCCTGGTCAAAATTTCAGGACTATTTTCCTGTGTAGCTGCCTGACTGATCATGCTCATTACAGCATCAAGGAGAAAGCTGAATCCCAAACTGTGCAGAATGCCAAAACACTATCGTTATAGATTTATGCATATGCCACTTAAGCACCTGAAGTAAAATATCATTTACCCCTTTCTTCTTCCATGTTCCCTGTTTTCAATGTGACATTAACATTGGCTATAGAATGGTAAAGAAATTAAACATTTCTTTCCATAGGCAGTCTGTTAATATGGAGGTTTAATAGGGAGAAATCTGTAAGCACCATTATGGAAAAGGATTTTAAAATGAATCTTTGTGGATTCATTTTTGGGATGAAGAAATTGTCAAATAATGTATTGCACCCCTACATTTTCTATGTATATTATTAGAGTTAGTTCAAAACATAGTCAAATATATCTTTCAACCTGGGTTTTTCATGAAATGATCTTGGCCTAAATAATATTTACCACATAATTATAATATTATGCAGTGCTCAGTTTTTAAATTTGGTATTTTTAATGAAGCCATATGTCAGTGCACAGCAGTTTCCATATGATTTACAATTTTGAATTATACTCAGTTAAACTTTAAACAAGTGCTTTGATTTTAGTCGTTTGAAATGCCACCTCCTACATGAACTGGATGGGAATAACAGCATTTGTTAATATAATAATGTTTTCAGGCTTCCCAAGGGCTCTGGCAGGTATCATATTTATATATTTTCTGAAGGTAAATCTTCTTATTAGTCATTAATATTTCATGTTTATGATGAACAGCTTCAAATAAAAAAATCAGATGCCTCAACTCTCTTATGGGTATCTTTTTCCATGTTTGATAAACACAGCACTTTAAGTTTTAAACATCAAAAGGCGTCTACATATTCCCTGAAGCAGTAAGCACTGGAGACAAAATCTGCATTTTTCCTTCTCTTCATATTGCCCCTGCTGGTATTTCTATAGCTTATCCAGCAGATACCCTGGAGGTTAACAATATTTGCTTACACTAGTAGAATCAAATGGAACAGGTTGCCTTATTAGAAAGGAGAATGTGCATACTGTGATGTGCTGAGAGTTAGCATTAGCTGTAGCTGATAAACTTCACATGCAAACTTCTCATTTTGATCAAAAAGAAAACACTAGGTTTCAGAAATGGAGCTTTTTCAAAGTACAAAATGAATCTGTAGGCTCCATCTTTGCCCTCTCGTGAGCAAGAGACGAGTTATAAAACATGGGTCATTGATTTCAGTAAACTCTGAAGTTTAGGGTTATTTGGGTTTGGCATCTCAAACATTTAGAGAACATTTGCAAAATTCAGACAATGAGTTTATTACATTTCAGATACCCTTTATGGTCTCCTTTTACATATATATCTCAGGGGTTATTAATAGCTGTAATCGTAGTTGGTTGTTCCTCCATTTTATAATGACATTTTTTTTCAAGGAACAAAGTGGTATTTGAGGGCCATAAACTGACATTTAGTCATGCATAAAAATACTGTTTGGTCTCTAGAAACATTTCAGTGATTAAATAGTATTATAAAAGTGTACTGGTGGAAGCAGAAGGGAAAGGAAACTTGGATGAACTTAATGCAGATCTAGATTTTGTGGTAGATATAATCCAGATTAAAATAACAAAAATGTCACTAATACAAATTATCGGAATGGGGCACAGTAGGTGAATAGAGCAATAAACAATATATTTTTCTGTTATATTTGATCATGTCTTTTCTACTGGGCTATAAACAGATACCACATATGTCCCTGAAGACACCATTTTATCCCAGCACAAAGTGCAGTTATTCAGATGTCTGCTTCCAGTGTCCTGGGACAAACCTTAAAGAGGGTTCTGGGATAAGAAGTGTTTACAGTTTGTATCAGGACATCAGGATGTCCAAATATCTCCCATGGTGATTGCATTCCAGGATTGCATCAGTGAATCAGTGGCAGAAAAGTGGCAGCCACTCACCAAACCCTCATTGGAAGGGTGATGTGTGTAATCCTGGAACTTTCTGGGTGCCTATACACAAGACTGGAGGCTGCTTTGACACGCTGTAATTATAGCATGTCAAAGCAGACTTGATTAATGAAGTCTGCTGGAGTGTGGTGATTATCACACTTCAGCAGCCTCCTGCATTTCATGTATCAGTGTCCCTGTGCTTCAAAACGGTGGTAGGGGCACTTGAAGTAAAACTTCTTGAATGAGCTTTAGTTCAAGCATCCCCACCTCCATTTTTAAGACCGGTGATGTTGATACATGAGATGCTGTAGCGCTTTAATTAGAGCAGCTCTCTGGAGCTACTCTAATTAAATCACCATGTAAAAGTGCCCTTCTATCAGCAGTGGCCTTAGGGAAGGGAAAACTGGGTAACCACCTGGGGACCCACATTTTGGGGGCTCCAAAATTTTGAACCTAGAATGAACCTAGAATATAGCTCAATGTTAAAATAAAATTCTTTGTATTATCAACATTGTATTGAGATACATTCATTGCAGTTTCATGGCTAGGACAAAGTGAAATTGAAATAAAAAATGTCCGGCTTGCTTATAGGTCATAAAAATTAAGCCCCTAAGGGGCCCCAAATAACTCTCTTTCCCAAGGCTCCAACAACCCTAAGGCCACCACTGCTTCTGTTCTGAGACAAACACAGGCACAATTTGTCCTAGTGCAAATGCATTATCTGTTCTTAGCCTCAGTAGTTCTTAGTCACAGAGAGATACCAGTAGATTGACCCATCAATGAGGAAAACATGTGAACTAGATACTACTTTTCCATTGCATTTTATTATTATTGCACTATTCTCATTTGTAGTCCTTTTGCTTTACAAGTGTCATTGGAATCTCAAAACATCCATAATGGCAATTAAAATTTATAAGTTCCATATTTTCTGCCTGCACTTTTTGGAAGGCTTGCATTGTAATATGTGGCCAAGAAATATTAAAATCTTAATGCAATATGTTTCTATTTTACATAAAATTCATTAGTACCAAGAAAATGTGTTAAATGATTTTAAAGAAGATTTTTATATGCTCTTTCCTTGTTTTTCATTATTATTTGGGCTTATATGGAAATTAACTCCCTGGATTTTTAGTAGACAAAAATTTAAATTCAGAAGTACTGAAATACCTAGTCCCTAAGATGGTTTACTAGGTTTTTAATGCTATTAGGCTGAATGACTTCACTTTCTTTTATTGGCATACAGCTTTCACCACAGGGATAATTAAACTCATTGAATATTTGATCAGTCTTAATAAAAAACCAGAAAGAGCAAAAAGAAAGGATTATTAGAGGCAGAAAATGCCATCTTAAACTTGTTCTTTGTATTCAGAAGCAGCATTAAAATAGATAGCTGGTGAATTTTTTTGTAATGTGTACCTCTAGACTAGAACAGAGCTATCCAACTCCCAGCCTTCAGGCCAGCTCTGATTTGTGAAGAAATATCTTTGGACCTGCTAGCTCCAGATGGATCTAAAAATTTGGTGGTGGGAAATAGCAGCAATGTTAATTGATATGCCTCTGCTGCCAAATTTCTGGACCCTTGGGGAGCCTGGTGGGCCAGATAGTATGGCCTTGCATACTAGCTAGGGCACAAAGGGCTGAGACAGCATGGGGCCAGATCCAAGTATTCAGGGCTACATATGAGCATGCAGGGTCCAAACCCACAGGGTGACTCCACACCACTCATATAGTCCATGGCTGAAAGGAATTAGGATCTTTTCCTGAATTAGGAAATGATGAGTGGGGCAAATGAAACACAATACCCTGGGATTTTTGTGATGCCTGGAGTTTACAGTGATGCCTGGACTTTCCTTTCTGTTAGAGAGTAGGTTTAGACTAGGCATCCCAAGGCACTACTTCACAGTCAGGGTGGGTAGCATGTGGAACCAACTTCCAAGGGAAGTGGTGATGGCTCCTACCCTGGGGGTCTTTAAGAGGAGGCTTGACGTCTACCTGGCTGGGGTCATTTGAGCCTGGTTTTCTCTCCCGCCCAGGGCAGGGGGTTGGACTTGATGAACTACAAGGTCCCTTCTGACCCTACTTCTATGAATCTATGAACCTACAATTTGCACCGACTCCTCCAAGTAAACAAGCAAAAATATTTGAACAAAACATATTGAAATTACTATATCAGAAGGAGATAACTTAAACATTTCTGTTCAAGTAACTGTAAACACAAAGCACAAAGTCACCTTCTTATGATTTTTCCTATTATTATGACTGCCTTATCTTCCAACTCTATTTCTCAAAAAAAGTATTATAGATTCTATCTGGATAAAGTTAAGCAGTCTCTGTTCTAAGCTTGATAAAGGTAGGAATGGTATGTCCCATTTATAAACTATCTCACTGGGCTTTTGTGCTTAGGGGTATAACATGTCACTTTCATACCTATATATATATGTCTACAATACGCATTCTGAATTCTAGATGTATCTTTAGCTTCTTTTAATTAAAAAAAAATTGCATTTTTAAATCTAGTGGGGATGCATACAATGTCTAGTAAAGCTCATAACATCATATAGTATATGAAATGTAGATTGAGATGTAGTGACCCCATTATCATGATGTTTAACTGACTCTCTCTTGCAAAGGAAGATAGGCAAGTGATATCATCCTCAATTTTAGGAATGAAAGTTAGTCCCCATATCCATAAAAAGATGAATAGTCATGTTTAAAAAATATTTCTTAATCTAACTCCACTGTAGGCTATTGATTTCAATGGGAGTTAGGATTCTTTGAGGATCTGGACCTCAGGCATCTAAATGGAATTTCAGAGTTAGAGGTGAACTAAATTGTTTTTCACCTAACACCAAGATCAATTTTTTTTTTTTTTAATCTCACTTCATTTTTAGGTACCTAAGGGTGCATATACAAGTGACATTTTGCTTGTGATCAGGCCTCTGAAAATGTTCTACAGCCATGATGTAACACATGTGCACGGCTACAGAGTGCTTTTAAAATGGCCGATCACATGAAAAAGTATCCCAGGTCAAATGAGGTATTACATTAAGGTGCTCTAAAGCAGATTAAGTTTCATATAAAACACAGTGGCCCTGACCACTCTAATTTAGAAAAACTTAGCTGGAGGATAAGGAGATAAATATGGCTTCTTTTTTATCTAATAGCCAATATTTTCACCTAGGCTATGGTGATAGAATTCACAAACATTTCTTAGAGTGGGGACCAGACACCACTTTACTCCTGCCAAAAAAAAGGGCTTAATCACTCATGCTTATTTTTCCTTGATAAACTAGTCTTTTTGTTATTATTTCATAGTAGTACAGCTTCAACAGGAAGGCTGTAGTGTTGACACCGCCCTACAACAAATTAGAACAGAGTGCATTAAAACATTTTTCTGAGAGGTGAGAGCTGCAGGTTTTAATTTCCCAAATTGAAGACAGACTAGAACCCTGGTCACCTACATCTTGTATAAGTGCTTTAACCACTGACCTCTCATATTCAAAGGGAAACACCACCAACTCCTCCAATATTGGTTTTCAGAGAATCTAGGAACCTCTTTTTTCCCCACTTTGAAATAAATGATTGAAGAAGGAAAAAATAATTCTGGATAAGGTGTGATGGATGTAATCCACATTCTTTATCCACTTGTGAAACATAAGAAACCTCCTAATTCTAACTGTTTCTGGACTGGGTTTCTTTTACAGGTTTTTCTCACATCAGATGGTTTTGCATGATGTTGCTTGGCAGTTATATAATATGCCTGATAGGAACAAAGAAAAAAAGAATACCATACCTGTTAAATTAAATTTGAAGAAAAGCCTTGGGCTAATCATTGAATTTTATCATAGTTTACAGTGTCCAATTCAGACTCAAAAATAGATTATAAAGTTATAATTTCAAGTAATAAACTGTGTCTGAAAGTTATTGGGCTTGTCAGTGATTTTTTATTAGATTTTATCATTAAAATGTGACAAAAATAAAGATTATGTTCCACTTGAATGCAAAATGTTCACTTTCCTGTTGTCATTTCAGGAAAAAAAGGCTTGTCTGTGAAAAGTGGTTTGTAAATTCAAACAAGCACTGAACCTTGCTAATCTCATCACCAGAAGCCAACTTCCTGCAGCCCAAAACACACAGAATGGCTCCAGGCCATGCCATGACAAGATGCACAAAACCTGCCAACAATATCTCCAGTGAGGAGATACCTTCACAATAAAATACATATCTCCATGAGGGTACCAAAGGGTCCTGATGGAAAATATGTGGAAACACCAAGCAACAACTGTGCCCACGAATGAGCACGCACTGAAAATCTATCAAAGACAACAACAGAACACCACCTGTCTCCAGTCTCTCAGGCCTGCCTGCTCCTCAAAGGGAATTTACAAACCACTTTTCACAGAAGAGCCTATGAACTACACTTCATCAACCTCCTAGGTACAGAAATTCATGGACTCAATATAGATATTGGAATTCTGACACACTGCAAACTGCCAGACATCTGGCTCCCCAGGTACTTCTCCACTTTTACTTGCATGTCTACATCTCCCTTCCTCCCCACTCCGGTGTGTCCCTCATGCCCTGATGCCTCCATTTCCATTTTCATTGACTGGCTTTCTTGCTTGCATTGCAAGCCAGCCTCTGGCTTCTTTACTATTCCTTCCATCCAGAAACAGCACACACACCAACCTTAGGTGTTTCCTCAGCCTGACAAAGGATTATTCAACCTGAAAGTTTGCATCCCAGGCAGCTAAGCTGAGCTCACCTGGAGCTTCACAGCTCCACTAAAACCAGCAAACCTCAGGCCTATCAAAGATGTGACAGGTTTGGGCTTTCCCCAGCCAGGATTTTATGTGCGTGTGGTGGCTGGAGGAGATGGCTCCTCCTACCCACCTTTCACCAGGGGGATCCTTGGTTCTGGCATTTCCTGGAGTCCCATAGGCCTCCCTCACCCTGGCAGAGTGCAGTTTTAGTGGTCATGCCCAGGACGTGGGGCCTCCTCCTTCCCCATAGCCCATACCTCCAAGTTCATCCTGGCACAGAAGCTCAGCAGGGACATATCCTTCCCTTGCTGGCTGGTGATGCAGTGAGTGCCCCCTTCAGCTCTGAGTGGGGAATTAAATGTTTTGTTTTTTTTAAATGAAAAAAGGAAATAAGTGAGGACTGAGTGAGGAGGGTGGCATTTACTCTGTCTGCACCTGGAACTTGGGGAACTCCAGCACTGGGAAATTCACCTTGAGGAACACTAGCTGCTCCACCAAACCAGGATCCAAACAGGTGAGGTGGGATGTCAATACATCCCCAGCAATGCTGAACACCCTCTCACTCAGAATACTTTTTGGTGGACAGGATAAGTGTTCCTGGGCAACTGTGGCCAGATCTGGCCACATCTGGCTGTGGCTTATCCAGTAGGCCAAGGCATCACACAGCAGTGGCTCCATGTCCCTGGTGAGATAGGCAGCCACCAAGGCCTGAATGCTATCTGCCTGATGGTGGGGTCTGGTGCCTCTGGACTCCAACATGGAAGCCATGTCCTTGGCCCACATTGGCAGCACCTGTGGTGGAGGAGATTGGATGGTGGATGATGTGCTAGCATGGGACTGTGGATCCTCCTCTTCCACTTCCACCCCCACCTCCACCATTCTGCCTCCCTGACTTGCTTCACCAGCACCTCCATTCATTGATTCAGGGTTTGGCTGCTGCTTATGCTGGCCTTCACCCTCAGGTCACACATGGACCATACTGGACTACAAGGGATCAAACCATTTCCTGATGCCTACCTCCAGCTGCCTCACCAGTGCCTGCATGTCTGGTAACAGTGGCTAGCCCCAGCCAGGAACATTGATCCCCTGGAAGCTCTCCATTTGGCTCTGAACTTCCCTCACTACAGGGATCACCTGGCTAAGGAGGGTATTGCCAGTGCTGAGGGACTCATTGGCCTCAAGGAAGGGCTTGCGGACTGCTAAGTCTCCAAATCCTGCATGGGTTTGTGCTTCAAGATGTCCCAAAGCATTTTGCCCCCCCCCCCCCCCCCCCCCCCCGCTTGATGCTCTGGTGGAAGTAGCCTGCTACGTTCCTACATTTGGAAATGAGCTTGCTGGTGGTGCTGGCACCGTCACCACCAGCCCTGTCCCCCTCCTCCTTGACAATGAGGTGGAACTTATGTGCAACACAGCGGATGCCAACAAAGTTGGCATCATGGATCACCTTGACCTTATTATCCTCATTGTCAGTGATCATGAACCCATAAGTGAGCTTGCCGTACCCAACGAGCTACCCCCACACCAAGTGGTTCATGGCTCCCATGATCTCTGTTGCCATATGGGACTCATCCATCACCTTGGCTTGAAGGAGAGTCCACCAAAAGCATGACTGGTCACACCAGTGTCCTATGAGGGACAGGTAGGCATGATCTACACTCCAGCTGCTCCAGATGTCCAAGGTGAAGTGAAAGGCCACCTGCTGACCTGTCTTGCACAGCTCCTCTCTCAAGTACTACCTGCCTCATACAGCTGAAGGTGGTATGTGTGGGCACTTGTTATGATGGGGACATGAGCAACATGACCTGCCTTAACCCTGGCTGCTCAACTAAGGAGAAGGGCTAGCCATCAACAGCAAGCATGCTCTAGGTGAGCAGCAATGCTCTGGATGATCTTGTTCACTCTTGCAACATGTCCCCTCTCTCTCCACCTTTCCCCCACTGTTCCAGGGTGCCCTGCCTCTGCCTTGGGGGGATGGGGGCTTTGGAAAGAGGGGAACTTCCCTTTGGATATGCTCCCACAGGTGCCAGGCTCAGGAGATGCAAGGGCAAGGGGATGGTGCCTTCAGAGATGCATCAGCATCCCTGTGGTGCTCATGTGTTTTGTTCCCTTGCTCCAGCTGGTTTTTGCTCAGCAGTGCAGACAGATAGCACATATGGGATCATATGCCAGCTCAAAATGACCCCAGACCACACTACCTGCTTGCTTCTGGGGTGCGGGTGCATGTGTGGATTCTGCAGTTTCCCCCTCCTCAGCAGGCAGAGGCACAACAGCACGAGGAGTGGACTCAGCTGAGCTGCTTGCCTCTGCCACCTCTACCTTAGCCTCCTCTGAAGTGCCCTCTGGGGAAGGAGACCTAGCTCTAGGGGAAACTTGAGGGGTGTGGAGCACAAACGAAGCTGATTCCCCCTCCTTCTCCAGAATTTCTCTTGCTATGGCACTCAGATCCGGATCCAGCTCCAGCTCTTCCTCTGGCACTGAAAGGGTCAGCATGGGGAATGACACAGGGGTAGAAAAGCCTGTCATGCTGGTGCCGGTACTGCTCCTTGTTGTCATGGTGGTGGGGTCCAGCTCCAGCTCTTCCTCTGGCACTGAAAGGGTCAGCATGGGGAATGACACAGGGGTAGAAAAGCCTGTCATGCTGGTGCCGGTACTGCTCCTTGTTGTCATGGTGGTGGGGTCAGGATTATGGCTGGTGCTCTTGGAGGGGATGCAGTCTCAGGCACAGGCAGTGGTACTGCTCCCCTCTCCTTGCTGTTTCTGGAAGCTTCATCCCTGCTAGTTGTAGGAAAGAGGCTGTGTCTCAGTTTGGGGGTGGGGGAGACTTGGAACTTACACCTCTCCTTCTACCCCTTCTTCTGCTTCTTCCTGAAGGCTTGCCAGCTGCCTTTCCAGCATACTTCATGGTGTGTTTCATAGTGTCTTGCTTTTATAAAAAATATATAAATTTATCTGCATTCCTAAATAAATTCTATAGTGTGATATGCCACAAGATATAAATGTATAGAAATAAAAATATATGTATCTGCATTCCTATTTAAATTCTATAGTGTAATATCCAATATAATTATGAAATAAGAATAAATCAATGAATATAATAATAAAATAAAAGGATCTAGAAAGAAAGCAAATGTATTGTGGAATCCCACCTGCTAGGCTAGCAAGTAGGAAATCAAATCAATGGTAGCAGTAGCCTTTGTTGTCTAACGCTCCTGAGCTGCTGGAAGATAGCTCAGTAACTGTCAGACTCCAAGGCAGAAAGCAGGGCAGGTCAAACAATGCTGCCTTTTATGCTGTTTTTCCATCCCTCCCCCAGAGGACTGGGATTGGAAGGGACCTCAGGGAAGGATCACAGTCAGTGGCCACCTGCACAGTCAATATGAGAGCAGTCCTGCCCTTCTCTTCTCCCCTCTTCCCCCTCTCTCTCCTTACTTTCTGTTTCCTGCAGGCAAGCCCAGCTTCAGCTTCAAAACTCGAAACATTTAGAAACTTTCAAAACATTTAAACTGCCCTCATTTTGTTGTGAGGCTGTTAAGAAGCCCTTTGTTTCATTTCTATTTCACTGTTTTGAGCTTGAAACGAGTCAAAATAGCATCAAAACAAAACATCCAGTGAAATTTCACACAGCCCTAATCTATATATTAGTGTTGTTTCATTTTAATCATGGAAAATGTGGATTGGCTCTACTTTTTTAAATCTGAAAATTGGGTTTGTTTTTTTTTCATCAGAGAAAACCAGATTTCCTGGTTGATCACCAGGCTCCCTAGTAGCAAGTCACAGTTGCGCAGGTCAGAGACAGCATTAAGCGTTAATCTGCAAATACTCTGAAACTGTTCTGACTTTAAAACTGCCAAACATTATACAGATTTAGAACGGTTTAAAGGTAACTTGTAACACAACCCTAACTGGGCTCCTAAATCATGTTAGTACATTCTACTCCTGCAGCCAGGCACCTAAATGCCAGAAGATGTCTCTTTAGGCTCCATTAGCAACCCAAATTATTTTTAAAAATCTGCTCCTGATACTCTCATCCTGAACAAAGATGTGAATACTCCCACAGAATCCATAGCATGTGCTTAAAGACAAATGTGCTTTGTTATATCAGAGCTTAATCACTGATACTAAATGCAAACACATTTTTAATAATTTCTTACAAAAAGGAAAGACTTGCTCATGATTCACAGCTCACAAAATTAAATAAAAAAGAACCCTCTCCTGAGTAATACAAAGTATACAGGAATTAGCTGCTAAGAATTCAGCTAGAAGCAATTTGAGAAGTAGCTTTTCAGCACTAGATACTTGAAAATGCTTATTAGTAGATGATAATGTTAAACCCGAGAATATAGTAAACCAGAATGGAAATTATTGTCTATGTAAAACATGCACAATTGTTGAGAAAAATTAACTTGACTATCTTAAAAAAATGAGATTCTGTGTCTTGGTATAAGCAGAAGAGCCACATATGTGAAAGCAGAAATATTAAGTGACTCTGGGATGAATCACCAGTTTAGGACTTTTTTAATAGTGATCTTCAGACCATGAGCTTCCAGAAGGAATAGAAACACAAAACAATGAATTAATTGATCGTGACTAATCCAGAGCAAGACTGTAGGACTTGTGTCTCTAGCACATATGTGCTAAAAGGCTTAATGAAGTACACAGTTACAAAGCAGCAATCCTGCCATGATCAAAGTGCTCAAACATATTGACCACAACTTACATTCACAAATCCTTTTTCCCTGGGGTATCTGTATCTTCCTGATATGGTTTCTTTTTTACACTGTTCCTGCTACTTGAAGCTAAGAAAACAAAAATCACTTCTGTTTTCCAATTACTATTAATCTCTTATTTCTGCCAGGAAAATAGTGATTCATGCAAATGACAATGAAAAGCAGATCTTGTCCACTTCCCACCTGGAGGAGTAAGTCATCCATGCTTCATGGATTCTTAGACAACATTTATTTCCCAAGGCATGTGTTGAATATGTACTCTTATCTGGTCACTTGGATTCTCCTATTTAATTCTTGGGGAGTGTATACTTCTCTCCCCAAGTATAGATCTGTTTGCCAGGTCAAGTGCCTTTCCCTGACTAGGGAAAATGTACACCCTTCATGGCATAAAGTTCACTAATTCCATATCAAAGAAATTAATCCTTCTAAGAAGACTTTGCTTGGACTTTCCTTCAACTAACATTCCTTCCCTGTAAAATGTAAAACCTTATTGTTTGGGATGAGCATAGTTTCATGTGTCTTGGCTCATGTCTATATGGGCCTATTAGGCTGGCTATTAAATATAACCATTACAGATGTGAATTTTCAGTGGGCACATATACATATGCATATTAATACAAAGCAATACACTCCAATGCATATTGCACCAGAGTTTATTGCTCCTGGGCACCACATTTACACAAGCACCTGGGACCACAGCATGTTGCATAATGTTAGAGGAGCCCCAGCTGACTGAGGACCCAGGGAGGTCAACCTGCCAGCCCAAAGTTCCTCCACCTGGCTCAATGTGCTGTGGAAGGGCTAGATAGGGCACAGTAGTGCTCCAGTTTTGGTCTATTCAGCAGGCAGCCTCCTGCACTGAAGCACCCTCATGCCCCAGCCCACCTGGTCAGCATCTATATGTGCATTGCTGCACATGAAAAACCCCTGCAGCAGGATGTAACCTGCTGTGGAGTTTATTACTTCCCTGCAGCCTAACAGGGTTGCACATGTAGATGCCAAGACATTTACTGCAAAACTAATTAGGCAACTCCATAGTAAAGGTCTCATGTACATGCACCCAGTGATTAACTTTCTCAGTTGGCTAGGTTTTGTTCCTCCCTTGGTTGCAAACCTTATTGTCTGGAAAGTAACACTTGACTTATTGCCCTTTATCACATCCCAGACATACTATAAAAATATAAAAGTAAGTTCATATTAAATACTGTTGTTCCTACACACATAAAAATGATACAATTAACCACAGCTTAATATTAGTTTCATAGATTTCATAGACATCAGGGCTGGAAGGGACCTCGGAAGATAATCGAGTCCAGCCCCCCGCCCAAAGGGCAGGAAGTCAGCTGGGGTCATAGGATCCCAGCAAGATAAGCATCCAGTTTCATCTTGAAGGTGTTCAATGAAGGCGCTTGAACCACCTCTGGTGGCAGGCTGTTCCAGACCTTGGGGGCTCGGACAGTAAAGAAGTTCTTCCTTATGTCCAGCCTGAAACGATCTTGAAGTAGTTTGTGACCATTCGACCTCGTCATCCTTTGGGGCGCTCTGGTGAACAAACGTTCCCCCAAATGCTGGTGGTCACCCCTGATAAACTTGTAGGTGGCCATCAGATCACCCCTGAGCCTGCGCTTTTTCAGGCTAAAGAGCCCCAGGGCTCTCAGCCTGTCATCGTAGGGTCTGCAGTTACAAATAGTTACAAATAGAGATCAAACACTACATTTCCAAATCTAAGGACGGGCTAGCATTACTTACAAATAGATAATACGCACTATATAAGTAAACCTAATTAAGAAAATCTATGCATGGTATTCCAAAATCCCCCGAAATATTTCTACTTTGAGGCTTAATTTTGTCAGAGAAAAAAAAAAAAGGTATTTCTGGACAGAAATGTTTCAGTTAAATGATATTTCATCTGAAACACAGATTCATCATGATGGAGGTCTTTTTGCAGAAATATGGTTTCAATTAAACTTTTGTCATGATCGCATACACAATCAGTCCAGGGTGATTATTCTAGGTCAGGATTTTACTGGAATAGAAACCAAGCCCAAAGCTGTGTGTCAAGACAAGGTTCAAGATGAGATTGTGGTCAGAGCAAGCAGTTAATCTAGACTGAGAGGTCCATGTCACAGGTTCAGAGAATGTAGTCACAAGCTAGATGCTCAGAGCACATATTCAAGTTTAAGAGTTAGAAGCAGGCCAAATGTACAAGTCAGCTTGCTGCTGTGTGGTCTCATCTTACATTGGCCATTGTGAGTGGGGTTCTCTTCATGGGGGAAGATTCAGCCTGATTCCCTGGGTTTGGCACCGGATTAGCCCCAACTGGGCTTCAGCTCATTACAGTTTCTCAGAAAAACAAAAATTGTAGAAATAGCCAATAGTCTGGTAGTTATAGCAATACCTGTACAATATGGAAAACTAGGAGTCTCAGGAATAAGTTCCTCGGTCATTTTCTCTAGAGCTCCCTTATTGGAACTGTTTTACTTTATAAAAAATAATGAAAGATCCAAATGGCCAAAGAAAGTCCAAACCTGACTTCCTACCTTTGCAATTGGTACCCTCACCAGACATATGAGAAATCCAAATTGAAGCCCCTACTCAGAAACAGGAAAAACAAAGGACCTGAACTTGAGTTGCCCACAACCCAGGAGAATGCCATAACTACCAAAGTATTAGCTCATCTGTTTTTGTGCTCCCTTCATGGAAAGTATTAAAGTGTTCTCGTTTCTGTTCTTATGTAGAAGCAAAATCTTAAAACCTCAAATGTTTTTGTGCATCAGAATTTTAGTTTTCTCACTGCTCTATACTGGAGCAATTTTGAATAAAATCATGGAACACATTATTAAACCTGAAGCAATCTAGAATTAATAGAGTCGCTATTTGGTCTGATTGAAATGAACGTTTTTTTTTCTGTCTCTGTTTTTTCTTTTTCTTTTTTTTTTAATCTCCTGCACAGTAGAGAAATATTTAATTCAGGGAATTTCACATTAAAAATACGTACATTCCCTGTAGGCCAAATGGAATAGGAGCACCAGAATATGGGTCTACGGCAATTTGCTAGTTTATAAATGCAAAGCATCTTTCCTGGGTAACCTGCCAAAGACCCTATTCATTTTAATATATTTTGAATTTTTGCAGATGTAGGATGGTGCTGTGAATGTGAATCTGGGAGCATTAATCATTGATACTGCAGAATATATGTACTCTGACTTTTGTCATAAAGATCCACTCAGCCTTGTATGTCTTTCCTGACTGTGTTAGAGAAACTAGAAGTAGATGAATGCTGACATAGCAGTGATAAATCAGTTAGCTATATTGCTAAGAGAAATTGACAGTGGTATAAATAGCCTTCACAAATTCAGCATAACCTCCAGGCTCTTTCCAATAAATATCCTCTTAGTATAGTTATTTTACTAAAACTTTGATTTCTCACTTTAAAATTATATTTGAGAGCTTGATTCAATATGAACTTAGTGCAAGAAACACATTATTTTACACTATTTATTTTGATTTCTCCGATTTTATAATATATTAAATGAATGTCTGTACAGTGCTCTAGGTACCATATGCATATCCATAGCTATTCTGCCAAAGTTGAAGTCCTCCAGTATCCCAGAATGCAGTGACCCCTCCTGATGCAGGACGAGTAGTGATACTGGAATGCAGCAGGGCTTGGCAAGGTGCCTCATCCTCCAAGGATATCAGACAGTGCAAAAATCACCATCTGAACTCACTCTGTTCCCACTGGCAGCAGCAGGGAGGATAGCCACAGCCTGAGATCTGGAGAAAAAAAGGATTGGGCTCCTCAGAGCTCAGATGGTGCCCAGCTGGCTGGCAGCCTCGCCAGTTGGATGTAGGGTGGTGGATACCACTTAAACTCCAGAGAAAAAAGGATTGGGCACCTCGGAGCAAGTGAGCAAGCTCCAGAGCTCCAGCCCTGGAGCTATCTGGTCTCATTGAAAGTGACACAGTGGCTATGCACTGAGACCAGGACTGCAAGGGCCCTGGCAGCCCTGCTCTCAGCATGGAACTGCCACAGCTATATGAGACCAGAGCCCGGGGGAAGCAGCTTCTTTCCTGCATCTTTCTGGACTCATTGCAACTGACACCATTGTGGGCCTACTCTCTTCCTGGTGAGGGCAGCAGCACATCTACACATTCATGAATGTGCCCTAGTTAACTGGCAGACAAGGTTCCTTGGGTGAATTTGATATCTTTTATTAGACCAACCCAAATAGTTGGAGAATAGTTATTAAGCAAGCTTTTGGGTTCAAAAACCCTTTGTCAGGCTAAGGAAGTTTCAGCAGTTGGTGTGTGCTCTTTCTGGATGGAATGAAAAGTAAACAAGCCAGGGGCTGGGCTGGACTGGGGAGTCAGTTGCCAGGCAGATTATAATGTATCAAAAATCCAATGTCTATGTTTAGTCCATGATCTCTAGTATCCAGGAGGTTGATGAAATGGAGCTCATAGGCTCGTCTCTGGGAAGTGTTGTGTAGGTTTCCCTTGAGGATCAGGACTGAGAGATTGTAGAGAGAATGGCCCTCCTGTGAGAAATGTGCCCCCACCGGTAATTGTGTATTTCTGTCTTTGATGGATTTCCGGTGTGCGTTCATTCTGGTGCTCAGTTGTTGTTTGGTTTCTCCTACATATCTTCCATCAGGGCATTTGGTGCATTGGATGAGGTATTTTACATTTCTGGAGGTGCAGCTGTAAGATCCTGGGATGCTGATGGCTCTGTTGTGGGGTGTAGTAATTGTGGGGGTGGAGGAGATGTGTTGGCAGGATTTGCATTTCTTGTCCTGGCATGGTCTGGATCCTTTTGGTGTGTTCTGGGCTTGAGGAAGTTTGCTTCTGGTGATGAGGTTGGCGAGGTTCGATGCTTGTTTGAAGGCTAGGATGGGTGGTTCTGGGAAGATCTTTTTAAGAATAGGGTCTCTGTCTAGTAAGGGTTGCAATTTTTTGAGGATTTTCTGTACAGGTTCAAGGGAGGGGTGATACGTCATAACCAGCGGTGTGCGATTTGTGGGGGGGTTTCTTCTGTACTGCAGCAGTTCTTCACGTTAACTGCACATTTAATTTAGTACTTCCTTAATGAAGTAATAACTGAATGCAAAGTAATTAGAGTTACTGTGCAGTAGTGCAGCACGTGGTTATTTTGTGATGCTTACTGCACATTAGCCTAATAACTTTGTTCATTTGGTATTAGCACATTTTTAACCACCACACTACTGTGCAGTGTTATTAGGCTAATGCACAGTAAGTGTCTCGAATAGATGCACCCACTGTTCCTGCTCCTAGTCCTGCCCCTGCTTGCAAGGCTTTAGTGGCAAGTCACAGCTGTGCAGATAAAGGACAGTCAGAGCAAGTTGTTTTGCCTTACTGTGTGACTGCCCCACTAAGCTGAATAACATTAAGCCAATTAATATTTATTTAGTTTACAGTGTAAGGTCTAACAAGGCCCTTAATCTTCAAAATACTAAGTGGGGTGAAACCTGGTTATCTCAAGGGCTGTGAGCTTAGGTACAAATTCTATCTTAAGTCTAGATTTTCTGAATTCTGTGGAGATGCATTATATTGATAATTGTGATATTGCATTTGAGATTGTACGGGAAGGTGTCAGCTGCAAATATGGGTCAGTGTACTGTTACATCTCATTGCATATGCCACTATAAAAACTTGATGCTTCTATGTTTTTTCATTGTTCCTTTCTAATGTGGCAGTAAATGTACATATGATGAATGGCAATGTAAAGCATACTGTTAAATTTCCCATTTGTTTTCAATGGCAATTGTTAATTATAGATTGACATTTAGATTTTGGACATTGTGTGTTGAGAATTTTTTTTTTTTTAAATCCTGTATGGAAGAAAGTATTTTAAAAATGAGACTGGGCCATAAATAATCAAAGCATCTGTGTTTATTACTACGTTTCTGTTATTTCTATATGAATTTCTGGTCTTATCCCTAGTGGATTAATTAAACTTTTTTTTTTCCTGAACTATTATGTCTTTGATTTTAAAGAAAGTGATTCATCATCTAATGGCAGTACTAAAATATTAAAATATAGAATTTTCTTAAGAAAAAATACAAGACCAATAATAATCATAAATATATATTTTAAAAGTTTTTGAGAAAATCTGATAAAATCATATGGCACTGATAGCTTTAAGAACAAAGTCAGTCAAGTGAATTTTTAATGGACTTAGAATGATTTAAATTCCATCCCTGATGATTTTACAAATTGATACAAATTAAATGATTTATAGCTAGGGACTAATCAAGCTATGTAGATAACCTCTGATTTTAATTTCTATGATTGGAGTTTTGTAAGTCTTGGAAATATTTACATAATGTTTAAAAAAAGATGGAGCCCTAAAACATATGAAATAATCAGAGACTTTTTTTTATAAATTATTATAATTTTGATCATAAACAATTATAGTTTTTCTTTTAGATATTCAGTCTTGATTATTATTTTAAAGAATTTTTCCAGGTGTTATGTATATGTTGGATTTCAAGGAGGAACCCAGCATATACTCTATTCCTTCCTAAGGTAGAATGGATCAAATAGTTTGCTTATCTTACATTTGCACAGATTACGCTGCAAACATTAATGGAGTGACATGTGATTGTGCTTTCAAAAATTTTGGTTTCATGTCTGGATGGAAATAGAGATCACTACAACAGGTCTTCTGTATCCCTCTTTCTATTGGATTATCTCTTGTTTTTTACTGTCTTTCTCTCAGCATAGCTCTTCTTCACACTTGGACACAAAAACAATGAATGTTTATTAGGTGATTTTCCTCCTGGGCACTAGCTTTTCTCCACACCCTTTATTTTTATTTCTGCAGCAAAACGTTTCCCTCAAGGCTGTGATTCTTCAGAAAACAGTGCTATTCTTAAGAAAAAGGACTTTGTTTCTTAAACTCAATACATTGACTTTGTCTCTGTCGTCTGCCTCTTATGTTTGCCTTAACTGAGGCCCCCTATATACATTCCTGGCTATATATTAACTGGTTAATTGTGCAATCATAATTGTGCAATCACCTTAACATCAGCTAAATATGCAAAGTAGCTATTGCATGACTAAAAGCTTTAGACAGCTTTAAAGTTAGACCTAAAAAATGTGTACTAACTATATAACTAGTAGCTATCAAGCTTTAATTTGTACGTGTTGTTGACAGGGCTCCCAGCCACAAGGTGCTCTATGCCAAATTTCAAACTCTTGAGCCCTGAGGATCACAGCTACAGTGATCCCGAACGTTTGGATCCCACAGAGATGCATGCACAGCTAGGACCAGGAGTCCATGCACCCCGTCTTTATTGTATAAACCCAAAATAGAATAAATACTACAAATATGAGCCAACGTGGGGAGGATACATAAATTAGTTCATTATAAACATTTAACATAAAGAAGAAATCCAGAAATGTTTTAGGGACTGATTTAAGGACCACAGTTTTATAAATCTTGGTCACACAGGTAGTTTACACAAGCTTGGCTTACATAAACTATTCTACTGATTTCTGTGGGCTTGCCTAAGCAATTAAGGCTTGCAGAATCAGGGTCTCTACTAAAGGTAATACGAGAAGCATTTATCCCCAATACATCCAAAACCTCTCTCTAACCTATAATGCCTACTGATTGCAGGCAGAAACCCAATTAAGAAAAAAAAAATTTTTTTTGATAGTACAGGGACTTAGGAGTCTGGATAAATCGAATCCATTCTGTGCACTGCTACTGACCCATTAAAGGGGAATCAAACAATAGTTTTCAGCCATGGTAGTAGCGGGGTCATCAAAACCTTGTAAATGTACTGTAGGTTGCCACATGAAATTAGCACTGTTAGGTATGCAAAGATCTACACATGATTGACAACACAAACTCAGAGATTTCAAATAGGAATCCAACGTATCAAAAATATTCTGGCCTGTTGTGGTTTTTCAGCATTCTGCAACAGAATAATTCCTGTATTATTTTTCCACAGTCAAAAATGACTGAGGGAGAAAAGCTGGCATTTTCTGAGGGCTGTCTTAAATCTAAGAGAAAAATCCTTTAAATTACAAAGGTTGAGAACCACTGGTCTGAAAGAAGGCATGGCATCTCCTGCCATCATTGAATGCAATTATAAATTAGGGATAATGGTACCTGCTTCAGAGGGGGTTATGATAATACTAAATTAAATAATGTTTGTAAAGTCCTTTGAGATTGTTTTTCAAAGAGCTACTTTGTATAACAATATAATAAAATTATGCTATAAACATTAATTCACTCCATTTGTAGTGGTGAAGAAAAATGATTTTTTTCTAAATGCTAATTTTCCCAGGTCCACATCCTCTAGGCTTCAGAAAATTCCAAATGCACCAAAACTACCACAGCTGCATTGTGCAGAAAGGCATCTATATAAGTGTACTTAGAAGTAATATTCTAATAAGATAAATTATTCTACCTCCATGGCAGCCAAGATTTTTGGTATCAGACTTCGAGGCCATGGGACCATGCCAAAAGGACCATCAGGAACTGGCTACATAGAGGTTTTTCTTCAATATAAGCATTGAATTCCATTGTAAATACATTAATATGGGCTTTATAGAGAGGATAAAATGTTACACTAACCTCCTATTTTTTCTGTTACTTCATATCTCATTTGTATATGAAAAAAAATGGCACTCAAAGTCCATGATTAAGTTTACTAAGACATTCAATTAGAACTTAAATAAAGACAGAAATGTAGTTTCTGTGCAATCTTAGTTCACTTCCCTCTTCCACTTGTGTTATAAGAGTCTTAAATGACATGGTCACTTTACTACTGATTATAGAGAATCCCTGCATTATTCACTTGACAGAAAGACTCCTTTTCCACTGTCCTTAATACCCCTTTTCCAGCTTATGAGGTTATGGTCTGGCAAAGAGATAGGCTTCTAAAAACAAGGTCTTGTAATGGGAATTAGAAGGCAAAGTTCATAGCAGTTAGTGCTACCAATCATGCCTGAAATTCATTTACTTTCTGCATCTAAATCTATATGTATATAGATTTAGATGAGGAAACTAAATTAAAATCACCTGGACAAGGGAGAGGAGATTGATGTCATATATCTTGACTTCAAAAAAGCTTTCAATCTCATATCCCATGATCACCTCTTGGCAAAACTGGCTAACTGTGGCCTTGGGTCCACCATGAACCTCTGGCTGGGGAATTGTCTAAGTGGTCGTACTCAAAGGGTGGTGGTTGACAGAAGTCAATCATCATGGTGCCCTGTGACCAGTGGAGTCTCCCAAGGCTCTGTCCTTGGACCTGTATTGTTCAACATCTTCATTAATAATGTGGACATTGGAGTCAGAAGAAGACTGACCAAGTTCGCCGATGATACCAAACACTGGGGTAAAGCATCCACACCTGAGGACAGGAAGGTGATCCAGGCTGACCTCAGCAGGCTCAGGAAATGGGTGGATGAGAATCTGATGGTGTTTAACACTGAAAAATGCAAGGTTCTCCACCTTGGGAGGAAAAACCTGCAGCATCTTTATAGGCTCGGTAGTGCTATGCTGGCTAGCACTATGAATGAAAAGAACTTGGGGGTCATGATTGACCATAAAATGAATATGAGCCTTCAGTGTGATGCTGTGAATAGTAAAAAGAGCAAAACGCTAGCTTGCATCCATAGATAATTCTCAAGTCAATCCCAGGAAGTCATTCTCCTGTTGTACTCAGCCTTGGTGAGGCTGCAGCTGGAGTATTGCATCCAATTTTGGGCTCCACAATTCAAAAAGGATGTGGAGAAGCTTGAGAGAGTCCAGAGAAGAGACATGTGCATGATCAGAGGTCAAGAAAACAGACCTTATGACAACAGGCTGAGAGCTATGGGGCACTTACCCTGGAAAAGTGCAGGCTCAGGGTGATCTGATGGCCACTTATAAGTTTATCAGAGGCATTCACCAGGATCTGGGGGAACAATTGTTCACCGGAGCGCCCCAAGGGATGACAAGGTCAAACAGCTATAAGCTCCAGCAAAACCATTTCAGGCTGGACATAAAGAATAATTTCTTTACTGTCCAAGCCCCCAAGGTCTGGAATAGCCTGTCATCGGAGGTGGTTCAAGCACCCACATTGAACTCCTTCAGGAGAAATTTGGATGCTTATCTTGCTGGGATCCTCTGACCCCAGATTTCTTCCTGCCCCTTGGGCAGGGGGCTGGACTCGATGATCTTCCAAGGTCCCTTCCAGCCCTAATGTCTATGAAATCTATGAAATCTATACAGTAAATATATATATATATATATATATATATATTAATTTTTTATATAATTCTTTATATATATAAATTTCTTACTAAGGAATTCAGATAGGTACAATATTGAACCTGACTACATCACCAATAAAAGTATCTATCTATCTTATATCTTCAAATAGTTTACCCCAAGAAACCAAGACCGGGAAACTATTATGAGTAAGTATAAAATATCCCTCCATAAACTACCCACTAGCTAATTTAAAGGTGGGGGGTGTTATTTGTTGGCATGTTTTATGAAATTATCGAAGGTTTTACAGCTTTTTGTGAAACTGCTGGTATTGACCAAAATTTGAAATCGACACCAGACTTTATAGCCAATTGGGTTGATCCATGATTCTAACACCATGTTTTCTTAGTTACTTACCACATTAAAATATATTTATCTTTTTTATACAAATTATTTCTAATTCATTCCTAAATTAAATGTTGGCATTCAAAATAGAATTTTCTAGTCTTAAATTTTATTCATAGAAATAGTATGAAACTTTGATTTCTTCACTTGTTTTATGAAAATAAAAACTGCTAAAGATAGTAGAGTATATATATTAATAACATTAAAACGTTTATTTTCACATTTGCATCTTGTTTTTGCTTTTTTTCCTGTTTGTTTTTTGTTTGTTTTTGAGGACAACTTATTTTTTCAGACAATATATATAAGTTAAAAAAAGATGAAAAGATTTTGGGTTTTTTTGCTTTTAAATGTGATGTTATATTTTTCTCCCCTGATATCTGGCTTCAGGCTACAATAAACAAGTAAGCAAAGGATGCCAGGACATTAATTGTTCAAAAGTTTTGGAATTATTTCAGATGTTCTTCACAGAGAATATTGATAAAGCCATTGTGCTTTTTTAAGACGCAATCGTGAAGTTACCATCTGGGGTAAACCTGGAGTAGTTCATATCATTTAACAGGGAGTTGATAGATCATTTTCTGGATTAAAAATTCTGCATATCACCTAACTCCAGTGGAGACAGTCTACCTAAATTAGACTATTGGCTTCAATGACAATGATCATGAGCATAAGCCTTTATACAATTGTGTTCTAATTTTCAAAGGTCCATCACTCGTCAACCTTTTTAATGTCAGTTTGGCACCTGATGATCAATAGGAGCAGAAAGGCAAACTCTGCCCTCCTCCCCACCCCAAAAAACAAAACAAAACAAAACAAAACACTGCATAATTGCATTTATGGAAGAAAACTTCATTTATTTAACATGTATACATTCATTTGATGAAGACAAGCATGCATGGAAGATGAAGAACTTTGCTAGCTAGGTTTAGATTTAGGTTTATCTAGGTGTCCATCTGTGTAGGAATTCAGAGGGGTTAAATTAGGCAAAAAATGGCAGACTCCATCTAAGTTAGTTCACCTGAAAAAATTAACTAACTTAAATTGGGAATGGGTTAACATGATCCATTAAATACCTGTCTGCATTCAGAATGAATCCCTGCATCTGGGAAAGCCCAGTCACCCACTCTAACTCCAGGGCTGTACTCTTTCTACTCACCCCGCACCCTAACTGGGTTATTTTTACCCCCAACTTTCCCAAACTTGGACAGACAACACTCTGTCCTTGAAAATCTACCAAACCACCCTCTGACAGACCTGACAGCCACCTTATCCTTCCATACCTCCCTTCAGACCTGTTAGTCCCCCTGATCCCACTTAACCCTGGCCAACAAATTACTTACACCAGGTTTTCCACGTGTCTCCCAGCACCAGTAAATAGCTGCTCCCAGTCTATGTTTAAACAGTTTAAAGTAGGCCCTGTGCATGTAGACTGGGTGTGGAGAATGGCTGTGTGCACCCATACTTCTTAGTCATTCCCAGGCTTCACAATCTGGCTATGTTGAGTACTGGTTGGAGGGGATACACTATAGAACTGTACATACAATAATTCTTTATTATTTGATCAAGAAAGAGAAAAAGACAAAGAGACAGAGAGAGCAGGGAAGCATAATTCCACAGTTAATAGTTAGTATACTTGCCTGGGAAACAGGAGACCTGGAAAATCTTGCTCCCTGGGCTGTGATGTCTTTAATCCAATTAGGTGAAATGCAAAATGCATACAATTCAGGTACTGAAATACAATAGTCCCCTCTCCTGTTTTATGACTGATTGCTTCACTAGAGAATTCTGTTCTGTCTCTGGGCCTATTTTGAATTATTTTTCTGCACAGTAGAACAGCTTCAACAAAAGAGAAAGGTCCTATCATCTACCTCAAACAACTTACAGCTTGATGGTTAAGGCATTGTCCTGAGTGACGTGAGACAGGACTTGGAATTGCCTCAATATGATGAGAGCTTTGAACCTACATGTTTCCTATGCTCTATACTGTAGGCATACTATAGAAACCGAACAACTGAATAAGAAGAAGTTATCATAGTCTTCTCAAAGAGAGAAGCCCAATCCTGCCAGTTCACTTTGGTGTTCTCAAAGTGTTTGGTGTTCTTTGGCATACTTACCAGATCATGCTCTTCTGGGAAATTTGGTAGAAAAATGTGTCGTTAGAAGCCAGGTGGGCTTAGCCATAATATAGAGGTTGAGCTCAGAAGCTCAGCCATAATGACTGGGCATACACAGAGTAGCTATTCTAGAGCCCAGTTCTTATTTTACATCCAAGTAGACTCAATCCCCTAATTGTGCTCTTATTCTACCCTATGAAAAATGTCCCTGAAAAAATGTGAAGGTACCTACTTGTGTGGCACTCCAGCATCTTAAGAGTAAGTCACAAATGCAAGACAGCAAAACAGCAAGAAGAATATGTATCTACCTGTTTTATAAGGAACCAAGCAGGGTGAAACAAGATTACACTTAGCTACATAAATCCACTTAGAAACCTAATAAATGGAATAGGTTCTGGCCTTAGATGCCCAGGGAACACCTCTTGTAAAGTTGGGTGCCAGTGCACTTTCAGGTCTCTAAGTGAGTAGTCAGAGGATGTGAGAATTCCAGCTGCTTAAGAATTTATGCACCCTAGTCACTTTTTAGTTGGAATTTATGTCCTTTTTCTCTCATGTACAATTCTGTAAAGTTCTAACTAAATGTTTATGTGCATATGATGTCTAGGTGTTTCAGTGGAGATTTATGCATTCTGGTACTAGCTCCCTATGCTGTTTATGCATTTGATCAAGTAACGTTTTGATGCAATCTCCCTGTGGGCAATAACAAATGCCTTATGACTCTCTGCCTCAAGCTCAGTAACAACCAATATGCTACAGTCATAAGCAGGGATCCTGGTTTTCGCTGATTAAAAAAAGTCCCCAATTTTCAAATTAAATAAAGTAACCCAAAATCCACACTTGTCCATGATTAAAATGAAATGCCACTAATATATAGATATATATGGAGTGGTGTTTCATTTTAATAATGGAAAAATGTGGATTTTGGGTTACTTTTCTAGTCCAAAATTTGGGGATTTTTTTTTTTATCTGAGAAAACCAGGATCCCTGGTCAGAAGTGCATGCACCCTCACACATGATGGAAAAGTCAACAAGGAAAATTCTACTGTGCTCTTGACACAGTCCTGACTGTCACTGCCAAGGAAGACAAGTTTATCCTCATGGGTGACTTCAATGCAAGAGCTGGATGACACTCTGAACTCTGGAGTGGCACCATTGGGAATCGGGGTAACTCCAATGGTATCCTCCTCCTCAGCAAATGTCCAGTGCATGACTTGCTCATTCAGACAGTGTGACAAATATGAAACAACTTGGAAACATCTACACTCCAATTATTGGCACCTTCTTGACTATATTATTGTCAGAGCCTGTGATCGTACAGATGTCCATATCACTGGAGTCCTGAGAGGTTCAGATGACTGCTGGATGGACCATCTTTCAGTCAGATCAATCATGGACATGCAGTTTACATCACAACATCATAAACAAATGACAAGAATATGGAAGAGATTTAACATCAAGGCACTCCAAGACCAAGCTAGATGCAAGGCTCTTCAGCAACACTTTAATAAGAGGTTTTCTGACTTACCTGACTGCATCAAAGACATCGAGGCACACTGAAGGAGGTCAAGAACATTATTCACAAGGCATGTGCTGAATCAATTGGATATGCCATTTACCATCACCAAGATTGGTTTGACAAGAACAATGAGGAAAGCTTAGCACTTATTCATCAGAAAAGAGCTCCAAATGACACTGCACCACACATCAAGCTATAGCCCACTTTGAAGAGAACTGTCTTGCTCAGAAAGCTGAGAAACAGCAGAGGAGGAAGGAAAGTGCACAACATCCTGGCCAGCAGTTGTGCCCCTCCACCTCTGTGGCCCCTCCCCACACCAAGGCACCACTTGTGATATGTGTGGAAAAAACTTGCAGAGCACCGATTCAACTCCTCAGCTACTTAATGTTCACCAGTAACCCTCCCTCTTCCTCCCTGGCAGACATCATCCTTGTATAGAGGGATAGGCAATATATATATTTGATGCAATTGCAATTGCATAAGCAGTCCTAGTGGCTGAAAGAAAGGGCTCACTCCCTTAACAGCCTCAATAGACTACTGACTTAGGTTCTTCCTTGCTCTCCTTCTAGCCCCATGACTCTTGTGCTTTTGGCTGCCCAGGTGCCCAACTTCAGCATCAGAAGTGGAGGATACCCTCGGCTTGTTTAACCCTTAACTTGCTGCTTCGGATACTTGCCTGAGAAGTGGGAGTGGGTAGAAACAGGAAAAAAAAAGAACTTAGAAACTATATTTTTTATTCTTTGGGCAAATGTTTAAACCACTGTCAGGGGTGTCCAACTAGCAGCCTCATGTAGCCCTCAGACTCTTGTTCTGGATCCCCACTTTCCCCCCATCACTCCAGCTGCTACTACTAGCAATAGTCTCCAGGCTCTACTTCCTTGCTCTAGCTTCCACTACTTGCCCCCACTCCCTGGGGCATGGTGGGGTGGCCAGCACAGCCAAGGGAGTTTGCATCTGGGGGACTCAAGGGACCCAGGTACTCTGTGTGCTGTGTGTCCACTAACATGGTGTAGCAGGGAGGCATCCACTGGGGGGGAGGGAGTCCATAGTGCAGAAGGGGACATGCAGCATAGTGTATACAGACTGTGCTCAGTATCATGGGGAGGCACCTGCCTTATGGTATGGTGGAGGGGGTGCCTATGCCATTCCAAACCATAGAGTGTGGTCGGGGGTGTGGGGGGCTGCAGACAGCCCATGCATCTCAAATGGCAAATGGATGGGGGGCCTGCAGAAAGCCCTGGGCACTCATAATTTGGGCAGCCCTATGCAAGATTATTGAGCAAAAGATGAGTGAAGCTCCTCCTCATGATTCAATAAGCCTGTTACCTTAGGCAGTTTACCATGAGAAAGGGTTTAGGTTTATGAATTTCATATTAGCAGATACACCTTACTCTTAGCTTCAGAAAATGGCATAAATTCTGTGTAACTCTGGGAAAGGGGCAGGATTTTGTGATTCCTATTAGCTGGAGTAGGCATCCCTCTGGATAATGTGCTGGCTACTCTTAATCCTTATCAAATTTTAGGCTGTATTCAAGGGATGGAAACCTGGAACACATGGCTCCTTTTTTTTAGTTCTTTTTATTTTTAATTCCGCAGAACTGGTGCACAATCTTAAATCTTGCCCTGATCCCAGTTTCAGAATATCTGTACAACTAGTATCCTTGATGAACCATGTACCATGAACTTAAACATTGAATTCCCCTTCTCATGATTGTATGTATTCACTCTATATATTTACATACTGCCCTCCCTAAGAAGGTTCAAGGTGGCTTACAGTAAAAGACAAAACAATTCACAATATATGAAATAACAAAGGCTCCCCAAACTTTTAAACTCCAGCTAACCCTAAGGTGAATATATATCCTGGTTTGGCCAGAACAGTCCTGGATTTTGGAGGCTGGTCCCAGCTTGCCAGTGAAAATTAAGATGAGCTTCCCCAGTTCAGGGAGCAGAATGCTGGGCTAGGAAGCAGAGCAGAAGCTGTAAAATAAGAAGCCCTAGCAGACAGCAGAATTGCCCTAAAATAGGTTAGCTTGATTAGTGGAGTGACCATTAACACTAATTGTTACTCACAGGTGATTGTTTACTCTCTTCCCCCACTAGGGTTTGATACTTTCTTCCCCCACTAGGGAATACTGGGAAAGCTTCAATCACTTTCCATTGCAAGGCATGCTGGGCTGGTTACTCACTTCTATGCCCTGGAGATAGTTTGCCATCACTGTAGTGCCTAAGAGGTTTTATTTGGAAATGTTCATGTGGACACCTCAAAACCACAACTGTTGTGAATTGGTTTCTAATGAGTTACATGCTTGGAATAGAGGTATAGGTTGTAACTGTGTTGGTCTAAAGACATAGGCAGACAAGGTTCTTTGGGTAAATCTGGTATCTTTTATTAGACCAACTAAAATAGTTGGAAAAAATATTCTTTGCAAGCTTTTGGGTACAAACACACTTCTTCAGGATGAGGAAGCCTCTGCAGTTGTTCTCAGCTCTTCCTGGATTGGATAGAATAGAAACCAGAGGCCAGCATGCAAGAATGCCAGTCAGTGAAGATGCAATTTTTTTATGTCTCTCCACACCCTAACAGTTTGAAAGTACATCATTCATACTGGAATTTTTTAAGGCATTATAATTAATGGAAGCAATCTCTTAATCTGCATAATTTCAGTGGAGCGCCTCATTAACTCCATGCATTACCCTTGTATAGGTCCAGCCCCTGTCCTCTGTAGCCCATCTAGAACCAGCCTATAGTGGTCCTGCTATCAGTGGAGTGCAGCATGTCTTCATGTTCACTCCTTGAACTGATGCTCAAGTAAAAATCCACTTGAGCATCAGTGTACTCAGAGCTATTCAGGCCTGAGCACAATTGAGATGCAAATGACAGTTAGATGACCTCTCATTGGATAGTCACATCCTTATGTACTACAACAGATTTGCACAGAGCATAAAAAAAAATAATTGCAACAGTCTATTTGTCAACACCATTGTTTTTCCAAATTCAATTTATTGTCTTAAAGCTTGGCCTTGAAAAAAAAATGTCATCTGAGTCAATCAAGTATATCTTTAGAATTGGAATGTGTCAGAAGTAATATGTGAACTGACACTGTACTGTAGTTTTCATCAATTGTTCTTGGAAAAAAGTATACATTACAGTATTCTTTCTCAGATACTCCTTGAAGAAAAATTATTTCATAGATTTATGAAGCAATGTTAACAAACCATGCAAGTGTTCAAAAGAAGAGAAGGCCATCATGTTTGACTGATTGGTGAGTAAGTCATAAAATAGTTGATCGTATGTCCATGGATACTTTAGACAATTTTACAGTGCAATACCTCTATGGTGTCAACCATATCCAAAGGACACACAGTCAACAAGAATACGGATTGTATTATGCAAGGCTTTGGAAATATGAGCAGACAAGGATCTTCGGGTGAATCTGATATATTTTATTAGACCAACTTAAATAGTTAGAAAAAAAATTTTAAGCAAGCTTTAGGGTTTAAAAACCCTTTATCAGGCTGAGGAAACCTCTGCAGTTGGTGTGTGCTCTTCCTGGATAGAAGGAATAGTAAAGGAGCCAGAGGCTGGGCTGGTATGCATTCAAGACTTGCAGTCAGTGAAGATGTAAATTGAGGAGTCAATGGGTGAGAGACAGGCTGGTCTGGGGGGAGAGAGAAGGGGGATGAATAGTGGAGAGGTACCTGGGGAGTCAGATGTCAGGCAGGTTATAATGTATCATAAATCCAATGTCTATATTTAGTCCATGATTTTTTTGTATCCAGCAGGTTGATGATTTTAAGTTCCTAGGCTCACCTGTGAGAAGTCTTTTGTACGTTCCCTTTGAGGATTAGCACTGAAAGATTGGACAGACAGTGGTTTTCTTGTGAGAAATGTGCCCCCACCTGTAATTGGGTATTCCTGTCTTTAATAGATTTTCAGTGTGCATTCATTCTGGAGGGCAGTTGTTTGGTCTCTCCTATGTCTTTTCCATCAGGGCATTTGGTGCATTGGATGAGATATATTACATTTCTGGAGGTGCAGCTGTAAGATCCGGGAATGCTGATGGCTCTGTTGTGGAGTGTTGTAATTGTGGGGGTGATGGAGATGTGTTGGCAGGTTTTGCATTTCTTATCATGGCATGGTCTGGATCCATTCAGTGTGTTCTGGGCCTAAGGAAGTTTGTTTCTGGTGATGAGGTTAGTGTGGTTTGATACTTGTTTGAAGGCTTGGATGGGTATTTCTAGGAAGATCTCTTTAAGAATAGAGTCTCTTTCTAGTGTGGGTTGTAATTGTTTGAGGATTTTCCATATAGGTTCGAGGGAGGGGTGATATGTCATAACCAGCAGTGTGTGATTCATGGGGGTTTTTCTTCTGCACTGCAATTTTTCATGTGGTATCCAGGGGGCTCTTTCAAACATGTGATCTCTCTCTCTGGAGAAGTGTCCTTGTTGGGTGAAAGCCTTTTTAAGATTGGTGAGGTGGCAATCCCAGGTGTTCTCCTCAGTGCAAATGTGGTGGTATTTGAGGGCTTGGCTGTATATAACAGCTTTCTTGGTGTGTTTAGGGTGATTAGTGGTTCTGTGCAGATATGTATATTGGTCTGTGAGTTTCTTGTATAACATGGTCTGTATTTTACCATTCTGGATACTAATCAGCATGTTTAAGAGATGATGTTGGTGCTGCAGTATTCAAGAGATAGTCAGATGGAGGGATGATGATTGTTGAATTTCTGATGGAACTCAATCAGAGTTTGTAGGTTTTCAGTCCAAATGATGAAGATGTCATCAAGATTTATTTTTCTCCTTTGCTTCCTTTTCTCCTTGCAATCAGAGCAGGGGGTGGGGATAGCTGTGTGGGGTGCAGGTGGGAGGGCTGACATACTACATCTGAGGCTAAGACTTGGGGCCTCTTCTGCTACATTGGTCAGTGTGGTTTGTGCTAGCTATGACTATCTAACATTTTCATGTTTGTAGGGGTGAGGCACACAGTTAATTGGTACAGTTTGCTTGGTAGGTTAGGTAGCTACTATGATTCCTGTTTCACATTATGTGAGAACCATAATCAAGTCACAGCTTAGAGTAAATTTAGGGGTTTGACTCATCTGGTATAAATGGATCCCTCTTTAAGCAGAACTAAAGCAGACCATATCCTGGCCCTGATGTAAAATTTATCAAAATCAAAATAATGACACTAAAATCAGGGTTTGAATTACACTGTGACTCTTCAGAAGGTCTGCAGCAGTGGCAGCCAGAAGCCAGAAAGAGCCACCACCATGGCTGCCTGAGCTGGTTAGTCATTTATGGGGGGCTCTCATAAATATAAATACTAGCAAATTGCCCATCAAGAATGACAGGGTGTGCAGGCGGGGACAGAGGTCTGTGTCTGGCCACCCTCACCTTGGGCTGGGCCAGGGCCACTTCCCTCCTCTCCCCCACCACTGCAGGCCAGGGCCTGGGCCTGGGATGTTTCCCCCCTCCCCTTTGGGTCGGGGACTGGGTCGTTCCCCCCCTCCCACTTTAGACCAGGCCTGGGGCCTCTCCCTGCCTCCTTCCTACTGCTTTGGGTTAGAGCCACTCCCCACTTCCCACCCCACCCCTTCAAACCAGAGCCACTCCTTGCCTCCCCCCCACCACTTTGGGCTGGGGCCTGGGCCATTTCCCCCCTCCCCTTCAGGCTGGGGCTGCTCCCTGCCTTCCCCTCCCCCCAGCCGATTCAGGCTGAGGCCCATGACTGCAGCAGGGGTGGTGGTGGCAATGGTGACTGTGGTGGGATGCAGCCACTGGAAACACCCCCTCCCCTTCCTGCTCCCATCCTTCCCCTGTTCTCCACTGCATCCTCTCCCTGCCAGCTGCTGTTGGTGGGGTACAAATGTACCTTGTTTTTGTGCAGCAAACACTTCTTTGTTTCTTTAATATAAAGACTCATAGTGGGGGTCTCATAGAGGTTACCAAAACCTTTATGAAACTGATAAACCTGGTGATATGTCTAGTCAGTTAAAACAACAACCAAGATGATGATAGCAATTTGGATGCCAATTATTACCACAATGGGCACTGCACTTCAGGAGAGATGTAGATGACCTGGAAAGGGTTCAGAGGAGGGCCACCCATCTGGTTAAAGGCCTATAGAAAAATCCCTATGAGGACCAATTGAAGGACTATAATCTATTCAGTATCTACAAGAGAAGGCTGAGAGGTGATCTTGTGGCCATGTACAAACTCATCAGGGAGGGACCAGGAAATAGGAGATATGATGTTTACCAGGGTGCCCATCGGGGTAGCTAGAAACAATGGTCACAAAATGAAGGAGAGTAAATTTAGATTGGACATCAGGAAAAAAAATCTTTACAGTGTGGGTTGCCAAAATATGGAATACGCTTCGAAAGGAGGTGGTGCTGTCCCCTTCCTTGGAGGTTTTTAAGAGGAGATTGGACAAACATCTGGCTGGGGTAATCTGACCTCAGCACTCTTTCTTGCACAGGGCAGGGGGTTGAACTTGATGATCTAATAGGTCTCTTCCAACCATAAAATCTATGACATCTATTAAATGGAGTGAAGCATTGGATTTAAAACTCCTTGGGCAGTAGGGCTTTATCCCAGCAAAACTTTTCACTGAGAATGTCTCACTGCCCTTTGGACTTTTTCCATTGCCTGAAAATCTTTTTATTATTATGTTTAATCTGTACCAGGTTTTCATGATTGTGCTGTTTGATAGAATTTACCATGGCGCGCACATCCGGATGAGACAAAACTTGTTTTAAGATTGGGAAATTTAAGACTAGTTTAATTGGAGTAATATTTTTATAAACCCATGGTCTAGCCCAGATACTCTGTGTCATTCAACAAGGCACAAAGTATTTAAAATTAGAGCTTTTGGTAGATGAAACATTACAAAAAATTTGGCTAATTGAAAAAGCTATTAACTACAATCAAAATGTATTGGCATGGGAGGACTACCGCCACTGCAAGCCCACTGGACAACTTTTCTAAACCCAACAGGCTAAAGCACTCAAGATAACTCACCCCTACCCCAGCCCCAAAGCAATCTGTAGGGAAGGCAAGGACCCCCAATGGCACACTTACGTGTCTGAACAACAATGCCAGGAGCTTGGGGAACAAACAGGAGGAACTGGTCCTCCCAAGCAATAAAAAAGATTATAATCTCATAGGGATAATGGAGACCTGGTGGAACTCCACCTATGACTGGGCCACAGGTATAGATGGCTATACCTTGTACAGGAGAGATCATGAGGAAAAAGGGGGCAGGGGGGTAGCTCTTTATGTCAAGGAAAGATACATGCCCCTGCAAGCTGACATTTGCACCCAGGGGGATGATTGGAGACTCTCTGGGTCAAAATCCATGGTGAACAAGGCACAGGGGACACGATGGTGGGGGTCTACTACAGACCTCCTAGCCAGGATCAAGAGCTTGACCAGGAATTCACCAGGGAACTAGCTGAGGCTGCACACTCCTGGTGCATGGTTGTCCTGGGAGATTTCAACTACCATGACATCTCATGGGAAGAGCACTCAGCCACATCCAGATGGTTGCAAAGGTTCCTCATGTGTGTGGATGAACAACATTGGACCCCTGCTAAACCATATGGGTCAACTGACAACCGACACCCAGGAAAAAGCCAACCTGCTTAATGGGTATTTTGCATCAGTCTTTCACCAGCCCCAAGGGACGACCCTGCTCAATATGGTACGGGACAGCCAGGGTGAGGGAGAATTGTTACTGTTCATCAATGTTGACCATGTGAAGGAATACATGTGCAGGAATCCCAGACAGCTTACACCCCAGGGTACTTAAGGATTTCACAAGCATCATAGCTCTGCCACTGGCATGGATCTTCAAGAACTTGTGGCACTCAGGTAAATTGTGCAAAGATTGGAAGAAGGTCAATGTGGTGCCTATCTTCAAGAAAGGGAGGAAAGTAAATATGGGGAACTACAGGCCCATCAGCCTGACCTCTATCCCGGGGAAGATCTTGGAAAAAATCATCGAAGAGACCATTCTTGGCAAACTGGTTGAAGGTAACTTCCTGAGGGATAGCCATGTAGCAAACCCCCCCATTTTTCTTTTCTTTTTTTTAATTTATTTTAAAATGCATTCCCTCCCCTTCCTCAACCATTTCTTCTGACTTTTTCTCTCCCTCTCTATTCCCTATAGATAAATATAAGTAAGGTAAGATGTAGGATAAGCTATAACATTTTATTTAAGGCAGTAAGTTTTATTTTCTCTCCCCTCTTTGCAAATAAGTGCCCTGCTATTTTGATATAGATATCCACTGTTTTATAAGTGATAATTATTATGTTTGTACTGCTTTTATATTGTGTGATTCCTGCTTTAGGCCTATATATATGTTAGCATAAGTCATGTCAAGTTTCCATTTTGTTTGTCAAGTCTCCATCCTGTCCCCAGGCCCAGTTGTGTAACCCATGACTCACACCTACCCCTCCTATGTAACTTGGTTCCTGAATGAATGGTGATGAATGAGGGTGCTTGAGAGACAATGGCAGTAGGTCTAAAAATAGCTCCTTCTGAATGACCGAACCATCAACACCAATACCTGGACAAACGACCCAGCCCTTGGAACCACCCTCAGCATTCAAGAAAAAAAAAATGAGGCAACCCACCATTGTGCAAAGCTGCACATGCTCAGTAAGAACACCTGGAGCCCTCTGGAACAGGCCTGGCATGGCCTGGAAAGGCCCTCCCCATAGGGGATCAGAGGTAGTCTGCCCCATAAAATGGGGTAGTGAAGACTGACTCCTTGGGATGCCCTCTCCATCTGGACCAGCATCATGCCACACCACCTATCCACCCAGAGGCCCTGCTGGTGACCCCCATCTGGACAACACCTACTGGACAAAGACCCCTTTCCAGACTGGATAGGTAGCTATCACCCCCACCCCCTCTTTAACCAAGGACTTGGACTCTGTTTGTCTTCCCTACATGGACTTCAACCCTTCCACTGAGTTTCTTTCTCCTGCTGCCATTGTGTGTGTGTGTGCGGGGGGCGGGGGAGGGAACCAATAACTTCATGGGGCTGTGTAGTGTTTTGTCTGTTTAATAAACCTGTTATTTTGAAAACCTGAGCTGGGTTTTTGTCTGTTTACTGACTGTCTCCTCCTTGCCACCACTTATCTGCCCCTCGCCACCGCAATATCTCAGCTGTCTGCCTCAGTTTCCAGCCCCAATCTACCTCAAGCCTCAGTTCCTCAACCAGCTTCTCTCTAGTCCACTGGTTATAATCCTGGTTCTGGCAACTTTCACTCCCTACACTTTAACTCTCTCTCTTTCACTTTAACCTTCCCCCAAGTATCCCAGGTACCCCAAGCACACACATACACACTGTACCATCCAAGTTAGGAACTGACCTGTGTGTATGTGTAGGTTGGTTGTACATGTGTGAACTGGTGAGTGTGTGTGTGTGTGTGTATTGTGTATATATGTCATTGTGTGCATGATATATGAATTAGTGATCTGTGTATGTGTACTGAGTGTACAAGTATGGACAATTGATTTTTGTCTAACTTTTGGGGTGTATAGTGTATGTGCTTGAATTGGTGATAGGTATGCATGTGCCCAGGCTAGTTTGGATGTGTATATGTCTGAGCTGGTAGTGTGGGTGTGTATGCACCTAATTGATTTTTGTGTTTGTATATGTGTGGGTAGGTCTTACCTGACCAATCTACTCTCCTTCTATGAACAGGTGACGTATCACCTGGACAAGGGAGAAGAGTTTGACATTATATATCTTGATTTAAAAAAAAGCTTTTGATGTGGTATCCCATGATCATCTCATAGAAAAACTGGCCAATTGCAGCCTTGCAACTTCATAGTCTGCTGGCTGGGGAATTGGCTCCGAGGTCAGACCCAGAGAGTGGTAGTTGACAGAAGTGCTGTCAACTACCACTTGACGCTCAGGCTCTTGTCCAGGATAAAGGACAACAAAAAGTCCTTTTTCAAGTACATTGGGAGCAAGAAGAGGGCACCAGGCAGTGTAGGGCCCCTGCAAGATGCAAACGGTAATCGTGTGGCTACCCCAGACAAGAATGCTGATATTTTTAACAGTTTCTTTGCCTGTTTTCTTGAACTGGGACCAGGATATCCCACCTACCAGAGGTAGGGACAATCTTGGGGATTGTTCTGTCAGGCCTCCAGTCAGCACAAATGTAGTTAGGGATCTTCTGGAAGGGTTAGACATTTCTAAATCTGCAGGTCCAGATGCCCTCCACCCAAGGGTGTTGAGGGAGCTGGCAGGGGCCACCGCGGAGCCCTTGGCCCAGCTGTATGAGCATTCATGGTCATCTGTCCAGGTGCTGGGGGATTGGAAACTGTCTAATGCGGTCCTAATTTTCAAGAAAGGGAGGAAGGAAGACCCAAGTAACTATAGGCCTGTAAGCCTCACCTCGGTGCACGGGAAGATCTTGGAGCGAATCATCAAGGAACACATCTGTGGGGGGCCAGCAGGGGAGATCATGCTCAGGGGAAATCAGCATGGGTTCATCAAAGGCAGGTCTTGCCTGACCAACCTGATTGCCTTTTATGACCAAGTAATTAAATCCTTGGATGATGGTGTCGCCATGGACGTAGTCTTTCTAGACATTAAGAAGGCCTTTGACACTGTCTCTCACCCCATCCTCATCAATAAATTAAGCAACTGTGGCATTGATGCCTGCACAGTTGGATGGGTAAAAAATTGGCTGATCGGGTGCACCCAGAGAGTAGTGGTGGACAGATTGTACTCAACCTGGCAAGATGTGAGCAGTGGGTTCCCCCCAGGGCTTGGTCTTTGGGCCCACACTGTTTAACACCTTCATCAGCTACTTGGACGAGGGGGTGGAAAGCACACCTTCCAAGTTTGCTGATGACACTAAGATCTGGGGCAAGGTGGACACACTTGAAAGGAGGGAGAGGCTGCAACTAGATTTAGACAGACTACAAAAGTGGGCAGGTGAGAATAGGATGGGGTTCAATGTAGACAAATGCAGGGTGTTGCACCTTGGGAGAAGGAATCCACAGCATGCATACAGGCTGGGGAGATCCCCTCTTGAAAGCACAGAGGCAGAAAGGGATCTTGGAGTCATTATTGACTCCAAGATGAACATGAGCCACCAATGCCAGACCGCAGCCAGCAAG
>NW_005842086.1:2156038-2157981 GCF_000455745.1 Alligator sinensis | reverse complement strand
AGAGCCCTTTTCTCCCCAGCACCACCTGGGGTGACAAGGAACAATGTTAATAAGCTGATGGAGAATAGGTTTAGGTTAGAGATCAGAAGGCAATATTTTACAGTTAGGGTGGCCAAAATCTGGAACCAACTTCCCAGGGAAGTGGTCCTCGCCCCTACCTTGGGCAAATTCAAGAGGAGGGCGGACGATCACCTGTCTTTGGTCTTGTGAACCCAGCATTCAGTCCTGCCTGTGGCAAGTGGTCAGGCTAGATGATCTGTTCAGGTCCCTCCTGACCCTAGCTTCTATGAAACTATAAGTCAATCATTGTGGTGCACCGTGACCAGTGGGTTCTCCCAAGGCTCCATCCTTGGGCCTATTCTTTTCAACATCTTCATTAATTATGTAGAAACTGGTGTCAGGAGTGGAGTGGCCAAGTTCACTGATGACACCATACTTTGGGGTAAAGCATCCACACCTGAGGACAGGGTGGTGATCTAGGCCAACCGTGACAAGCTCAGAAAATGGGTGGATGAAAACCTGATGGCCTTCAATATAAAAAAATGCAAGGTACTCCACCTTGGGAAGAAAAACCTGCAGCATTCTTATACACTTGGCAGTGTTACACTTGCTAGCACCATGGCTGAAAGGGACTTGGGGGTCATGATTGACCAAAAAATGAATATGAGCCACCAATGTGATGTTGCAGCCAGCAAAGTGAGAAAAAACTCTGGCTTGCATCCATAGATGCTTCTCTAGCAAATCCCAGGATGTTATCCTCCTGCTGTACTCAGCCTTGGTGAGGCTGCAGCTGGAGTGCTGCTTCCAGTTCTGGTCTCCACATTTTAAAAAGGATATGGAGAAGCTTGAGAAAGTCCAGAGGAGAGCCACATACATGATCAGAGGGCAGGAGAACAGGCCTTATGATGAGAGGCAGAGAGCCATGGGACTCTTCAGACTGGAAAAGTGCAGGCTCAGGGGGGACCTGGTTGCTGCCTATAAGTATATAAAGGGAGTGCATCAGGATCTGGGGGAATGCCTGTTCACCAGAGCGCCCCATGCGACAACAAGGTCAAACAGCCACAAACACCTCCAAGACCATTTCAGGCTGGACATGAGCAAGAACTTCTTTACTGTCCCAGTCCCCTAGGTCTGGAACAGACTACCACCAGAGGTGGTGCAAGTACCTACTCTGGACTCCTTTAAGAGTCTATTGGATATTTATCTTGCTGGGATCCTGTGACCCCAGCTGACTTCCTGCCCCTGGGGCAGGGACCTGGACTCCATGATCTTCCAAGGTCCCTTCTAACCCTAATATCTATGAAATCTATGAAATCTATGAATTAATGGATTTTCAGGGACTCAAAAGGGGTAGACTGGGATTATAGATTCATAGATGTTAGGGTCGGAAGGGACCTCAATAGATCATCAAGTCCGACCCCCTGCATGGGCAGGAAACAGTGCTTGGTCTAGATTACCCCAGCTAGATGCTTATCCAACCTCCTCTTGAAGACCCCCAGGGTAGGGGAGAGCACCACCTCCCTTGGGAGCCCATTCCAGACCTTGGCCACTCTAACTGTGAAGAAGTTCTTCCTAATGTCCAATCTAAATCTGCTCTCTGCTAGCTTGTGGCCATTATTTCTTGTAACCCCAGGGGGCGCCTTGGTGAATAAATACTCACCAATTCCCTTCTGTGCCCCCGTGATGAACTTATAGGCAGCCAAAAGGTCACCTCTCAACCTTCTCTTGCGGAGGCTGAATAGATCCAGTTTCTCTAGTCTCTCCTCGTAAGGCTTGGTCTGTAGGCCCTTAACCATACGAGTGGCCCTTCTCTGGACCCTCTCCAGGTTATCCGCATCCCTCTTGAAGTGCGGCGCCCAGAATTGCACGCAGTACTCCAACTGCGGTCTGACCAGCGCCCGATAGAGGGGAAGTATCACCTCCTTGGACCTATTCGTCATGCA
>NW_005842086.1:2154455-2155374 GCF_000455745.1 Alligator sinensis | reverse complement strand
GTGAGCCTTGATAATTTTTTCAAAGATTTTGCCAAGGATGGAGGTGAGACTGACTGGCCTATAGTTGCCCGGGCCCTCCTTCCTCCCCTTCTTGAAAATGGGGACCACATTGGCCCTTTTCCAGTCCTCCGGGACTTGGCCCGTGCGCCACGAGCGTTCAAATATTCCCACCAGTGGCTCTGCAATGATGTCTGCCAGAGCCTTCAGCAGACTCTGCACCATCTCAGGATCTACGAATGGCAGTCTGGTGCCTTGCTACTGCTTCTCTACAACCCCAGTGAGAGACTTGACTTCTCTCGCTTAGGAACACTGAGGCAAAGAACTTGTTGAGGAGTTCAGCCTTGCCCCCCTTGTCCGTCACCAATTGTTTCTGCCCATTTAGCAGGGGTCCTATTCCTCCCTGGGCCTTCCTTTTACTCCCTATATATCTAAAGAACAATTTCTTCTTGTCCTTTACTTGGGTTACCATCCTCAGCTCCATGGTAGCTTTGGCCCGTCTAACTGCCTCCCTACAAGCGCGAGCAGAGGAGGTATTTTCGTCTTTGGTGATCTTTCCCTTTTCCCACGTTTTATGTGCTCCCCTTTTGGCCCTTAGGCTGCCCTGGATTTCTCTGGTCAGCCAAGGAAGCCTCCTGGCCCCTTTCCCTCTTTTTCCTTGCATTGGGATCATCTCGCTTTGTGTCCGAAGGATCATTTCCTTAAGGCACAGCCACCCTTCTTGGGCTCCCATCACTTCAAAACTCCTACTCTGCAGTGCATCCTTAACTAATCACCTGAGTTCATTGAAATCAGCTTTCCTAATGTCTAGCACTTTCACCCTACTAGTTACCTTACCCACTCGACGTTTTATGAAGAATTCTATTATTAGGTGATCACTGTCCCCCAGATGGCTACCGATCTGTAGGTCCCCTACCATGTC
>NW_005842086.1:2140500-2153841 GCF_000455745.1 Alligator sinensis | reverse complement strand
CCCCTGCCCTCATCTTCCCCTCCCCCCGACAAGCCTAGTTTAAAGCCCGCTGGAGGAGATCCGCCAACCTAGAAGAAAATACACGCTTACCTTTGGGGGACAGGTGAAGCCCATCCCAACTGAGCATGTCCCTCGTCGTAATGTGCGGGTCGTTGTCCAGGAAGCCGAAGCCTGCCTCAAGACACCACTGCCAAAGCCGCCAGTTGGTCTCTCTGATGCAGTTCTCATGCTGTCTTCCGCGCCCGCTCACTGGTAGGATGGAAGAGAATACCACCTGTGCACCGAACTCTCTCAGCATGCCACCCAGAGCACTGTAGTCTGCCATCAGGTGATCGGGGGTTCTCCTGGCCACATCATTAGTACCCACATGGACTAGGACCATGGGGCAGTAATCGGTGGGCTTGATCCTGGCCTGGATTACTTCCATCACATCTTGAATCTTTGCTCTGGGCAGGCAGTATACCTCTCGTGTTGAGGGGTCCTGGCGACAGATGGGCCCTTCCGTACCTCTCAGGATGGAGTCGCCTATGACGAGCACTCGTCGCCTCCTCCTCTGGGTCCGCTTGGATCTCTTGACCTGTTCGAGAGGAGGTCACATGGAGAATGTGGTGTTGTTTCCTGCCCAAGGGTTTCCTCCTCTCCTTCCATCTCCTGCAGGGTTGCCAAGGCCTCGTACCTGTTCTGCAGCCGGACTGGAGGAACTGGTACCTGTTCGCTGCGAGCAGCTCCAGTCCTGGATGCGACCGTCTGCCACTCTGCTGTGGAGGGCATTCCTCGGGCTGCTTTTTCCTTAGGTGCCTGGTCCTGCAGGGAAAAGAAATAGCCGTTAATTTCACCCTCCACCTCCCTGATACCCCTCAGCCTGCTAACCTCCTCCCAGAGCTCCCTCACCTACGCCTCCAGAGCCCTAAGATGGGCTCCTGCCGGAAAGGTGTGGGGGCCACCAATCTCTGCCCCCACCGACCCTGCTGGGGATCCTCCACAGGCCAGGAGGTAGGGGGACATCAGCTCCCCCATGGGCTTGGTCTGGGTGGAGGCCTCAGACCAGCCCCGGGTGGTCTTGGCCCCCTGCGCAGAGGCCCTAGCAGCACTCCTCATCGACACCATTCTATAAGCTGCTGTTTGTAGATCTGAGTGGTGTCTATGCCCTACCCATACAGGAGTCTCTCTCCTGGCCCTTCCTGCCCGCCCGCCAGCACAAACGCCGGCGCAAATGCCGGCGCACTCTTACAGAGCCCACCCTGTTTGCGCGCTCTGTTCGCACTGCGCGGCTCGGGAGCATGGCTCCCTACCGGCTCAGCTATATGGGACCCGGGGGGCTTCCCCTCCATATCCGGCTCAGCTGTGCCGGGTTCCTCCACCCCACTTACCTTCGCTCCAGGGGATCAGCTGTTGCTGCCCCCACTCCCGCTGCCGATTCCTCTGCTGCTGCTGCTGCTGCCGCCGCCGCCTCCGGTCAGTCAGTTGGTAAAGTTGGTAAAGGGGCACATGTGCGTGCGGGACACACGTGTGCCTGGCTCCTCTCCTTCCCGCTGATGGTTCCCAATTATATTTATGTGACTATTGAAGCCATGTCATTGTAAAGAAAAACAAACCAAGATAGGGGTTTTTCATCCTTGCCAAGGTATTCTGATGGGAAAAGTAAGCTTCAATTCCCATGGTCTTAGGCTGGGCTTGAAGTTATGTCCCTCTCAATGAGTGTTTTAGACTATTATAAAACATGGCTGCTTCTTGGATCTGTGTTTTGTAAGAAAGTGTAAACCTTTTGTTCTTTCTGGAAAAAAAAAGGCTCCTGCCTTCTGAGGATCTGGACTATATATCTCAAGTTAATAAAGCTATCTCCCTACAGCTCTAAATAAAGTGCTTATAGCATATTTTAGATGACCCAACCACCTTTAATAGGAGACTTGTAGGGTACTCTGGGATTAGTCCATGTCCTCTAATAAGGACACATGTTGAGGTGTTGTAGAGCCAACCTCAAGTCCCAGAGGCTATCCAAACTTTGGGCACTTCCTTAGCCATTAAGACTAGTGGACTAAAAGGTCCTTTTCCTCTGATAAACCATTGCTAGTCATTATTTTATCTGAACCACATTTTCAGGGATTTACAGCACACCTGGGCAATCATATTCTGCCACAGAGTATATGCACAGTAGAGATTTCTGAGCATTCTCAGAAGGGAAATGCCTTGAAAGTTCAGCTACTCAAATGATAATTGAATCTAAGATTAGAATTCGTGCCAAAAATGGCACTTGTGGTTACATAAGGCATGTAGCATGGGACTTGGATCGGTTAGAAAAAAAAAAAGATGATGTCAGCTGGTTAGATGGATAGAAGGCTGTTTCAATATCTTGAGGCTGTTCTTCTCCAGGTATGCATGTTGAATTTCTCTCCAGTAGATAGAATGCTAGAATATATATTTTCTAAACAGTCATGTCCCACAGTCTAGATGAATGGTGTAGGTATGGTCTGCAGGCCAGATCTGTAGCACAGATCTGGTCCAATGCCAGATATGGAGCTTGGAGATTCATCATCTGGACCATGGGGATGGAATTTGACAGGAACAGCATTAACTGCTGCAACCATGATAGCTGCCATTTCTTCCAACCTGCAAATTTCCAGCCTTATGGGTAGTTTTATTGGCCACATGACATGGCTCTGTGCTCTGTATCTGGACTGCAGGGATTTCCATGGGTCTAATTATTTGGTGGCAGAATAAGCAGTGACAGTGTTAACTGTTGTGAGATTGGGAGCTGCAGCAATTAACACTGCTATCCTTTACCACACAACTCAATTGCTAGATCAATGCGGAGCTCCACAGGCTGGATGACATGGCCCTGTGGGCCAGATCCAGCCCATAGGCCATGTTTTGGTTGGCCTGCTCTAGTAGGAAGAATCAAGAGCTAGAAATAAATCTTTTAAGAAAATATCTGGGAACAAAAATATACAGATTTTGATGTCATGATTTTCATTATCATCCAAAAGAACATACATTTACTTTTATGAGACTATAAAATCTTGCTTTAATAACTATTAGGTAAATGGAAGTGAAGACTACATGAGATACTATGGCACAGTAGCAATGAAATACTGTGCTGTAGCTCATTGCTACCACTCAGTAGCACTGCCAGGCACTAATTGTGACATGACACTACTGCACAGTGGTAATGAGCTACTGAGCAGCAGCTCACTGCAACTGCATAGTATCATTGGGAAAAAAAAATGTGTGGGGGATGGTACTGTGCAGTAACGCTGGTTATTGCACAGTCCACTGCTCGTGTAGACGTAGCCACTGACTATAGTATGGCTTTACTATATTTGCAAAACAAATACCCCATTTTTGTAAGACTTTTGCAATATTTTCTGATTTAACATGTGTAGCTCCAATTAACACAAATGAGAATCATGTATTTTATGTTTAATGAGAAGAGAAAAATAAATCCTTGAAAGCTGTTCTACAATCCAGAGTCCATGTTGCTTTCTTCTTAGTCATAATATAAAACTTGGAATAAATGATCTTTCTCTTAAAAGAACACTTTATAATATCAGTAATACAAGAAAGGAAAAGCAACTATAGCAAGCATGGTATGCATTCTTTGTCTAAAGATTCTTTCATTTTCAGTACTGCTTTGAATAATATCTATCCTCCCCTTCTTTAGAGTATGTTCTTCTTTTAAGTGGTTTATTTGCAAAGCCATTTTGGGGATGTTTCCCCTCTAAGCTCTGAAGTTGTGGTCAAATCTTTCTCCTGTTGAAATCAATTGCAAAACTCCCACAAACTTTTATATAGCAGGTTTGTTCCTTTAGTGCCAAAAATAAGAAGTCAAACAAAAAATCTGTAGTAGAAAAATGAGGTCTAAAGGCAAAGGTGATGTCAAGGGCAAGCAGCTGCATGATGAAGCCTTAAGGAAAACCTAAGAGGTTTAGTATAAATAGCATATGTGTGCCTGAAGGCAGAAGATATTTCCTAAAGGTCACCACAAATAAATGTAGCTGGGGGGGAGGGGGGTCTGTAACTGTCAATCTGTGATCCTTACCATGAAGGTTTTAATATTCCACCTATACTTTCACCAATGTATGCACTGAAAAGTCATAGGAATGATGTACAAAAAACTAGAACTCTTGGTTCCAAAAATATACCTTTTATTAGACCAACTGGAAAATGGCAAGAAAATTGTCCTTTTCTGCAAGCTTTCGGGATCAAAGTCCCTTCATCAGGCTCTGGGAAAAGTGTAGATGGTACAAGATGGTAAAAAGTCCCCACAGGTAGGAAATAAAGTTCATTTTTGCACAGAGGGAGCTGAAGATGGAAGTCTGTCCCTCTGGATCCATGATAGTGTCTTTGTGAGCTGTGTTGAGTAGCTCTTTGATGCGTTGATCACATTTTTAACTTCATGTCAACACAAAAGAGATTGGATGAAATAAGAAAATTAGTACCACAACCTATTCAGTTTTGACTATAAAACCCAATCCTTTTATCTATGCACAATATTATTTGCAATAATACCTTAAACTGACCCTTGTGTTATTGGGGTAAAATATACCCGTATAAAGTTTTAAGATGGCAGGTAATCTAGCAAAGTTAATGAAAATATTTTCATTCCTTAAAAACTTATTTATAAATATTAATCTTCATGTTTGGCATCTAGAAATCTTATGAAAAGTAAAATAATGATTTGTTTAGTCATAAGCTAATAAGCTAAGTTGCTGACATAATCCATTCTTTCAGCAATCATGCACACCAAAACCATCCCAAAACCCCAAAAACCCTTTTTTTGATCAGTTCACTAATATTCACCATGGTGTTTAAAATTGAAAAACCCCCAAACAGACCAATTAAGATTTGATTCCATGAGGATTAGGATAAAAATAACCTTGATAAACTGAATACATGGTCCAAATTTAATCAGATGAAATTCCATAAAAGCAAGTGCAAACTTCTATATTGAGGCTGAATCAGTCAAATGCAAAAACACCAACTGGGGAGTGACTGGGTAAACTTCAGTACTGAGAAAAGGATCTGGGGTTATAGTGGGTGACAAGCTGAATAAGAGTCAACAATGTGCTCTTGTTGCAATAAATGTAAATAGCAAACTTACCACAGGGTTGCATAAAAGTCATAGGAAGTAATTCTTCCAATTTATTCAGCATTTACAAAATCTAATCTGGTGTACTGTGTCCAGATTTGGGAAAAGTACTTCAAGACAGATATGGTATTGTAAAGAATCACCAGAGAACAACAAAAATATTATAGTTCCAGTAATGTGGTGTATGATGAAAGCTAAAAAAACTAGTACATAACTAGTACGTACTCAAGTGTTGCCCTGGGGGGTCAGGCCAACTCTCAGGATCTCAATATTGTGATGTTAGACAGGAAGGTGTGACACAATTGCACATATACAAAACACACACAAATCAATTAGGTGCATACACACACACACTACTAGCTAAGGCACATAAACATCCAAACCAGCCTAGGCACATGCATACTTGTCACCAATTCAAGCACATACACTATACACCCCAAAAGTTAGACACAGATCACTAATTTGTATATCATGCACACAGTGCCATATATACACACACCCACACACATACGCGCACACACACGCGCACACACACTAGCAACTCAGATACACACACATTCAAAATAACCAGTTTAGGTTCATGCACACCTATCACCAGTTTAAGCCCATACACACTACACACACCACATTTAGACAAAATCAGTTACCAGTTACCAACACCTGCACATCCAATACACATACATGGATTACTAATTCATATACCACACATACACACACAGATATCTCTATATGTGTATATATGTATATTCACTAATTCACACACATACCACCCACCTACACATACACACAGGTGAGTTCCTAAGTTGGGTGTTGTGATGTGTATGCATGCATGTGCTTGGTGTACTTGGGATACCTGGGGAAAGGTTAAGGTAAGAAAGTAGAAGTGTAAGGAGTTAAAGTTACCAGGACCAGGATTAGAACCAGTAAACTGCAGAGGCCTGAGCTGAAGAACTGATGCTTGGGAGTAACTTTAGGTTAATTGATCTTAATTGATTAAAAGACAATGCCCAAAGCCTGCAGAACAGGGAAGCATGCTGGCACAGAGTCTGGGACTGGAGCCAGAGCTACAAAGGGAGCTGAAAAGGTAGGTGCTGGAGAGGGAAAGTGGGACTAAGGGAAAGTGTGGGTGTTAAAGAGGTGCTCTGGGTGTGGGGGAGCCAGAGGATGGCTCCAGGGCAGCTAGAGAAGTCTGGGAAGCTGCAGGGGAGGGGGGAGCCTGAAACCAGAGAGACGGACAGCAGAAAATCACAGAAAAAGCAGCAGGAGAGACTGAAAGGTGGCAGGGGCAGCAGGAAAGCAGAGAAAGGAGGCAGAAAGTCACAGGGAAAAGGTAGTAGGAATTAAGAGGAGATTGGCAAACTAGTGGGGAGGGGTGGGGGCTGAAATTGAGAGAGAGAGAGAATGAGGCTGGAATTTAAGATAAGGAAGGGACTGGGATTCAGTAAAACATGACCTAATTCGGGCTTGCAAATGACAGTGGTTTTATTGAACAGGGGAGATGGTGACACAATGCCAAATTGGTTCCCTTGCACCCCCCCCCCCACACACACACAGGGGCTGAAGTCCATTGGAGTCTAGGAGGAGAGAGAGAGAAACAGTGAGAGAGACAGTCCAAATTGTAGGAGGAGATGTGCAGGTAATATCTACCTATCCAGGCTGGAAGGGGTCCTTGTCCGGTAGGTGTTATCCAGAGTGGGGGTCACCAGCAGGGCCTCCAGGTGGATAGGTGGTGTGGCATGGTGCTGGTCCAGATGGAAATGGTGTTCCCACTGGGTCTGTCTTCACTGCCCCTTTTTATAGGGGCAGACCTTGTGTGACCCTAGTGACAGGAGGAATGCCCAGGCAAGGGTCAGCCCCTGGTGTACTGAGCATGTGTGCTCCATGCAGGGATGTGCAGTTTCTGGTGTCTGAGAGTTGCTGGTTTTGCAGGGTCTTTTGTCTTTCAAATGCTGGTCTTGTCTCTGTTCCTGGGTGAGGTCTGTGGTTCCTGGGGGAATCAATCTGAGGTGATGGCCCAATCATTACAGGCCATTCAGTAGAGGCCTGCTACCATTGTATTTCAATCATTTCCAATCACACTCATTTATCGGAGAACCAATTTACATGGGAGGGGTATGTGACTCATACAGTTGCAACATGGGATGCCCAGGCAGAGGATAGAAGATGGAGGCTTGACATATAAAATGGAAACTTGATATGACTTTGGTTCACTTACAAACACAGGCCTAAACCATACACTATCCATATGAAACAATAAAAATCAGTACAAAAATTATAATAATACAATATACAAGAGTAAAAATCAATACAAACCTAATAATAATACAATATACAACAGTGGATATCCAAAACCAAAAACTTGCTACCAAAATAAAAATGTTTAAAGCTTATCCTACATCTTAGCTTACTTATACTTATCTATAGGGAAAAGAGAGGGAGAGAAAAAGTCAGAAATGATTGGGGAAGGGGAGGGAATGCATTTTAAAATAAAGAAAAAATTCAGCGTTTTGCTACACAAGTTCATACCAGCAAGTACATAAACAATTATTATAAAGGGGGTGGTCAAAGAGTCTTTTCTGTGTCCTCAGAGGATAGGGCAAGAAGTTATAGTTTTAAATTGCAACAACAGAAATTTAGGAACAACTATTATGTTGGAAGGCAGTATAAACACTGCAACAAAATACCTAGACAGATTGTGGAATCATCACTGGATGTTTTTCAAGAGCAGGTTAGACAAACACTTGGCAAAGTCTGTTTAGGATCTTAAGAAATTAGGGCTGGAAGGGACTTTATGAGCTCAGCTTCCTGCTCAGGGCAGAATCATCCCTAAGTAAACCATCTCAGTCAATCATCCTAACCTGGTCTTGAAAATTTTCAGGGATGGGAGAGGCCAAGTCAGGCTGGGCCACATCCATGCAGTGGACAGGTAAGAAAGCCATGGTCTCTGGTCTGAGTGACAGTGGGATCCAGAGTTTGGGTATGAGACCAAGTGAACTCTGGCAGAACTGGGTCTAACCATGTGGGACTTGGATCCACCAGATGCTCACCCTCCAATACCTAGACTGTGTGGATCCTGCATCTACCAGGACTAGGTATCCCTGAGCCTTTCAGCCCCCATGCATGAATAAAACCTGAGTTTTTAGGTAGGGTTCATGCTAGAGAACCTGGGTGCCTAGAAATGAGGGTGGGGGTCATGCAGGAATAGGCTGTTTTGTGCTGGTGGTTAGGAGAAATGGAGCTGGCTAGGGGACCAACATGGAATCTGTGGGAGGGCAGTGTGAAGGGATGCGGTGACTGGAGGGGTCACATCTGCAGGCTCCAATGGTTGGTGAGGTGAGTCAGGCCTGGGGACTGCTGAGAGGTCTTTAGTGTGCAGGGGGAGGGTCAGGGGGCTCATGGAGCTGTGGGAGTAGGGTCTTCATGGTCTGCTCCCCACATGGGTCTATCAAGGAACCAGTATAAGGTCTGAGGTTTGCAAAGTCCAGGTAGAAGGAAGCTGGCAGAGGTGCTGGCAGTGGCCTTCCCCTTCCTGCCCAGGGTATGACAGTTGCACAGAACCTAGAGTTGTGCCCAAGTCACAGAGTGTCCCCATGCAGGGTGGCGCATGGGATTGTGAAGGTCAGCATGCTGACTACAATCGATTGGGATTGTGTGCAAGCATCCATTAACTCTTCCACCCATAGCACTTAGCACTTCATCCACATTTCCCATAGTGGAGGTTTCTGCCATGTTGGCCATTTTTAGAGAGGTTGAAGTACTCTGAACACTTGTGTGCACAACATTTCAGTGGGTGGAATTGTGATCCCATTGGTTGAAATGCAGTGTTTGTACGTACCCAGAAAGTTCTTCGTAATTTCTAACCTAAATTTCCTCCACTGCAGCTTGAGGCCATTGCTCTTAGTCTTGTCCTCACAGCCATTGAGAAAAAGCTGTCTCCATTGTCTTTATAATCACTGTTTAGGTATTTGAATATTGTTATCAAGCCCCTCTCAGTCTTCTCTTTAGACTAAATCCTTGTTCTGATATTAGCCTTTCCTCTTGTTTCCCAGGCCCCATGTTTTTGTTACTTCCCATTGGACTCTTTCCAATCTGTCTACATATTTATTAAAGTGTGGAGCCCAAAACTGAATACAACAGTCCAGGTGCAGCCTCCCCAGTGCTGAATATAGTAGAAAAATAATTTTCCTTGATTTGCAAAAGACAATCTTCTTAATACATTCCTGTCTGATTTTGGCTTTTCTTTCAACAAGAGCATACAGTTGGCTCATATTCAGTTTACAGTCCACTCTAACCCCAGGGCCTTCTCTGCAGTACTGCAGGCTAGTCATTCATTCCCTCATCTGTATTTGTGTATGAAAATTGTATCGTTCCAAGTACAGGAAGGGATGATTCTGTCTGGAGCATGGCGTACTGGAGCATGGCCTATATGACCTAGTGAGATCCCTTCTGGCCCTGTGTTTCTGATTGCATGAAAGAAAAACATTATGAAATCAAATCAATATTTTAGTAGGTAAGAAATTATTTAGAACATAGGAAGCAAGTGAATTAGAAAAAAAATGTGACTGTATTTAGGGCTGCAACAATAATTTAGAAATAATAAGGCCTTTTGTGGGGGGTTGCTTTGATTTGCTTTACTTTTTTACACAAATTTAATGTTTATTTCTTTGCTAATTTTCTAGGAAGAGTTTATAAATTTCTTCATTTCTTTATTTGTTATACAATATTATTTTTAAACTTGTTCATATACATATATTGATTTCTCTTGTAGACTGTGAATACTCATCTTTAATTCTGTTCTTTTTTATTTTTATTTGGACAGATCAGTCAGATAGTATGTGCCTGTAGCATGTTTGCGTAATATAATTTCTATAATTGGATTTAATGAAAATATTAGTTATTTACACATTTGAAACAATATTTGTAAATATTCCCTAACTTGCATTCAGATTATTTTTCTTCCCATTTTCTTTTTTTAACTAGAAAAAGAACAACACACAAAGTGGGTGGGGTAGGGGGGAACCACCCAAAATATATGAACACAGTTAAAGTAAATAATTGTAAAACTTGAATGAATTATTGGAGGAAGTGTTCTGCATTAAAATAGCATCACAATGGTAGGTTGCACTTTTACAAGTTCTTTCTTTCAAGGTCTTATCACCATCTTACATTGTTAGATTTTTCATGTTGCAGATATACATGAGTATCTGTAATCATGTAACTAGCCCAGTTTTATTTACTACAACTACTGAAGTAGATAAAGAAACTCTTTTACAGAATCACTTTGAGGCCTTAGTGAGCATTTCCTCATTGAGGAAATGGAGAATTTCAGGCGCCTGGGTAAACAGGTATTTTAGCATGTGCACAACCTTAAGCATGTTAATTATGTAACTGATTTTTATGGGATGCATTGTTTTCTTAAATTAGGCAACCGGTTAAGAAGACTACTGAATCAGACCCTGAATATATTACTGAGGTCATATAAAATTTATAGCCAGAAATAGAACCCTTATCTGAATTTTATTCCAGTCAATAGCCTACTCTGCCTTGCAAAATAAAGCAGAGATTAAAACTCACTGTCCCTACACCCCACTCTTAAATGAGTGTATTTTAAAATGGTATTCATTGTAGAAGAAAATAATATTTTAACTGAAAAAGTCGGACATATAATTCCTTTTTGAACCACCAGTTTGTTGAAGGTCTGAAATTGCAATAGCTGGAGACAGAAACTGGGAGGATTAACTTTTCTCACCATTGTGTTAGCATTCATGGCATAGAATTAATGAAGCTCATGCAAGAACATTTTTGATTTAAAGTACCTTGCACCATGTTGATAAGTTTAATGGATAGCCTTGACCTTTAAATTATAACACACATCCAATGAATCAGCAGAATAATAGGTCATCTAGCAAACACGAATTCTACCTCCAGTATATAAAGAACAAACATCTAACAAACGCACATCTGATCATTGGTAAAATACTCCTTGCTGTACAAATAAAACATTTGTTTATCCTATTAAAATGTCAAGCTTTATTAACTTGAAGAGGTCACCAGTAAGAGCTCCACACAAACACACATTAATTTATTGTAGTATAAAGGTAAACAAGAACATGTAACCAATGAATTCTGACATACATTTTTACAGTCAAGTGTTCATATTTTCAGGGGGTATTAGTGATTGGATGTAGTTAACCATTCAGATTCCTTTCAGAAGCTAATGCTTATTCAAAATGGAAGCAGGATTCTCTCCTAATTTTCTCCCAATATAGTTGAAATGGCTGCAGGATTCTAGAAAGAGAAAGCCTAGCTAAAGGAAAAAGTGGGGGCTCAGAGTTATATGTTCCATATAAAGGTGTGTGAAGGGAAAATAGGAATTAGCCTTCTGTAGCACTAACATAAACATGTAAGTACACTTTTTGACACTTAACCCACAGTTTTTGAACCCATTGCAGAATAGGATTAGCCTGAATGTTTGCCTTCCAGAAGTAAAATGGTGGTGGAAGCAGTAGTAGTATCCCTTCCCTGCTTTGAACTCGGTAGCTTAAGTATTCATGCACTTCCAAGGTTCCAGGCCCTGCATCATGCAGAGGGGGTTTGAATCTTTGTCTTCTGTTTTCTACTGAAGTGGCAAAGCCTCCATATTGTATGGTGTTTTCCAGTCCTCCCCTTGAAGCTGGTTCACTACAATTTGAAATTAATGTTCATTGCATAATTAGCAAAAACTAAACAATTAGTTGGCTTCATAATTTTCACTTAAGCACATGAAAGTGTAATAGTGAAAACTTGAGGTCACCAAAAATCAGTTACGTCCTCTTCACATATGTCCTTTCTTAATAACAACTTAATGAAAGTTCCTTCTATCCCATAAGTAATCACAGAGTCCTCTAATCATAGCAAAGCTTTAAGAATTCTCCACGAAGGTGGTGGCAAATCTTCTCAGGAAATACTTTATTCATGCCTCAAAATCAGTTTTGAGTTATAGGTACCTGCCTGTCTTGCAAGACAAAAGATTTACTTCTGAGTAAGGCATCAGCTTGATGAACATCTGTGGCTGTAGCTATAGAGCCTACTTCTTAACTGACAGTATCTTTCACACTTATCACACACAAAGGTTGTATCTAACAGTCATGTGATGCAGTGTTCTTCCTGTGGTTTCTTCTTTCCTCTATTTTTTGGGGGTTTTCTTTCCTCAAAATCTTTTATTCCATGCTTAGTCCACTGTTTCTCAGTGCTCACAATCCTAAACAATCTTCTCCTAGGTTTTTGGTTCCTGATGGCTTAAGAATGGTATTAAAGATTTGCATTTTGGGAATTGGATTATATTTATATCTATATGCAGTGCAATGGTTCAGGATGGGCAGCACGGGTTAATTGATTTCTAAGAGTCTGGTTCACACAGTTGTACAGTTTCACACAGTGGTGGAAGCAGACAGGCTGTCTAATGCAACAAGGCCAACAAGGACACATAGTCTGGAAAACAGAGGAAGCATGTACCACACTGTTCCATAACACAAAATAAGGTGGCACCAGCTAACAAGGCCCCATATTAGGGGGGTCTGAGTCCAGGTTTTAGGGGAATAGATCAAATTAAGAGAAAGGCCTGGAAAGAACAAATTAGTATGTGTGCATGTGATCAGCTACGTGGACATATGACAACCAACCAGCGATAGCCATGCATCAAGAGTCATCAGGAGTCATCAGGAGGGAAGAAGAATACAAAAGCAAAGACTTGAGAGTAACAAAAGGTCCCTCCTTACTCTCTGTCCCTCCTTGTCCTCTTGCCCAGTTCCTCTTCCTCCTCCCCAAGAGGGGTTCCCATCCCCCAGGAAGGTTCCCCGAGGCCACCATGGAAAGAGGGCACATCACCAGCCCATCTCATCCACCCCACTAGGAGGGGGTGTAGGTCTCAGCATCCCAGCTCCAGGCTGCTGACATGCTGACATCTGGCACCTAAGAGAAAGCCTCAGAGTGAAGATTGCATCCTGGCCAGATGTACTTTGAATCTGATGACAGCCCTAGGATTTAGAAGATATATAGAATTGCTTGATTGTTTTTATTTCTTTCTTTCTGTTATCACTGTGTATTAATAAATTTGCCTGTTATCAAATGGAAATGTGGTCAGTCTGAGGGTGGGTGCCCAAACATGGCCTCTGAGTCCTAAATCCTGAGCCAACAGCTCCAACATTCATCACTTTCATATCTCTCTTGCAAGCATCTTTAAAACTGGACATAAGGAGATAAGGATGCCTGTGTGG
>NW_005842086.1:2075438-2140469 GCF_000455745.1 Alligator sinensis | reverse complement strand
TCCTGCTGAGAGTTCTGCATATAAGATATCCTTGGTTACACACCCATCATCCATTCTCTGCCTATGACCAAGCCATTGAAGTCAACACTGACTTCAGTTTTTGCTGTAAAGTGTGTGAGGTTGAATAATATTTCATCTGAGAAAGTATCTATAAAAATTCCTTCAGTGGTGGTCCCAAAAGCATATATCAAAGAAGAGAAAAGATAATACTAAACAGAGTCAGGGCAAAGACACAATCTTGCTTGACTCTGCTTCAGATATCAAAAGTCTCACATGTCAGTCCATCTTAACTGACTGTTGCCTGCATTCCATCTTGGAAAGAGCAGATTATGCTGAGGAGCTTTGGTGGACAACATTTTCCAGTAATTCGAAGAGGACTTTTCTGCTGACAAGGTCAAAGGCCTTGGTCAGGTCAATGAAGGTGATATAGAGGTGTCTCCTTTCTTCTGTACATTTTTTTTTTTTTTTTGTGGAATTAGTTGGAGTGACAATATCATATCTGGCCATTAAGCCATATTGTGACTCTACCCTGACATCCTCTGAGCCTCACTTGAGGGATGATGTTGCTGACTGCTTAGTAGTGAAATGCCATGATAATTATTGAAGTTATGGTCACCTATATTCTCATACAAAGTGACTATATTGGTATTTCACATGTCTTGTGTGTCACTGTCCACACTGTACAGCAGTGAGTAAGAAACTCATATAGATGGGAAAGAAGAATAGGTTTTCCATACTTGATCACTTCTGCAAGAATGCCAAATATTCCTGGGGTCCTGACAATGGCTAGATTGTCTATGGCCCTCAACAGTTGGAATACCATAAAGTTCTGCAAGGGGAGACAGACTCTAAAAATAGTAAGGGCTGTGTCAGTAGCATCATTTTCCCTTGAAGAGAGTTCAACACTGTGTTCTACCCATCTTTCTATCTATTGCTTTTGTTCTGTTATGACTTCTCTTGATGCTGTCTTTAATGGAACTAACTTCTTCACAGTTGGACCTATCACTGTTTTGATTCTGTCATACATGCCTCTGATGTCAAATGAAGACTGAATTTCTATGTGCAGCCACAGACAATAATACTTGGTGCAGCATCTTAATTTGTTGGACAACACTCCATGCTGTCTTTGGTCCCTTCAAAGTTCCATCTGAAGCACTCTTCTTGTGATTTAGCCTAGCAGTTCCTTTGGTCTTGATAAATAGAATCAATTCTTGTGAGTGCACCTCAAACTAATCTTGATTTCTTCTAAAATATTGGCCAAATATAGAGTCAGCAATAACATGATCATTTTTTGTGCCAACCCCACTTCTCTTCTTCAGTCTTGCACAAAGGCAGCTCTGAAGCTGTATCCTCCAGAGCCTCTATAAACAGCAAAGTTTTCTCATGAAGAGATGTATTGTTGATGTTAATGCCTGGCAAGCACTGATACTTAGAATAGAAGATTTTCTTTGGTTTCAGTTTGATTTTGGTGACCACAAGTGAGTGATCCATGTTTCAATCAGCACTATGGTAGCTATGAGTAAGGTGGACATTATTGGGTATTCCAAAACTATTTATGGTTTAGCATTCAATTGATTTAATTTGAAAAATAATTCTGTGGATGGAGTAGTGGACAGGACACATATAGATTACATAAACCACCAAAGGACAAATGGGTTGCTTTATTTACTCATTAGTTTGTTGGGTAGGGCTTTTATGTAACGTGTATCAGACTTGGGTTAACTTTAAAGTAGTCTTGACCAACCAAATGTTCTCAAGTAATTTGTTCTTAGTTTATCCTGTTGTATAAAATGCTTAAATAGGAATCACTCCAATTTTTATGTTTTAGGATACTCATTTTATAGGTTAGATATTTGAGTTCCTAATCCCATTCCTAATCCAGTCAGTGTTCTTACAAAGCACAACAGCATCAAAGGAAGAGGTTGATTTCAACTCACTTCAATAAATCTTTCAAGTCACATAAATGGCGGGAGATGTGGATTCCAATCCCAGCAAGCACAGGAGAAAATTAAACCCAAGAGTCATAAACCCATTTGTAGGGGTCTCCCAGAGCCCTGAATTTCTCTCCACTAAACTAGTGCTTGTCCCAAGGAACAGACTAAGGCAGGGGCAGGCACAATATGGCTCAAAGGCTGGGTCGGGGCATGGAAGGTATCAGCTGGGGCTGGCAGTAGCACACACAGCCACACCCCCTCACAAACTGCGCACACATACCCCATCATAAACATACCCTCACTATCCCCAACCATATCTCTCACACTCCCCCACACCCAATATACAAAACTAAGACTATTTTTGACCTATTATGCAATTTCCCCCATATAAACTACACAAACACACATACATCAGGACAAAATCTTATATATTTTATATAATTTTTTGTCTCAGATATTTTATAAAAAAATTAAATATATTATAGGAGATGTTTGACTTTTAGTGTATGATTTGTTTGTTTGGTTTTTTTCTTTCTAGTTCCAAAATGGCAAGCCCCCGTCTCAAAAGGAGTACTTCTGGGGCAAGGAGTGGGACTTCCAGTGGCATAGGTCAGGGGTTAGCGGGCAGGACTGACTTCTGGTCCAATGGTGGTGACCAAGGGGCAAGGCTGCTATCAAGGAGTGGGGCTACAGTTGTAGCCCTTGACTGCTCACTAAAACTCATTAAGCGGCCCTCCAAACAAAATAATTGCCCACCCCTGAACTAAGGGTTTCCCAGCATGACTCCTTACTCCCACAGGTCTCAAATCCTTTGCCCTTATACTAGACCACAGAGTGGCAGCAAGGGGATCTCTGCCAGCCCTAGTGGTCGGTCTGCCCTTGGATTGTGAAATAAATTTTATGTGCCCCTTTTTCTAGAAAAGACTCGCCTGGAATATCACTTGCTTAGATATCATTCTTTCCACAGGCAGTCAGTAAGAGGGCAAAACAACAAAAGGATTTATTTTGTATCAGAAAAGACTCATACAAATAAAACTGACCACGATTTTGAAGACAGAAAAACAAAACAAGTAAAGTTCTTTATCTTTCATCTGGCTAAACCATAGCCCTTCAGAGAGTCCCACCAGTGTTTGTAGAGATCAGTCTTCTTGCTTATTTTACCAGCCCTGGCTGCTGGGGCCTTGGATCATGCTCCATCTTTGGAAACATCCCAAATATGATGACTTTATCACAGATATACACTAAAAAGCCTCTAAGCATAAAAATGTCTCTCTTCCCCAGCCCCTTAATCTTATTCTAATTGTTAATGAGTCCCTAGAAACCTCCAAAAAATGTTGGTATCCTTCAGGTACTTGGAATTTGCTCGTTGAAGGTCCTTCCTGTAAGATGCTTTTTCTACCAAAAAGTTGATTTCCCTATTACAGGCAGTCAGTGCCTTGCTTGTGTGCTAAATACCACACTTGATTATTTTCAGTTACATCATGAAATTACAAAAGCATATTTATATCAAATATTGTAATATATACAGATCTGCAAAAGACAAAACAAAACCTAGCTTCATACTAGCAACACATTGACATCAAACATCACAGGAGTACATCTACTTCGGGATAATATCTATGCAAGATACCAGGTGTGTCCACACAAGATGCTACATCACTGTAGCAACATGTTATGGTGATGCAGTATCAGTGATTACAAACCATGATGCTGCAGCTACATTGCCATAGCAATGCACTCCCGCTTTATAGTGCTGTAATAATAGTGCCATACAGCAACGTATGAACATGCCCACAGGGTGAATCCCAAAGGCAACTCAGTTTGGGGGTGAAACCACAACACCAGGTTTTCTACATCCTGACGTAAGTTTATTTCTTGGATGAAAAAGTGAGATTTCATTCTGCTCTAATTTTGTGGATCTAACTATTGATTTTGCTTTTAGTATCAAGATGAAAATTACATTCGATCCAAAATATTTTTTTTATTTATTTGTGTGCACGTGTGTTTGTTTTGTGTGTTGTTTTTTTTAATTTTCATTTTGGCATCAAAAATAAAACAACACAAAGATTATGTAAGATTTGGTGTTGATCCAGGTGGATTTGTTTTGGGGTTAATTTGTTGCCTTTTCCGGTGTTTAAAATTTAAAAAATATATATATTTATGCAGCTCTAATTACAACCTTCATTGTGATGATCATCCCAGGATCAAATAACACAACAAAATTTAGCCCACCTAGCTCTGGATGAGATGGAGCCAGCAGAGCTCCTGACCAATACTTATCTAGTAAGCAATGGTATAAGCCCATCTCCTTTATTGCGAAGCATAGGGTGAATCCTTTGCTGAAGATGCCTTCACTGCTTCAGGGAGGGGCAAATTGTGTGCAAGGTACCAATAAAAGTGCATTAAATCATGATTTATCTGTTGCAAGACCTTTATAAATGGAAATAACCTGATGTGGAAAGATAGAGGCTGTAGAACCTTTTATAACTGCTGTCAACAATTTTGCCTGTTTCTCTTTAGACCATAGAGGTTAGGAGATGCTAACATTAACAGTGTTGATAAAAAAAATGTATATATATTACTAGCCAGAAGAGAGAAAAGAGAGAAACTGTATCATCATCATCTTCACCTTACCACCACTATCAGATTGCCAGGCTTAGTTTGTTGAGCTGGCATTGATGAATCTCATGGTACAAACTTAGTTACAATTCCTCAGAACTGGACCCAGCTTTTTATTGTATGTAAACTTCTTTACCCCCTCCCCCTACAAATTCAGTGGAATTAAGATGATTTCTTGAGGATCTGGGCTCTGCAGTTTCACAGGACTAAATATACAACTGTTAGAATCTCTGTAGCCGGCAACTTGCAGATTAAAAAGAAGAGATGCATATACTCAGGACTTGGTATAACATCTAGACCTTAAATAGTTTGGGTTTTTTTCGTCTCAGATACCTATCAAGAAGTTAATGTACATCAGAACTTGTAATGGAGCCAAGTTTGCACTTCATACAGCCTTCAATTTGTATTGATCACCGCAGCCTTCATGATACTTCATCAGTCACCTATACATTAGCTTTTTTGGTAGATTGGCAACTATTTTTAGCCAATTATAGCAATTACAATAGCTGCACTAGATGAAGTGTCAGCTGCAATCTAGATATTAGGGGACCAGTAACTTTATTTAATGGATTATCTCTTTGTTTTTGTATAGTATCAGCAACAGAGACCTATCCTATTTAACCAGACTGATTGTTTGTTTTTTTCTTCTTTTATATATGAATTTGAGCTTAATTACTTGTTCAGTTACTCATAACTGAATCTGTGGTATAAAGTTTTCACAAAATATATAGGTACCTTTTATTTCAAAGCTATTTTTGCCATAATGTTCTGCTTCAATTGGAAAGATGGAATTTATAAAAGTTTGTTAGTCTGAGTCAATCTCAATCCTTGCATGAACTGATGTTGTTAACAGAGGTTGGGAAATTCTATTGGCATGGAGTAGGCAAATATATTGTTGAAAGTGGAGAATTGGAGGCAGAAAGGAGAAGCAGGAGAAAAGTGATGGCAGTGGTCTGTGTACAGAGGGGGAGGGAGAGAAATTTAATGTCCTGACAGATCTTTTTAAAAACAAAACATAATACTCATAAATCAAATTCTTAGTACTGGGCAGAGGATACTGGCATTTCACACAACTATGCAAATCAACAATTCCCAGTTTTTATTCTAAAACTGTCCTTTGCTTTCACCTCTCACTGTTCTGGGGCTTATTCTTCCTGTTTGTTCTTTTATCTGTCTGCATTCTTCAGCCTGCATTCTTCAGCCAGTCTCCAGCTAATGTTTTCCTTTCCCACAAACACACTCTCACCCATACAGCATACAGAAGAGTACAAGGTTGAGCACTTATGTCAAGCTACAGAGCAATAAAAAATGGAGTTTCTTAAGGCAATGCAAAACACAAGAAAATACATAAGATTAAAAGCTTTAGGCAAAAGTCTATTTCCATGTTATTTACCTAAGATCAACCTGGTATTTATGCTATTTGCATAACACTGGGGGATTTGGATCACTTGACAGGATTTGAGCCTGACCTGGAAGGGAAACTTCTAACACAAAATGTTTGGAATTAGTCACAATCTACATGTGTTTGTTTGTTTAAATAAATATAGGTTTAGGATGATTTCCAAACTTGGAAAAATCCAAAGGGGAGTATATTTTTACATCTAAACTTTTGTCATTGGAAGTCCTTCAATACTAGGATGATGGTATTCCAGTAAATAGGGAAGTCATCAGTAAGTCCATAGATGACTGAGGAGGCCAAACCAAGATCCACATGTTTGACTGCAGACCTGGCAAAGAGTTCCAGAAGGAAGAAGTAGTTCCTGGTGATGTCGGGCCACAGTTCTTTTCCTTTGTCTCTCTGGTCTCTCTTGCTTCCACAATGAGGCAAGTTTGCGCAAAATAATTGATGACTTGTCATAAAGCTCAACTGAGACAATTTGGAGTTTACGTTTCCAAGATATTGATATTAACCCTGCATTTTTCCAGATTGGTCTCCAAGGTGTCCTTGAGTATTTTCTTTTGCCCACCTCTAGATTGGTGACCATTGGTAATTTGGGAGTAGAGGGCCTGTTTTTGGATCCGGTTGCCAGGCATCCTTATGACATGTCCTGTCCAATGGAGCTGGTGCCATGTAAGTGTGGCTTCAATGCTGGTGGTGTCTACCTGAGACAGAAGTTAGAGTTTGTTCTTCTATTCTTCCAATTGGTAAGGATGTTTTTCGGAAGACATTGCTGGTGGTTATGTTCCAAACTTTTAACTGTTTCCAGTATGTTGGAAACACCCTTACAACAGGGATGACAATAGCCTTGCAAACACTAAATATACAAGGCATACACTAAAAGTACACACTGTCACACACTAAACCCAACATATCTTAGTTGTGTAGGTAAGACATTGTTTAACAGATCTCTTCCCTTCTTCTCCCCACCCCCCATTATTTATTGTTTTGACTTTTTCTTCACTTATGTGCACATTTTAAATTCACTGAGTCATGTATTCATGGTGCTTAGCGCATAGCAAAATAATTACAAAAAATAGCATTATCTTGTTATAGTCTTGCTTTTTATTTTTTGTATGTCTCCCATTCTTTGCCTAACATTTAATAATCCATAATGATGCCATAATGATAAAATGTAGTAGGAAGTTGAGTAATCTCCAATAACAGACTTCTTGTATCAAAAGTCATTGCTTTATTATTGCCACTATTTAATTGGCACACTTTATCTCTGAAAACATGCTTGTGCCATCCACTAGTGACCTGTTCTTCCACTGAAACTTTGCAAAAGAAGGAAAAGAGGGAGTTTGTCACTTCCCAGATATGAAAGTTGTTATTGGTGGCAGGTGATATTATGTAATGTGATGCATTGTTAGAAAACTTAAATCTAGAAGCATTGATTTCTTAGGATACAGTGAGATATACTGCTGTGCTGAGATTGGGGTCTTGCTTCCTGGACAAATTAAGCAACTTTTGAAAAATAAATATAGACAAAATTGCTTGCTTACAGGTCTGTTCAAGAGAAACGTATATTTATCTCTTTTCATACTCAAGGGCACACTTTAAAAAGTAATAAATAGTGGTAGTGGGGAAACAATGCAAGCAGTAGGTGTTCAACAAGTATTCACACAAGACATCACATATTGAAAAAGAACCTGGATGATTTCTGATTAGATTTGCGCGTTTGAAACTTAAGTGGACTCCCAAAAATTAAAGACAAAACAAGTTGCACATGAGCAACGCTCTGTTTCATTGTCATTGTTTTTCATCAGAAATGGACAAGATGATTGTTGCTACCCTCTAATTGTTCAGGTTACATTTTCCAGTGAGGGCAAGGTACTAAATACAATTAATTTTATGCATATAAATAGAGGTGACATCCAAGGAAACTTGTGGGATGAAAGTTTTCCACCCTCAACCTAGGAACAGGGATAGGGCTATAATTCCCTTTCCTTCTTTCAGGTCACTTGGCTATGATAGTTACTGTTGTTATATACAGTAAACTGAGTCAAATACTGTGATGGATAACTGTTCAGCATTGCATCACGTGAGTCTATGCAATATAACATGCAGTTCCAACTGGCTCTTATAGTTATAGTTTCCTACAGCTTCAGCCCTATGCCAATTGTATGTGCTTAATAGTAGTGCTACTAAATATTGGCTTAATGTATACATCCAGGACTCTATGGATACTCTTATATCTTAACAGGTACCTTTGTAAGTTGTTCTACTACACTGATACCCCATTAAACATGATTCTAGTTTGTAGAGTTACTATAAGGTCCTCCTGAACCACAGAACTTTATACATGGCTGCAGGCCAAGTTCATAGCCCTGCATTATAAAAAAAAATGAAGAAGAATAAAGCCTCTTAGTCCTTCCTAAGATTGATACCTCCTACAGAAATACCACTCTAGCAGACCCTAAGGATGGTCACAATGATGTTAAGGGAAGGGAAGGTGGCTCTCAAGGAAGGATGTTGATGCCAGTTATTTGACCAGCTCTCCACATTTATTTCCCAACTCTTTGCCTGACAAGTGTCCTCATGGTAGATCACTGTAACAATAGTATCTCCTATTGGACAGTTGAAAGAATGAAAGTAAGGGATGAGGATGGAAAAAAGTGTTCATCTGTAAGTGGAGGAATGGAAAGTAGTTATGCCATTTCCTGCATGCCCTAGTTCAGGGGTTTTCAATCTTTTTGAATCAGTATACCCCTAGCGGCTGGATATGGAGCAGAGGGGAGGCGGTGGTACGTGGCCTAATGTAGAGCAGCGGCAGCTGCCATGTGCAAGCTTCCACCACCGCCCAGGTCTGGCCATGTGGATGATGCCTGCCCAGCAGCATCGGATGGTGCATGGCGGTGCTCCATCCCTGCCTGGCCATGCGTACCCGCTAGGGCCTTCTCAAGTACCTCCAGTAGTACGTGTAACCCCAATTGACAATCCCTGCCCTAGCTCTGCATAAAAAATACTTGGTGGTTGATTGCTCTATCTCTGAATTGTATGGTGGCCCTACAGGTTTAACCTTTTCCCCAAAAAATACAGTGGAGAAAAATTAGGGTACAAATTATATGTGAGGCAAAAGGGTCCTGACAGGTCTGAAGTTGGGGAGGGGGGGATGAGTGGTGACATCATTAATTTCCATGGCATTGGGAGCCACAACAATTAATACTGTAATGACTTCCTCCCTTCCTCCTGCACTTCCCCACTGCAAAATTTCTGAACCCATGGGGAGTCACTCTTCCCCAACTGTGCACCAGATCAACATGTCACATGGGGTTGGTCTGGGGATGACCCATCACATGGCCCTGTACCTGTCATGTGACTCCAGAGCCAGTGTATGGTCCCAGACTTGGCAAATAGCCCTGCAACCATTGAACAATTTCAGACAAGACACAGAGCCCTGAAACCAGTGTGCAGGGTTGGACCCAGCATGTAGCCCTGAAGTCAATGTGCTGGATCTGTCCTGCTATATGGCCCCAGCATTGGCATGCCAGACTGAGTCCTGCTGTACCACATAGGCCCAGAATCAATGTGCTGGATTGCTCCTCATCACACCATGTGGCTTCAGAGTCAATATGCCAGATCAGCCTCTACCACATGGCCCCAGCACCACCAGCATGAGTGAGCTTAGACATATAGTAAGCTAAAACATAGAGTGACCTAAGACACAGGATAAACTTAAACATTTTATTTTGGTAGCAAGTTTTTTTCTTTTCTCTCCTTTGCAAATAAGTGCCCTGTTATGGATATCCACTATTTTATATCATATTATAATTATGTTTATATTGACTTTTACTGTTTTACATTACTGTTTTACTGATTTTTACTGATACTATATGATTTAGGCCTACGTATATAAGTTAGCATAAGTCATGTCAAGTTTCCATTTTGTCTGTCAAGCCTCCATTTTGTGTCCTCTGCACAGGTGTAACCTATGACTCATGCCTAACCAGTCTCATGTAAATTGGTTCCTGGATGAATGGGGATGAATGAGGGTGCTTGAGATACAATGGTAGCAGGCCTCTACTGAATAATGAACTCAACAACTGGACCATCCGCTCAACAACTGGACTATTGCTTTCCATTGACTTACCCAGGAACAGAACAGAAAAAGACAAAGACCCTACAGAAATCAGCCAACCCACTATTGCAATACAGACACCTGGAACTGCATGTCCTCCCCTGGAGCGCACATGCTCAGTGCATCAGGGCTGACCCTTGCCTGAGCATGCCCCTGCCACTAGGGTCATAAAAGGTCTGCCCCTATAAAAAGGGGTAGTGAAGACAGACCCAGTGGGATTCCCTCTCCATCTGGACCAGCACTACACCATGCCACCTATCCTCCCTAAGGCCATGCTGGCGACCCATGCTGGATAACACTTAGCTGGAAAAGGCCACAACTGGCCATCGAGGACCAACTCACAGCCCAGGATAGGTAGCTATCATCCACCTTCCTTCCCCAAACATAGGATCTGGACTCTGTCCCTGCACACTTTAATTTCAGTCTCTCCACAAAGCCTTTCTCCTCCACCAGTACCATTGTGTAGGAGTGTGTGTGTGAGAGTGAGCGCTTGTGTGTGTGTGTGTAGGAACCAATAACTCCATGAGCTGTACATTATACTGTTTGTTTAATAAAACTGTTAATTTGGAGCCCGAGTTGGGTTTTGCCTCTGACCTCACAGCCCTACTCCAGTCTCTGCTTTCTGCCCCTTCGTTCTTCTCCCTGATTTCTCTTTTTATCTCTTCTCTCAACCCCTCTGATCCCACCCCAACCTCTGGTCCCATCCCAGCTTCTTCATGTCTCTCTAACTCTCAGCTGTCTCCCTCTGTTCCCCATTTTAGCTCCTGGCTCCCCTGTCTCTGTGCCACCGTGTCTGCCTTCCCCCGATCCCTACCTCTTTCTGCCTTTTCTCCCCGATCTTTGCTGCCCTCTTCCCTCTCTGTTCTCTGGGTACTCCATTGTGCACCACTGCCTCCACTTTCTCTCCCCAATCTCTCTTTGCTTTCATTTGTGTTCTGTAGCCTCCTGGCCCTGGCTTGCTGCTGTCACTTTCTAGCTTTGTTCCCCTTCCCTGCTGATCCCCAATCTGGCCCGGGCACCCAGAGCCTTCCTCACTGCTCTCCAGTCTGCCTCCAACACCCAGAGCCTTCCCTGCTGCTCCCTGACCTGGCTCCAGCACCAGGAGCCTTCCCTACTGCTCCCCGACCCAGCTCTGGCACCTAGAGCCTACCTCACTTCTCCCTGGTCTGATCCTAGCACCCGAAGCCTTTCCAGTGCTCCCTGGTCCAGCTCTGGCACCTGGAGCCTTCCCCGCTGCTACCACAGTCAGCTCTGGCATCCTGAGCCTTCTTTACTGCTCCCCGATCCAGCCCTGGCACCTGGAGCCTTCTCGCTGCTCCCTGGTCTGGCTCCAGCACCCGGAGCCTTCCTGCTGCTCCCTGGTCTGGCTCCAGCACCCGAAGCCTTCCCCACTGCTCCCTGGTGTAGTTGCATCACCTGGAGCCTTCCCTGCTGCTAGCACAGTTGGCTCTAGCACCCAAAGTCTTCCCCGCTGCTCCAGATCTGACCATGGAACCCAGAGCTTTCCTCTTTGCTCCCCGGTCTGGCTCTGGCACCCGGAGCCTTCCCCACTGCTCCTGCTACTTTAAATCCCAATTGCCAAATCAAGAGAAAGACCTTATAAAGGGGGATAAGGCAAAATTCCATATTTATTGATTACATGAATTAGACATAGAGGTTCGGACACACCACTCATAGAGACACACACAGATCATCATGCACACCGTTACACACAGACACAAACAACCATTCCATTTAGACATTATAGTTACCAGCAGCAGTTGCTCAATATTAGCACTGGGTGGCCAGCCCAGGCTTTATTGACAGAGAAAAATAGCAGCTTGGAGCAGGATAGACAGATGTGTCTGTGCTCCAAAGAAACAGCAGTTGATAAGAGACTCATCCACCCTGGCATTCTCAAAGTCCTCTTTTATAGGGATCATAGATTCATAGATTGTAGAGTTGGAAGGGACCACAATGGATCATCATGTCTGACCCTCTGCCCCTGTCAGGAAAGAGGACCGGGGTCAGATGACCCCATCCAGGTGACTATCTAGCCTCCTCTTGAAGACCTCCAAGCTAGGTGATAATACCACCTCTCTTGGAAGCCCATTCCAGATCCTGGTCACCCTTACTGTGAAAAATTTCTTCCTAATATCTAACCTAAATCCACTCTCAACTAGTTTACACCCATTATTCCTAGTCACTCTCTGGGGCAAATTAGTAATCAGTGCTTCCCCTAATTCCTGTTGACCTCCCCTAATAAATTTATAGGCGGGTTTATCGGCATCCTTTGTTTCAGTGCTTTGGGGTTTTTCCATACCCGGCTTCTGTTTTTGCAGTTGTTTCTCATCCTTCTTCTGCTTATCTCAGCCTGAGGTCAGTTTGGTCATAAAAGTTGGTATCTCAACCTTGGAGTGCCCTTGCTGCCCATCTGGCAGGATGTGTGCCTCCCTCCTTGTTATATCTCTCGTGCCCTAGGCCTCAAAAGGATTCTTCAGCCATCCTTTAATTAGTTTACTGACTGGTAACTTACATTTGCCACCTTGTTGCTTACATAAACAGTTAAATCTTCTTTCCCTGTCTCTATGCCATTTTCTCACTATTCACCCTGTCACATACACTCATTCAAAAAGGGCATACAGAGTTCATTCACTTATTTCAAGCAAAAGAATGTAAAAATGGAGTTTTCAAGTTCCTTACAGGACAAAACTAACATGGTCACATTTCACTGCTATGGCACTCTGTTAACATGAGCTACATTAATTTAGTTCCTGCTACACTCCCCCGCCCGGCTCCAGCACCCAGAGTCTTCCCTGCTGCTCCCCGGTCTGGCTCTGGCTCCAGCACTCAGAGACTTCCCCACTGCTCCCTGATCCAGCTCTGGGACTGGAGCCTTCCCAGCTGTTCCCTGAGTTGGCTTCCCTGGCAGCCCTGCTGTTTCCCTGCTCCCCCACAGCCCCTCTCCAGCACTCGTGGCTCTCCATCCTAGCTCCCAGTTCACCCTAGCCCATCCGGTTCCCTGTTTCCCTCTCCCAGTAGCTTTTGGTTCCCACACAGCTCCAGGTCTAGCTCAGGCTCTAACTCCAGCTCCAGCCCCAGCCTCTGTGCTAGCTTCTCCCTGGCATCACTCCTCTGTTCTTCCAACTTTGGGCATTGCCCTTTAATCAATTAACATCAATTAACCCCAAGTAACCCCATATCCCCTCCTGTCTGATGGTTCTAATCCCAACCCTGGCAACTTTCACTCCTGGCACTTTCACTCTCTTATTTTTCCCTCTATTATCTTACCCCCATCCATTTTCCTCCTTCCCCTCCTTCCCCACCTTATGGAAATCTTTGACCCTTAACTAATCCTCCCATAGTCACCAAGTACCCTAGGCATCCCAAGTATCCCAAGCACACACATACCACACCCCCCAAGTTAGGAACTCACCTGTGTGTATATGTAGGTGTGTGGTGTGTGTGTGAACTGGCAAATATATATATATGTATAGATAGATATACACATCATTGCATGCGTGATATACAGGTTAGTGATCCGTATATGTGTACTGTGTGTGTGGGTATTGACAACTGATTTTTGTCTAATTTTTGGTGTGTATAGTTTATATGTGCTTAGACTGGTAATCTTGGATGTGCATGTGCCTGAGTTGCTAGTGTGTGTGGACATGCCTGGTGGGTGTGTATGCACCTGGTGTGTGTGTATGCATCCAGTGTGTGTGTATGCATCTAATTGATTTGTGTGTATGTATATGCACAATTGTGTCATGACCTCCCATCTAACAGCACAATTTTGAGATTCTGAGAGTTGGCCTGGCCCCACAGGGCAACAATCACAGCTTGATACTTGATACATTGATGACTACTCATTGACCATGCTGGTCCAAACAGTTTTGCATCTACCTTATAGTACTTTTATCTAGTCCCGGGGTACTCAACCCCCCATTTTCAGGCCAGATCTGGCCCAGAAAACCACATTCTCTCTGGTCTATAGGGCTGCTCACTGGAGAGGAGTGACAGTGTAAATTGCTACTTCCCTGCTGCTGATTTTCTGGACCCCAGCCTGGATAGCATAGTTATGCATACAACATTGGGCATTCTGGGAGGAGTGGAAGTGGAATGGGACCTGATCAGCCACAGGGACTAAGTGGAGGGTGTACACAGTCTGATCTGGAAGCGTGGGGTCCAATCCAGCAGTGAAGTATGATCCTGAAACAGTGTCCAGTCCATTCCCATGGACCAGCCCTGCACCACTTATCTGGCCTGCAAGATCAAAAGATTGAGCACGTCCAAACTAGTCTGTATTTCCCTAGTTTGTTAATGAAACTGTTTTGGGTGACAGTGAGAAAAGTCTTGTTAACTGAAGACATATCATATATACTGCTTTGTCTCTACTCGCAAAACCTGTCACTTTATTATGAGCAGGGATCCTGGTGTTCTCTGATAAAAAAATAATTCCCAATTTTCAGTTTGAAAAAAGTCACCTAAAACCCACATTTTTCCATGATTAAAATGAAACACCACTAATATATAGATGTATATATAGTTGTATTTCATTTTAATGATAGAAAAATGTGGATTTCATGTTACTTTTTTTAAAACCTAAAATTGGGTTGGTTATTTTTAATCATAGAAAACCATTATCCCTGATCATTAGTGATCTCCAGGATTTGCACCAGAACTGTGCCGGCAGCAGCCTCTTTAATCTTGGAGTTTCCCCCATGCATCCCCCTGCCACTGTTTGGCAGAGGGGCTTTGTCACTTCCCAGCCACACCTAAGGGCCAGGAGGCAAAAACCACACCTGTGGTTTCAGGAGTGGGTGGTGAGCATGGATGGAGATCAGTGGGCCCCTCCACCAATCAGCAGCGGGGTGGTGTGCAGGGGAAACTCTAAGATTAAAGAAGCTCCCATGCCACGCACTTCTGGTGTAGGGATCCCTACTTATCATCGGGGTCCTGGTTTTCTCTGATTTAAAAAAATCCCCAATTTTTGGATTTAAAAAGTAACTCAAAATCCACATTTTCCCATGAATAAAATGAAACACCAATAATATAGATAGATAGATAGATAGATCCAGATATAGATATACATGTGTGTGTGTATACTGTACTGTAACGTAGGTACAAAAATAGTTGGACCAGTATACACCCAGATTACTGGGTGCAGTTCTTAGCTCCACATAGTAAGAAGCATATCCAGAATTTATATACAGAGTTTGGAAGGCAATCTGGCTGCAGAAGGTTTGGATAAATAGTTATGTTTAGGCTGGAGAAAAGAGAGTACATGATAGAAGTCTTCAGATATCTGAAAGGTTGCCATAAGAAGAGGGAGGATAATTGTTCTTCCTTGCTTTAGAGGGTATGATGTTAACACTCACATTAAATTGCAGCACAAGCATTTTAGATTAAATATCAAGACAAATTTCCTTACTATTAGAACAGCAAAGCAGAGGAATACAGTGACTTGGGAAGTTATAAAATCTCCTTCATTGGAGGTTTTTAAAAGGAAGGTAGATAATCATTGGATAGGGATAATTTAAGATTTGTGCAGGGGTTGCACCATATTGCCCCTGGGATCCCTTCCAATGTATGATCCTATGTTTTATTAATTTGTATATGGCTCTGGATGTAAAAAATCCCCTAGGTTTTCCAAGGTTCCTTTGAAAAATTCCTGTCAAATATATGATAAGGAATTGTGAGTCCTCCATAGGATTTCAGATTTTGAGAATATGAGCATCAAATTAAGAAAAAAAGATTTGTGGGGAAAGGCAGAAATGGAGGGAGTGGGGGGATTGACTACTGGGTTAACAGCTTTATCTATCACTGCATATAATCTATTAATGTCAGCAAAAAGATTTGTCAGATCTATGATGAATCCTGGTCAGAACAGGACTTTAAATCATCCACTGGTCTATAGGTTATGACACTTCTTTCAAATGTGGAAAGTAATTTCAAAATCTCTGCTCTGTGTAAGTGGTCCCACACCACAGCTCAACCATCCTAACCATTGGATTATCAGATATTTTGGGGTAGAATTCTGATTCCCATTTTTATGTGGTTTCATTTTAATTCTGATATAGCTGAAACCTATTTTTTTCTGCAAATATTTTATAGTAAGACTTGGTAATATCTGAAAAAAATCATGAACATCTGTGCTTATGAAGACGAGAAGATTACTAGTGCTGGAAAGTTTTCTTTTTTTAAGCACATGAAAGAGTGTGCATTGTAGTTATTTTGTGAGCTTCTCTGGCATGAACAAAGCTTCAAGTGATTATTCATTCTGCAAATATGCACCAGATTGCTACCAGGTAAAATAATAATAATAATAAAAACGAACCCAATAATGCATGACTATATAAAAACTGAAAAATATAACAGCTATGCATAGCAATAATATCTACACAGAAATGTGATCCATTTCTCCTTGCATTCCCAAAAGTCTTATGAGAATCAAAAGGGGGCCTAAGGCATGCAATAAATACCACTGATAGAGTTAGAAAAAAATAATGTGTGTTAGTTTGCACCATTTGATTTTGTTTACCATTCTTTTTGTTGGAATATGGAAGAATTTAATATTGAAATGCTTCCATTAGTTATTTCTCATTTTGGATATTTTGAATATAAAATCATGGCTTTGTATTGCAGACACAGTTACTGGTACTCCTTGTCTGTCCTTATTTCTAGCACAGGTAATTGTCTCTGGAATGTAAGTGGATCACAGTTTACAGTTATGTTAGCTGGATAGTCTAGCTTTAGATGGTTGATGTTCATTTCAAAATGTATCATAGTCAACAGTATATTATCCTATGTTTCAAAAAGCACTTGTAAATTGCAGCTGTTTTGCACTGAATTAAATTACTATGTATCATGAACTGTAAAACTGCCATAATTTTCATGTGCTCAGCATTTAACCAGAGGTTTAGAGAGAAGTAATACTGCAAAAGTGCAAAACATATTGTAATCAATTGTAGATTTAGTATTTCTAGCAAATGAATCCATCAGAGTTTTTGTAAAAGGAGAGTTTTTGAACAATGTAAATATAATAGTGCCATGATTGTATCGTTATAAATCTTGGCATGTTTATAATCTGTTAAATACAGGGCTCTTAATTTCACTGTTTAACTACTGGTGGAGTATTCTATTCTTTTGGTTAAACTGACCTCAAAGGAAGTAGAATTGGACACACCTGGGTGCATCTACTCATGCCATTAAGGTGATATAATAAACTCCAGAACAGTTTGTGCCAGATTGTATCTCAGAAACTTAATGGTGCATATAGATACTTAGACCGAGGCCACCAATAGTTTGTCCCATGGTGGAACAACTGCAGGCTGGCAGGGGGTCCTGGAGGTCAGTCCCAGGCTCTAGGAGGTGGTAGATGGGTTGGCTGGGGCACAAGAGTGCCCTAAAGTGCAAAACCCTGTGGCTAGGCAGCAGGCAGGTGTCTGGCCACCTACTGCCTGGGCTGACTGGGGGCAATGTACACCCAGGTCAGTGTTTACACATACAATTAGACCATTTCTAATTTTCACATCAGTAAGATAGTACTGTGCCCAGCAATACTATCTTAACAGCAACAAAAATAAGTTTGCTGTGGTCACATGTGTAGACTGTGATACTTTACTCCACACCAAATTAGTCTACTTCACTGTTAAATGTACATGTAGTTGCAGTTCTGAATTCTAAATATCAGTACAGGACACCAGTATTCAAGGTACAATGCATCCAAAATACAACACAAACTGCTAAAAATAAGTAGTAATTCTACATTAATGTTTAGTAAAGTATTTTTGATATTTTAAAGCAGACATTTTATCTTGTATAGATTGGTTCTATTCAAGTATCAGCTACACAGCTTCCCCAGCAAGAGACTTAAGAGCAGCAGTAATAAAGATGCTGTATTTGATCAACTCGGTTAACTGAAATGTCAATTACATATGTTTTATTATTTGCAACTAAAAAAGAAATAGAGCTAAGCCAACTCATTTTATTTGAGGGAGGGTGGCAGAGCGGGGAACTTCTAGACATTTTGCACATTTCACACACAAGATTTGTTTTAGTAATAAAGATTTCACAGCACATAGGAACAATAAAAAAAATGGTATTTTAAATTTGATAAAAGCATCTTATTGAAACAAAAAGTTGATTAATTAAAAAAAAAACAGTTGTTTGTTTAGAACATTGTAGTCACCTCCAAAGCTATCAGGTAGGCAGATACTTCACTTTACTATGGCATTTCATCTTGTAGTGTGGAAAAACTTAAAGGAAAAACAGTAAGAATTGACAATCCTTAGAGACATGGCTCTACATGTGGTGAACCAGTGCTCTGTGATAGTACAGAGAAGCTTCTTCAGTGCCAAGCAGGTATGTCTTGCTTACTTGTTTAAGGACATAAATACTAATCAGATTTGGAGTTAGGACGGAATTTTCCCCAGGGCAAACTGCCAGAGGTGCTTTGGGAGATGATTCACATTCCTTCGTGGCAGAAGAATATAATACACGGACTGGGATCACTATGGCATATGTCATTACAGGGGCCATAGACACTGGTCTTTCCTCTTCTCTACCTGGAACATCTAGGGCTGGAATGAAGTTGCCCAATTTAAACCTTTGGCATAATGCAGGATGTGAGAGAATGAAGCTGAACAATTTCAGACTAAATGATCTAATGGTCCCAATCTGGCTTTAAACTCTGTGAAACTGTTAAACTCCAACTTATTTTAGTTCCACAAATTTAAACTTTTGGTTCTAGTCCCATCCCTCTTCCTTCACCAACATCTTCTTCCCTCAACCAGAGAGAAAGGACATCCATCCTAAAAAAGTTTCTCTACTCGCATGTAGGGAATTTTCCGCTCCCCCCCGCTTCCCTCCGCATACCATCATTCTTCCCCAAAAAGATCTAGCTTAGGTAAAATTATTCCTCTGCAATAAGAGTAACTGGATAATCAAATGAGATTTTTACCATTTCTTATTTATTTTTTCTGGTATTAAATTAATTATTTTTTTCTCTTTAAATATACAGGCCAGAAAAGTATATATATATTATATCCCTTTTTGTATGTATGTATGTATGTATGTATTTGTTGTGCTGTTGACATTGTTTGTACCTGGCAGAACAATCAAGTTCTGGAATTTTTCCTTATTCCTTACATCAACTAATTTCTGAATTTTGACAGGACAAGAGTTAGCATCACCTAACATCATTATACAATTCTATTTTTTTTCTTTTAATCATATTTATTATAATGAGGAATTATGATTCATGGATTATTCACATGGTGGAACATGACCCAGGAGTATCCTGTGAAAGAGCACCTGGCTGGTCATGTTCACTAGCTGAGAAAGAATCAAAAATCTCTGACCCTCCAAAAGGTGACCTTCATTCTTTCTCTGGCAACTACTGCTGTTGCTGTATTCACTACCTTCATCTATGTTGTACCCTCCGCATACACCAGTAAATTCCCTTTTCCTTTCACAGGATTCAGCTTTGTGACTGAAAAAAATGGCTCTTTGAAAAGCTATGAAGCCGATGGCTACATAATGATATTTAGAGATTTGCTTTAGGAATTGACTTACAGGTAAAGTAGATATTGCATTAAAACAATGGTCCAGGGAAATGGCAAGGGTTAATTGGTTCCTAAAACTCTGTTCATGATAAAGTTTCACAGCTTTCAAGGCAGACACTGTGTCTGAACCCAACAGACAAGCAGGCATACATAACAAAAGATAGGCTTGCTGCATTGGAACCAGATCACAGTGATCAGCAGGTATCCTGGTTTTCTTTGATAAAAAATCCACAAATTTCAGATTAAAAAAGGAACCCAAAATCCACATTTTTCCATGATTAAAATGAAACATCACTAAAGTACATATGTATATAGATTTTGGGTTCCTTTTTTAATCTGAAAATTGGAGGTGGGGTTATATATAGCAGTGTTTCATTTTAATCACAGAAAAATGTGGATTGTGGATTACTTTTTTTATTAAAAAATTGGGGATTTTTTTATCACAGAAAACCAGGATTCCTGGTGATCAGCTGCAACGTTCTTGGGTTTTCCATATTTGGTGGACAGACCAAATTAGGAGGTGAGGCCAGGGTTGCCCAAATTAAGACACAGTAAATGACCAAATTAAGATGTATGCATGTGATATGTTTGAGAAAAAAAGGAATATAATAATAGAACAGAACATGGACAGTATGATGATCACAGGGAAACTGATCAACAATACCAGGAAATGTAAAGTCATCAGAGGAGAAAGAATACAAAAAATGGGATTTTAGAGCAGCAAAAGATCCCTGAGGTGGAATGCTGAGGCCACTATGGACAGATGGCACACCACCCATCTGTCTCAAGGCTGATGACATCTGACATTTAAGAATGAACCACACAGTGAACCTTGTGTACTGGCCAGGCATACCTTTCCTCCATGACATCCTTAGGACTGGTAGATAAGGGGGAGGATTATTTTGTTTGCCTTGCCTGCATTACTGTTATCTGCTATAACTATGTATCAATAAAATTTGCCTGTTATCAAATGAAAGAAGTCCTGGTTGGTCCGAGGGTTTGGGTCCACTGGGAACAAAGTATCTGGATCATAAATCCAGTCCCAACAAGAGCCACCTTCACAAGCTTTTTGATTGGTGCTATCTGAAACTGAGTATCATTCAGATAAGAGAAGGTATGTTTTTGGGGGGGAATCAAAACAAAAAAAAACAAATCAAAGACCCAGCTGGTGATGACGCTTCATTACTTCACACATCATTGAATTCTGCATCTTTAATTTTTAAGAATGTTCTGTATGCACTTTAAAGTCTTGATTCTTGGGCAGTTCCAATCAACTAGTATGTCTGCACCAACAGCAGTCAGTCTATGCTAGATATCTCCACACTAAGGCCTAGTTCAATAGCATCAGGTCACACCCTATACCCACCAAAATATTCTAACAACTATGGCATTGTTCTCAAACTCCAAATATTTTTGACACAAAGGGCAGGATGACTGAAGTGCAGCTCACAGCCAATTCTGAGTAACTCAACTAAGGCATAGGAGTGATTGTATTATCTAGTCTAAGTAACTGCGCTTATTATGGGAATAGGGACATACCTGGATGTCTCCAGAGGGTGATCTTCTTCCTATAATGTAATAACAAATACTGCATTAAATAGCACAAATCTAGGCTGCTGACCTCTTATAATCTATCCTTCTTAACTGAAGACTCAAGTATGGTCATTGGAATTGACTACCTTGGCCTTTAGGACATGACTTTGACCATTCTATCACCCTGAGAAAAGGTGGGACTGTAAATCATACAGGAGAAAGGGTTTGTGGGTAACTAGGGCTGCTGTGCTAGGCAAGAAGAAGTTTATTAATACTGAGGTTCATGTTTGTTGGGGACATGAGATAACATTTCTCTCCAAGTTGAGTTTGTCCTTTACCCTGTATGCTTCCTGCCTAGTAAAAGATAGCCTTCAGTGAGCAGAATTGAAAGAACTGTACTTAGGTAGCACAGAGCTTGTGTTCTTCCAGTCATATCTCCCAAATGTTGTCACAAGGAATTGGGGAATCATTATGCTGGTATTTCTGCTTACAGTTTTTTTCCCCACCATTCTAGTTCATGTGCAATACAAAATGCAATTACAAGCATTGAATAAGGGTAAGCACAACTCTACTGACAGAGAGGAGGAGGAACCTGCTCCAGCAGTTGTATATGGAATATCACAAACCTAGTAGCTGAATATTCAAAAGAAATACATTATAAATCTATCTGTTGATAATTTGTATTTTATACTCACTAAACTAATGACTCAGTTCTCAGAGCTAAGTTAGCTATAGTATAGCTCAAAGTCAAGTTACTTTTCTGATTATACTAACATTACAGTGAAAGCTCATTAAATTAAGTAATCTGTATTATGCACATCTTTTCTACCACCAGTCAATCCAATTCACCTTTAAATGACCTTTGAAAACTGAAAGGAGTTTTAGAAGTATAATAAACCAAATAGGTTGATAATATCTACAGCACAGTGGAATATGAAATCTGTTGCACTTTCACAGTTTAATCCATTAAATGTCACTAATTTAAAAAATATATAATTTAAGTACTTTTAAAATAAATGATTAAATTATTTATTGGAAATCCAATGAACAGAAGATTGGGTGGGTTTTTTTTTTCCTCTTAGTTGCATATTATCTACAAATAAATGGCCATCATAATTTGCTATTTGATGAACATTTTATTCAACATAAAGAATTTAAACCTAAAGCAATTGCTCACATCTAAGCCTAGTTATTGCAACACTTCTATAACCCAGATATATGCAAACATTACTTGCATTTTAAAATAAAATAAAAATCTACCTAAAGAATGTCAGTTTTAGGAGTTTATTTCTTTGATATTCAAATTAAGTAAAATATTTTGTATTTCTTATAAGCTGAAAACATACACATTTACCTTATTTCTAGCTGAGAAAGAAAAGGATACATCTATATAAATTGTCTTTCTTATACCTGAGAAAAATAATGATGCATATTTTTAGAACAGCTACGTTAACATTCCTAAAATAGTATATCGTTGTAGAGCAGATGCATTATTTGTCCCCATTAAACCACAGAGCAGAGTTCATGCTGTGACTTTTAGATTTACTATGTAGTTACAAACTACATACCAGTATGCTAGACAGTATATTCATTGTTATATCATTGCATCTTTTTTATGGTTTAGATTTAAGAGTTCGGTTCTCCTCAGCAAAGCCTAGGTATTCAATGTTCAGGGGTAAGACTTCCAAAAACAAATTGGGGAGAAATTTTATCTCATGGAAATGAAGACCCTGACAAACAGGTGCCTCAGAATGTATAACACCACTTTGTCTAGCATATCAATCTTTTGTTACATATAACTACTTCAGTCTGTATTATTTACAGGCCCATCTCCCTATATGGTAAAGTAGAAAGCCATGCTGAAAGTTCAGAGGACTGTAAAACTAATCCAAAGTCTCTTTAGTCCTCAGGCCCTTTAGGTGAAGGGTTATCACTTCCCCTTCCATAAGGCAAGAGAACCCGTGTCCTCATCCACTGTGTTAATGCAGAGGAGGAATATTTCTTTCTTAATCCTCACCCTTTACCTGAATTGCTTCCTAAGTTCTTTTCAACCTGCATTCTGAAACATTTCTGTCTTCAGTCATACTTTGATCTGACTTCACCACTTTATAACAGCTATTGCCAAATTGACTCAACTTGATCACACCTAGGGGTGGAGATTAGTCAGGCCTTTCCTCTGTTGTGTATTCTTCCTTGAGATGTCCATTCCCTGAGCAAGCATTCTAGTATTTAAGTACAAAATCTGCAGCGGTTTAAGGAACAGCATAGTCTGTTCTCTTGGGCTGAAGTGGGAGGAATCATAGCTCAACTTTCTTTCAATAATAAACTGTTTCTATATCCTAAATTATTTCTCGGCATTGTAATTGTCCATCAATCTCTTTCTTAGAAGTATTGAGACTAAAGTGGGGGGAAAAGCACTGCTATGTTTCAAGGTGGCATCAAAAAGACCTAGAATTACCCAACACCTTATATACATTTGAAAATAATGCAAATATGAACAATATGGACTTGTATTATCTGTACTATTGTTATAAATACTGTGAAACTGTGTGTGGTGATGATCTATGAGAGGGAAGAGCCCACCTTAATTTATAGATCCAAGGTTCAGTTCACAGCAATGGCAATTGTAAGAAAACAATTACACACCAAGAAACACTTTCACATTGTTTTATCTTTAAATTTAATGTGTTTTATATGGAGTCATTGAGGGATGATAAACACAGATTCTCCATTTTTACTAGTTATATTTCAGAGCAAAAGTAAAGCAAAATTGCTTTGCTTTAATATTAAATTCCCTGTTGTTCACTTTTTCAGAGGCTCTAATTAAAATGTTAGTAATTGTAAGTCATTTTTAAAATTTTGTTTTTGTCTTAAAGGACACGTGGGCTTAGGCCCCGGTTGAAAGCTTGCCCTTGTTAGTCTTTGCCTGGAGAACAAGCAGGTTTGCATCCTGGGAACTCTAAATGAACATAAGATCAGTAAGGGCAAAAGCAATCTTAATAATGGGCTAGAAGGTTTAGCCTTTGGGAAACTGGTTGGTAAGGAAATGCTCAAGTGTAAAGTAAAGTTGATGCTAAAGTGTCCTGTTTCTGCCTAAAGGCTTCAGATGCATAATATTCTTGTTAAATGACCACTTTTCTACCTTTGTGGAAAAAAAAAACCAAACAAGTAAAATAAATGTAACTGATTATTTACTTGATTAAAATAATAAAATTGTAAATTCTGACATTCAAACCTATATGTAAGAAAACATGTTTTGATTTATATTTTAAAAGTTAAAACAATTCAGAGGTATCTATAAAATGGTTTATTAAGCTCATTTTCATACTTATTAGTAAACACATCCAAGATAAATTCGCTTTTAAGTTGCCTGTTTTCTACAGACAATATTTTATTGAATGTATTTTTATTGGGCTGTAAATCAGTATTATTATTACTAATAAATAAGTTGAAACCCTGCTGAAAACAACTATAATATTAATGTCTGTGGATCTTTTTTCCTGAAAATACTCAGGTTTGTTGTAAATCTATCCTCATTAAAATCAATAGTGAAACCCCTTTTATGGACAAAGCACAAGTAGACTGATACTGCACTTCTGAAAATTGGTCGCTATTGTTTCTTGACCCTGCCTGTTATTAAACAACTTTAAAGTATGGTTATTTAAGCAAAAAGATGTGTCAGAGGAAGCTGCAACAAAATCAGTGTAGTGACTTACATGATGAGAAGCGCTGCAAGTTTTGTGACTGTGAGGATTATCCCACGTATGCCTACATAGTAGCCAATGGAGCATACTTGACTAGATCACCCCTACTATTCCACTGTCACCCTCAATTATGAGTTACTCACAAAAACAATGAGGATAATATCAACACATCTTATTAAACAATATCTCGGTAGTTGTAATTATTCACTGTAGATTATTTAAACGGTTACATTTTGGGGGAAAATGTAGAAAACAGAACATATTTCATATATTTAAACTACAACGTTGTATTTGTAACATTCACAGATATGCTTGGCATTCTATGAGTAATCAATAGTAATCATACTAAAAAGAAAATAATTCCTTACAGTTGATTTTTTATGAAAAATGGCCCAAACTGTGGCATGGGGAATAATCTCTCCCTTAACAATGTAGTGTGCAAGAAGACTTATTGTATGAGTAGTGTAAGATTCTGCAAGTAGTTCATAGAGATTTAGATACTGAGCACCTTCAGCGAGCTATCTAGTCCCCTCAATTCATACTGTCATCAGCAGGAGCTGAGGACACATTGGGACCTTGGAGGAAGCACTTATCAGCTTGCATGACTGGGCTCTGAACAGGCAGACAGACAAACAAGTTGTCAGGTAAAAGAGAAAGAGCAACTTTAATTATCCTTAGGCCACAGCATATCTGTCAAGTGCCAGAGTGCTAAGTGAAATACTCTGTTCTTTAAGAGTGAACTACAATTCCCAGGTACAGATGTGCTGGCAGTTCTGTCATTGTTTTTATTGTGGTCATATACCTTTCTGTTTGTGTGGCTATGCTAATATGTATAGGATGTGAAAATCTATCTGCCATATTTGGTCCACAGTAATTAAAGTGTTTTGCTTCTCTAATTCTGCCTTAGAATAATTTTACTGATTTCAGTGGATTGACACTGACATAAAACTGGAGAACTGCAGTTTTGAATTCGGGCCAGCCCTTAAATTTATAAGTCCTGGTCTATATTTGGACATTAAATATAATTAAAAGTGTGTGAGTATGTGTGTGCAGCCATGCACATGAACACAAATATACATACAGAAATGCTCAGCTTGTCAAGAGCTAGTTATCCAATGTTCATATTTCCTCAGAAGGAATTATTGGTCAAAGAACACTATTTTTGTTATTGTCATATAAACAGTTATATTTTAGTCTTATACGGCATTTTCAGATATGGGGATGTATAGCTTATTTATTTATTTATTTATTTATTTCACATGTAAGAAGAAGAGTAAAAGTAACAAAAATGAAAGTAATAATAATCCACGCACCTATGATATTGAATGTTTCTATCCATGCTTTGCTTTACGCAGATGATACTGTACTACTGTCACAATCCCAGATAGGGCCCAAAGGCAGTTAGATGCTTTTCAACAATATTGTCTCATAAATAGCTTAGAAATAATCACTGCTAACTCCAAAGTGCTGGTTCTAGGGAACAAAAGGTGGAAGCAAGTATCATTTTTACAGGAAAAAAAGAGATTAGAGATGGTGTCCTTATTTAAGTCCCTTGGAATTTATTAAAAAAAATCTGAGATGGAATAAACAGATTGACAGTGTAAGTATCAAAGTAAAACAAGCCTTGTGTACAGTGTTATCCTTTTTAGACAGAAAGTTAGTACTCCTAACACTGAAGATCTAAGGTAGGGTCCATTTTATTGTATGGTGTGTAACTATGGACTGCTGACCCCATGGTTCATTCTAAAATAGAAAATATTTCTAATTATGTTTAAGTTAGTTTTATCCAAATTTAGGATAGCTGGGGTGTGGGGTGGAGAGGGGGGAGAGGGGAGAGTGGAAATGGGGAGGAGGTGTTAGTCAATCTGAAACAGGAATGCTTTATTATTGAATAAACTTAAAGCTTGAACCCCCATCAGATACCTTAATTGCATTTTAAAAGCCTCTCCTCTTTCAAATAGACCCTTATTTAGATGGTTAAATAGTATTTATATTTACTCCAGACAAATAGCCTGGGAAATGTGCTGACGGTTACTGACCCAATATTTTCTCTACATTTAAAACAAGATATAAAATTAAGACTTAAACATGCCAGGATGAAGACAGGTATATGGGTAGTGAGATTCTCTCAAAATTCTCCATTTTTGAGCGTAATAAAGCACCCTTTCAGCCTAGAAACCTCCCTATCTTTGGTACAAAACTACAAACACCAAGAAGCCATTACTAGACTGCAATTCACTCTAATGAGATCAAAGTCATCATGGCCAAGTGATGCCAGGTGCCATACACAGAAGAATGAGGGAAGAATGAGAGAGCTGACTTAAATCACTATTTGTGATCTTGTTCATACTCTGAAGAAATAAGAGAAAAATGGATCTTTCCTTTGGTGGAAAAAAAAATACTGGACTAATGAAGAAATTTAGCTCTTTTCTAACAATTTAGGCTGCCTATAGACCAGCTTGTTTCCATTCATAGTTTCATTGTTTCATAGTTGGTAGGGTCAGAAGGGACCTGAGCAGATCATCAAGTTCAACCCCCTGTCCTGGGCAGGAAAGAATGCTGGGGTCAAACGACCATGGCAAGGTGTCTATCTAGTCTCCTTTTAAAGACCCCAGGGTAGAAGCGAGCACCACTTCCTTTGGAAGTTGGTTCCAGATCTTAGCTGCCCTGACTGTGAAGTAGTGCCTCCTGATATCTAGCCTGAATCTACTCTCTGTCAATTTATAGCCGTTATTCCTTGTTACTCCCAGTAGTGCTCGGGGGAACAGGGACTCTCCCATTGCTGCTGGTCTCCCTTAACCAGTTTATAGATGGCCACCAGATCCCCTCTCAGCCTTCTCTTGTGAAGGCTGAACAGTTTTAAGTCTCATAGCCTCTCCTCATAGGGCTTGCCCTGCAGCCCCCAATCATGGACATTCTCGATGTTGTCCACATCCGTCTTGAAGTGCGGTGCCCAGAACTGGATGCAGTACTCCAACTGCAGCCTGGCCAATGTCATATAGAGGGGGAGGACCACCTCCTTGAACCTGCTTGTGATGCATCTGTGGATGCATGGCAAGGTGCAGTTAGCCTTCCTGACCATGTCCCCACATTGGCGGCCCATGTTCATCTTGGAGTCTATAATGGCTCCAAGATCCTTTTCTGCCTCTGTTCTGATGAGAAGGGATTTCTCCAACCTGTAGGTATGCTGCTGGTTCTTTCTCCCTAGGTGCAGTACCCTGCACTTGTCAGTATTGAATCCCATCTTATTCTCATCTGCCCAGCCCTATAACCTGTCCAGATCCAATTGCAGCCTGTCCCTCCCTTCTAGTGTGCCCACTTCTCCCCACATCTTAGTGTCATCTGTGAATTTGAACAAGGTGCTTTTCACCCCCTCATCCAAGTCGCTCGTGAAGATGTTGAACAGTGCAGGCCTGAGGACTGAGCCCTGGGGGACCCCACTGCCCACATCCCTCCAGGTCGAAAATGACCAGTCCACCACCACTCTGGGTGCGGCCCTCCAGCCAATTAGCGACCCATCTGACTGCGTAGGCATCGACACCACAATCTCCTAATTTTTAATGAGAATGGGGTGAGAGACCATGTCGAAGGCCTTCCTTCCTAAAGTCTAGAAAGACTACGTCCACCATGACACCTGCAGTCAAGGATTTTGTGACCTGGTCATAGAAGGCAACCAGGTTGGTTGGACAGGCCCTGCTTCTAATGAACCCATGTTGGTTGCCCCTAAGCATACACTTCCCGGCTTGCCCCTCACACATGTGCACCTGGATAATTTTCTCAAATAGCTTCCCCAGCGAATTCCAATTAGAACATGTCAGAGAAGACTCAATTAATCAAGTCTGTTCCACCTTCTAATTAGAACGCTCTGGTGTTGCCCCACTGTCATGTGTATTAAGCCCCCCACATTTCATGATGTCCACCAGGGTACTTTAAGTAACCCTTATAGAATGAGTTTTTGTTAAAGCACCCCCTGGCCAGTTTGAAATGTGTGGGTAGGGGATGTGGGGCTTAAGATGTGTGATGGTGAGCCATTTTAATTAGAGCAGCCATCCATCCAGAAACTGCTGTAGTTTAAATGTGCCCTCCCCCACAACCTTGGAGCACATATATAAGCAGACTTAGAACTTGTCCTATACCTCCTAGATGTGTTTGTTTTACTTGAACAAAGAGGGAGGGCCAAAATCAAATAGCATTTTTTGTTTTAAAATTTTTACTCTACTATATTACTTCCTTTTATCTATTTTTTTTATCTTCCAAAACTGTGTTCTATTTTGACATGGTTTCAATTAGCAGAATTTATTATTTTACTTCCTGTTTTTACCAATATCTGAACATTACATAATATTACAATTATAACATGTAATTGTATTGCTTTAGTGAGAGCTGTTAATAACTGCTATTACGTAAAAATGAAATATATCAATAAAATCAAGATAGTTGGCAGGGAAAAAAAATGCCTGTAAGGCAGTGAGAAGAGTTGACATGTGAGACCAGGAGTAAGAGAAGAATGGGGAGGCTTAATGAAATGAATAAAGTGCTGAAAGAGAGATGGCCCTGGCTTCTAGTCTCAGTCCTTACTCCTTACAAAAATTTCTATTCTGCTCTTCATCCCTTTTATCCAATGACTACTAAACACAAGGGGCAGTATATAGTTTCAAAAGGAGCACTGGAGAAATAGCTGGATAATGCCAATATCCAAATTGCTTATGTGCCAGTTCTATTAATATTCAACTTCTTTCCATATCAGGGTACAGGATTCAGAATGGGCTCAGTCTGAAAGGATGGAAACATTTGGAATATTCTATTTTACCTACTAGTGTGACTACTATTGTTATGTAGATGTCCAAGGTCCAGAGTCTTTTCTACCATTTGCAGCCTGCTGGTTAGAGCACTACAGTTAAAAATCAGAGATACTCAGGCTCAAAACATCAGTATAACAAGGGCTTAGAAACCAGGTCTCCTGTTTCCTCAGTGTGTGACATAACCATCCAGATCTTGAGGCTAGGACATGAGAGCACCAAAATATTTTTTTGCCTCCTGCATTTGTGCTCACATATGTGTGTATGTAGTTGCCTTTGTGGATCAATACAGTGCAGTGCAAAGGGGTAAAACATGGCCATTCCCATTCCAACTTCTATTTAGGTGGTCAAGGTAACTAGATTCTGGTTTCAACTGGCTGCTGTAAAAACCTCAGAAAATCACCATTCCCCACAGCTTACTTCTCCAACCAAATGCAAAAGTTAATGGACAATGTAATATAGATTTTCAAATAGATATAAAGAATATTTTATTATTAGCCTCTGAGGTACATTGTACTTTGGGGCAGGGGTTGTCTCTTGTATTTTGAATTGTCTATGACAGTGGTGCCCAACCTTTTTTCCCCACAGGCCAGAGCAACTGTGTTCAGTCCATCTGTGGCCTTATCCAATGTGTCGGGCAGGCAAGGTCCAAACCCAATCCAGCCACAATGTGTGAGGGCAGGGGAGGGGTGCATCCCAGCCCTGATTTGACTGAGCAAAGGTGATCCAGCAGTGGGAGAAGGGGGTGGCCTGAGCCCAGTCTGGCCACGCAACTGTAGTCCAGCCTAGTTATGATCTGGGCTCGGGGGAGCATCCCCAAACCAATCCAACCCTGGGGGGAGGCATGTCCTGGCCCCAATTTGCCCATGTGGGGTAGGGGTATATCCAGTCATGTGTGGGGAGCATGGCCTGGCTCTGATCCAGCTGTTCAGAGCATGGGGGCTGTCCTGGGCCCCATGCAACCATGTGGTAATGGCCCACCCCAGCCACTATGTAGCCACAAGGGCTTAGTAATTTGGCAGCATAGGAGAGGTCAGTGGCAGTATTAATTGCTGCTGCTCCCTTACCACCAAATTTCCTGACCTGCGGAGAGCCCCATGGGCTGGATGCTGTGGCTCCATGTGTTGAGCACCCCTAATCTATTATGTCCATAATATCACCTACCAACATTGCCAGACTGGCTGTTCAGCTTTAGATGATTCCCACTTTTTTGTATGTATTCAATGTGCGGGCCGGGAGTGACCCGAGCCCTTTTCCGTGCTGCACGCGGGCTGTGGCCAGCAGGCCGGGCACGCTGGATCGGAGAGGGAGGGCGACGAGCTGGAATTAGGCACAAACGCTTAGCGGTAGTTTTAAAGATTGTTTACTTACACCGAGATGGCAGTGGTGTAGGCTGGAAAACTTGCTTGAGTTGCGGTTACAGACAGGAAAGAAGAGAGGCGGACAAGAGTTCTAAACTCGTGAACTCTAGCCCAATCCGGCTGAAGGCTCTGAACACGCGAGCCCGTCGTCTCAACCGAAGAAAGTACTCGTCCGAAAGAGCTCTGAATAAACTCACACGAAGTTTGCTAGGCTCCATGGGTCCTTCTGCTCACTCATCCACACGAAGTTTGCTAGGCTTCGTGGGTCCGGTTCTTTTGCGCGCAGGGAGGGATACGTCTAGGCTGCGATTGGCGATGGGGAGAGGCTAGAGGCTGATCAGACCTCTGTTGCCTGCTTGAAATGCGCTGGGTCCATAAGGATCCACAGCACTTAGAGATCTTCACACAGTGTGAAGTCTCCTCCTCCCGGTGTACGTGGAGTCCTCCAACTTGGGCGGAAACCACTCAAGCCTTTTATACAGCTAGCAAGCCAACCACTAGCCGCCACGTGTGAATAATTTAGAACTGGTCAATAATGGGACTCGAATTAGCATACAAATGGCGGGAACTCTTTGCAACAAGCATTTCTGTGCTGCAACAAAGAAATGCACCCTGCAAAGAAAGCTTCAAATTGGCGGGAAATTCTCCCTTGCACCGGGGTTCTCTTTAGCAGCAGAAAACTCCACCGTGCAAAGAAGCTATAATTTAGCAGGAACAATTTAGCAGTGCCGAAGCACACAAAACAAAAATCACACCCTTTGGGTTGTGACATTCAACTTCTTTATTTTCTCATTTAAAAATATATCACTTATACATTACCTCTTACTAATGTGTAGCATAAGTGAAGATAGTGGGAAAAAATAGAAACAAAAAAAGAAAAGGAAAAAGACATACCTCATTTGGGCATATATTAACAGATGTGACACACGTAAAACACAGGAGGTAATTATTCTGCTCTATTGGTGCTGTGAGTTCTCAGGTATAGTTCTGTACTTTTGACATTACATATATGTCTTAAGAAAGGTATAGATAGATTTAAGAGAGTTCATAAGAAAGAACAAGAATAAGAAGCATTTTGGAAATGTCACTTATAAAGAAAGTTTGGAGAAACTGTTTTTTTGGGGTTTTTTTCTGGAAAAGAGAAGACCAAGGAGGTGCGTAATAAAGATATTGTTACACCTTACATTGTGAGCCACATAAATGTTGAGCTGTGTTAGTACTAGCTTGGAGATTGGAGCCATCACACCCTTGGTCTAGAAATCTTCTCTGACTGTCCCCCATCTGTACAGCTGTGATGTACCACTAGAGGCCTGGTGAGCAGGGGAAGGACTAGGAGCTGTAGCTGTGAGGTGCCAGATTGTATCCCTGCTCTACAGGGGAGCGCTGGGGGGAGCAGTGTTGAGAAGTCCTGGGATACTGGAGGACTTCAATTTGGGTGGTACATTTGTGAGGAGTGGCCACACCTTAATGGAACTGGAGGTGGGTAGTGCAGATTAGAGGCAATCCTGCCCTGGACTGACATACCTTTGAGCCGCATCATGAGTGCTTAAAACCACTTTGAAGTGTTAATGTGGAAACAATCCATGGGTTAAGAGCTCTAGGAACTGCCCAAAATTACTATGTAACAAACCCCTAACAGTCGTTCAATATATAGAAAGCTATAAAGATGATAGTCATTCTCCACATTCACTGTAAGGTGTTTAAGTTATCTGTTTAATTTTGAGCAAAAACAATTTACTCTAGATGTTAGAAAACCTTTCTAACTATCCTCTTTTCAGAGGCACAGGCTATGGCATTTACTTCACTGGATGTTTTTTTAAGAATAGATTAATATAAGTCAGGGTTGATCTAAGAATACTTATCCTATGTCCAGCAGAAGGATAGAGCTTGTCAGCTACAGATTTTTGTGGTTGTCTAAGTAGGTCAAAGTAGTAAGTAAAATATTTGAGCCTAAAGAACATGCAGTTTTCTGTCACCTGCTTAAGAGCCAATCTTTTTAACTCGCTTAAACCAATTGTGGTTCCCTTAAAAAAATGAACTACTCCAAAAAAACTAGCCAGTTTTAAATTTGAATCACCTTAGTACTTTAATATTTTATCCTTCTTAGACTCCTTAACTTCTAATCAAATAAACAACCTGTCACTCACTGTAGCTGGATGCAGTTCAACCACTGCATTGACTAGAGGTGAAAAAACACCACTGTAAGTCAGAGAGATTTGTTTAATGAGTTAGAAACATTTTTAGATCTCTTTCCAAGTGGTGAAGTCCTTTGTGAAACATTGAGAAAAGCGAAATGTTTTATCAGCCTCAGTATAGCTCATACTTGAACAAGGTATAAATTATAACAAATAACAATTGCTTCACTTCTACAATAATCTGTACACGGAAATGATGAAAAGTTCCAGTTTCTGAAACTTTTAAGCTCTTATTTTAAACATAAACAGTTAACAAGCTTTTCTCATTATTGAACAACTGCAGAGGTAGCAGACCTGATATCTGGAGTGGAATAATCAGCTTTTCTTATTATCTTTGCTATCACATTCTGTATTATGTTTTAGCAGAATCAGACAGTGGGCATATCTACATGTGCGTTAGTGTGCCATTTCTAATGTGCATTAAATTTAGTACCTCCAGGTACCTTTACATGTGCTTGGGCGGGAGGGGGATCTTTAATTAGAGTGGCTCTCAGAGCCACTCTAATTAAAGCACCACCACATCTCATGTATCAGTATTCCCCCTCTTAAAAATGGCAGCAGCGGTGCTTGAACTAAAGCTTACTCAATGAGCTTTTGTTCAAGTGCCTTCTCCACCATTTTAAAGCATGGAGACACTGATACATGAGATGCGTGCTGGAATTCCAGCACTTCAGGCCAGTCTTGGCACTCCTGTATAGGTGTGATGCCTCCAATGTGAGGCAAGCTTCACTACTGCACAGTAGCACATTTGCACATTTTAGTGATGCTTAATGCACAGTAGACTATTTGACTGTGCATTAGCATAATGTCATGGTTTTTTTACATGATGCTTTAATGTCCAGTAAAATAGTCTACTACACATTAAAGTGCATGTGTAGATGTGCCCACTGTTCCTAATTGTGTATATCCTTTTTCAAATCTAAAGGGTTTTGTTCATGGTTCAAGAAAAACACACAGAAATAAGCTCCAAATATTTGATAGAGGTCTCAAAATCTTTATTCTTAATTTTCAGGCCTTTCCAGGAAAATTTAAATGAATGAAAAACATCCCCTTTATTAAATGTTGCTGAGCCTGTACCCTCAATCCTAAGCCAGTCATTTCTGACTACTTGAAAACTTCCCATTAAGCATACCCTAGAAAGTATCTCTTATGTCCTCTAGGTCCCACCCACTAACCCTCTATAACAGGGCTGTCCAGCTAGTGGCCTGCAGGCCACAGGCACACTGTGAAAAGAACAGAACGTGGCCCATGAGTAGTTAATGTGTGGGCTGGAGGCTCTGGCAGCTGCCTTTCTAGCTACTGTGTGGTAGGTATGCCCTGGGGGTCTGCCTGCCTGCCATTGGCACATCCCACATAGTGAGAGGATACCTTAGGAGCCACCCTCACAATGTGCAGTCACAGGGCTGAACACCAGCACCACACGGTGCCCCTGTCTGCACTGAAGTTGGAAATCACTGTTCTATAACTTTAGATTGTCTTAGAGCCAAAACACTGCTGTTTTTAGAATCTGGTTAAAGAGGTCTATTCCTGTCCTTCTAATGTACACTCTCTCAACCCTCCAAGTACAGTAATGTCCTTCAAATGACCATTATGTTTCTTACTCTCCTATTCTGAAGCAGAAATATAACTTGACACTTGCTGTCAAATTATCTGCTGGATCCTGTGGCTCAGCCCATTTAAAATTAAAAATAAAACAGCAATTGACCAAGACCCTTCCCTCTATTTATGGGAGGTTAGTAGATCAGATTGAGTTTCCTTTGCAACAACTGTGAATCTCTGGGTATTTTCTATGAATTCCAACATTGTGCTGCAGAGCCTGTCTTTTTCTACCTCCTTACTCAAAGTTCTAGTCTGAAAAAAATACAATGTCAACAAAATTGTGATGCTGTTAAAAAATGTCTGCACTTGCAGAAACTGGTAGTATTTCCTTATATCCCTTCTCAGTGTCAAGCAAAATGTTTCACATTGCTTGGAAAATTTTGATCAGTTTTGTCATAAACCCAAACAAAATGTACTTTCTCCTCCTGAAACCTATGACAGTGTATTTGTGACTGTGAATGTGAGGCTGTTAGTCAAAGTTCAAGTACAACTTGCTGAAACTGCTCTCTTATTCAAGTACTAAAACTACATCCATCGCTATGACCTCTATGTTAAGTATTTATATGTCTCACATCATCACAGTACTTGGGTACCACATGCTTATTAATGTATTTATTCTTACACTGAAGTAGAAGACATTATTATTTGCACTTTACAAATGAGAAAGTGAGAGAGACAGTGACAGTGGACTAGATCTAAAAAAGTGTTGCAGGTGTTGAAATGGTGAATGTCAAAATACTTAACTTTTAGACCCCCGGAATAGAATCCAAAACCCTGTTTTAAGATTCTAGGCTTCATATACAATAAATGGGGAGAGTTAAGTGCTCCAGAATGGGATCTAAAACAACCAGCACACTGAGTGAGAGCTGTATAAAGGCAGACAACACAGAAACACTGAAGAGAGAGGAGTGTCTTCAACACTGCTTCTTTTCTGTTACTTGTCATTATTAGTTTTAAAACATGACTATGGAAGTGGTGGTAGTACTTTCCTTTTCATGCATTATCTTGCTTGTTAGAGCACTCACCCAGAATGGAGATCTGTTGCTTCTTATATCTATGAGACAATGGGTGCATCTACACATGCATATTAATGCAACACAATAAACTCTGGTGAAGTTCACACCAGAGTTTATTGCTCCTGGGTGCCGCGTTTACATGTGCTCCCAGGGGGCCCAGAGGGCCAGCCTGCCAGCCCATGGCTGCTTTGATCCAGCTCAGTGTGCTTCATGGGAGTGCTCCAGTCCAGAGCTAGTCAGCAGGCAGCTTCGCCAGAGCCCCTGTACGAAGCCAGCCACGTCAGCATCTGCACATGTGGTGCCCTGGAGTAAAAAACTGCACAGCAGGATAGTATTTGTATTTATACATACTATCCTCCTGCCAAGTTTATTAGTTTACTCTAGCCTAATAGTCCTGCATGTTTAGATTCTGAGACATTTACTACTGAGCTAATTAGGCAACTGCAGTACACATCTCATGTAGACATGCCCACAGGGTGACAGTGGAGGTTGTACCATCCCCTAGGCTGTACCCTTATTTGTGGTAGATTTTCAAGTCTGACCCCAGCATTCTTTCCTGCCCATGGCAGGGAGTCAGACTTGATGATCTGCTCAGGTCCCTTCTGACCCTACCAACTATGACACTATGAAACACATGCAGGAATTCAATCATAGGGCTTTGAAGTGTTGCCCAGGGTAGGAGGGGGAAACATGCACACCATGGCCCTTCATGTTGGTGCCCAGAGCCCCATGCAGAGGCTGCAGGAACAAGAAAGTAAAGTGCCATGCAGGGGAAAAGTTCCTCCTCCACAGGACTTGAAAGCCCTGTGCCTGCAGCCCCATGTGCAGGGCTATAGGTGCAGGGCTCTGAAGTGTTACATGGGGGAAAGCATCTTCCTCACACAGCACTTCAAAGCCAGTGCCTGCAGCCTCCCACACAGGAACAGAGAGAAGAGGCAGAGAGCTCCCTTCCCTTCAAGACTGGTGCAGGGGGGATTGAAGCAGTGGGACAAAACCCTTACCTGCTCCTCATACCAGGGACTCATTTTCCTGTTATATGTGTTAGGATGTTTTTAAGCCTCTCCAGAGATATTGTGTGTTGACTACAGTTAAGTCTGGGGACTTCAACTGGGGTGCACTGAATCTTCTGTTAGGAAGAAAGCCAGTGATCCTAGATGGAGTCTTGCTCCTCTGCTCAGGGTCAGACCGATTGCTAAATTTGGGGTGAACAAGAAAGTTTGCTCAATGCTCAGATTGGCATGGACTATGGGGGGCAGGGCATGGACTATTGCCTTCCTCTATAGTGGAAGGGCATGGCCCTCTTCTTGGGTCCTCTTGAACATTATTGACAACATTTTATAAAAGCAGGATCTTGGCTGCTGTGGTTCCCCTGCTTTACCTGTGGCAGGTCGGGGGTGTTAGGTCTGTGTTGTGTCAGACCTAACACAGGGTAGTTTTATGTAGAGTTTAGATTATGGTTGTATGAAATGGTTTGGATTGGGATGAGATTCTACCTCAGGCAGGGAGTTGTACTAGATCACCTCTGGAGGTCCCTTCCAGCCCTACTTCTCTATGACTTCTAGTTAATTACTCATGTGTTAAGTAGCAACCTGTCACACATGTTCAATCAATTAATGGCATGATGAAATAACAAATAATACACACATTTAGTACACAAAATATGTGTAATAACCAAGATCCTAGTTTTCTCTGATAAAAAAATCCCCAATTTTCAGATTAAAAAAAAGAAACCCTAAATCCACATTTTTCTGTAATTAAAATGTATCAGTTATAAACATATATATATATTGGGTTTCTTATATATATAGTGGTGTTTCATTTTAATCATGGAAAATGTGGATTTGGGGTTCCTTTTTTTAAACCAAAAATAGGGGATTTTTTTTTTTTATCAGAGAAAATTAGGATCCCTGGTAATAATTCTGTGGCTGGTCTCTATCACACCTTTAATTGAACGTGTAGCCAAGGCCTATCCTCTGGAGCACATGAGGGCCTGTTAAGACTCCCATGTGCTCCAGAGGCTATGTGACTCCTCAACTAATCAGGGCTTCCCGAGCTGTGATCTCCAGTCAAATAATCAGAGCTCCCAGCCAGGAGAGCTCACCATTGGCTCCAGCTACAGGAGCACATGGTATGCTCCCCTGGTTGGGGGCGAGCTTGACACATGCACTCCTTCTGGTCCTACATACATTCCTGTCTTGGCTGCCTAGGTAGGAAGGAGGGAGGCCTCCTTGCACATACTGGTTAGAGTGAAGTTACATGTTAAAGTTAGACCATACTAAATCAGTGGAATATTAAGTGGTACTAAATTTAGGACGTGCTGTGGTAGTCACATATTAATGTTGTTAATACCATTTCTTTCCTGCACAGCTCCGACTTGCCACTAGAAGGCTGGTGAGCAGGGGCATGGCTAGCAGCCAGGATGCCTCTGGATGTAACTGGAATGCTTCTGAATATGGACAGTAGGCCATGTAGATGAATCTCTAAAATCTGTAAAAGTGTCCAACATTTCACTTACTTGCCTGAGAGAGAAACTAGAATCTGGCCATTAGGTTAATTCATGGATGGAAAAGAAGCAGGCTTTTTTGTTGTTGTTGTGTTTTTTGGGGGGGTTGTTTGTTTTATTTCATTGCATTAAACCTTCTAAAGAGTATTTTGTATTATTTAATCAATTCAGGCTGAATCTAATATTTGTTGTAGAAGCTGAAATGCTATTGATTTTAACAGGACTACATAAGATATAAGACAGGGATTTGGGGTTTAAGAATTCCCATTCTTGTGGAACTCGTGAATAAGAAAATAAATGACAGGAACTATGTTAAAGATTCCATCTGGAATTCTTAAATGGACTGTAGTCATGCTTCAAACTTTTGGTCAAACTGATTACCCAGCCCCAGTAATTAGTGCCACTTAATGTAAAGTGCTGTTCAGTGTATTAGAAATCTCTTGTCAGAAGATGCCCTGGGCTGACAGCAGGGTGACCAAACTAATTCTCACTTTTAGAGCAGACAGAAATTCTAGGTCAGGGATAAGCAAGTTATGCTCACACTTTATCTGCCTGAATTATATATGGATCTGGAAAGAACTGTCCGTTAGTTGAGTCATATATGCAACTGACCCTTTGCCTTCATGAATATGAATGTTCACAGAAAAGTAAGGAGAAAAAATATACTAAGAATGTTTTCAATAGCAAATTGAGTTTCCATTTAAATATTACACACCAGATAGAATAAATACCCTAGGATGTATGTACATTTTGCACCCAAAAATATGCTTTACTAGCTATTTAGAATTAGAAGAATGTCTTACTATATAACTAAATAAAATGGAAGGCTTTTCTTCTCAGGTGTAGCATGGTGAATATTATGGGCCCAATCCACAGAATTTAATGGGAATCATTCCTTTGCTTTCAGTGGGTTTTGGAGCAATTATGCATTTTCTATGATACATCATGGGCAGAATTGTATATCAACTACTAGGTTTCCAGACTTCTGAGCTACCTGACTATAATACAGGAACAATTTTAGTAAAACTAAAATTTAGTACCATGTTAGTATATTATAGGAGCAATTTTAATACCACTTCTAGGTGCATAAGTGTCCTCATTTCAGGAATAGGGAAACAATTGCACATCTCTGGAGGGGAATCCTGTTCTTTAAAGAAGCCCAGAGGGTTAATAGAAACACTCCAATACTTTATTTGGGTAAATCAGAGTTAATCTCAGACTGCACTTTAGTCATCTCTAGGTGAACTCAAATTATGACTCAGAGAACTTTTTAAATGTATATAATTCACATAATAATTCACATTGTCATAGTTTTAATGAGACCTATATTTTTACTTTAATAGAAAATTTAAACCTGTTATCAGAGAAATATCTGAGGTGAAGATTTATCATTAAAAAAAAAGGATGATTTTTTTTAGATGATGTTACTTTTAATCATCTCTGCTTATTTGTTTAACACATATGGATCTTTCCCTCATCACCTCCAAGTAACTATTTGAAAATATTTGAAAACATTTAAAAGCCACTTACAGCTATAAGTTCCTATTGCTAAGTGTCTACGGTCAGATTTTCAGTGGAGTTGATCAGTAGTAGAATCCTATTCATTTGGGACTGCTGAACAAACGCATCTAGATGGTACACCCTATATCTTCTTTTCCACTTGTATTATACCTAGAACAATGAGGACCTGATCTTGATTAAGCACCCTGACCAGTACTGCAATTGAAATATAAACATAACTGTTCATGAAATCCTAGGAATAATAAAGTTACTTTAAAATTCTAACAAAAATACAAATAAAATCTACAGAAACTCCTATTAAAATAGGAAACAGAAAACAGAACCATCACAACAAATACTTAAATGAAAGCAACTGACCTGTAAACGGTAAGGTGCAATAGGTTGACACAGTGAAATACCATTTTAAAAGACTTTTTTGTGCATATTTCTCCTCTTGATTATTGTATTAAACAGCTGCCAGTTTCACTATCAGAAGCTTCAGTCTTCCTGGTCAGCATTAAAGATATGATTATGTAAGTTATTGTGAAGAATTTAAAAATGCTCGTTTCCCCCTCCTCCCCCTCAAGAAAGCAGTCAAGATAAGCCATTTCCAGAAGCATTTCTGCTAGCTCAATTCTATTTTTAGTGAAGTCAATGATAAAACCTTCATTGACTTTGATGAAAGCAGAGTTGCTTTTAAAAGCTTTTAAAAATCTCATGCTAATAGGAGAAAGTTTTGATTAAATAAACCATTAATCAGTCATATAATTCTGGATCTTAATGTTAATGGTTAAGTATAGTTCAGTACTATAATGTGATTTCACAGCCAAAAGAACTAAAAAAGTTTAGATGATTAGAAGGGAATTGAATTTTAAATATATGTAATGATAAAACAATTTTTTAAAAGCTTTATCCTGTACCACTTAATAGGTGTTTCACATGGACTTTAATAGGCACGTTCAAAGGCTAGGGCATAAGTTATTTTAGATATCTTATGTATATATATTTTTTCTACTATGAACATATTAAACCTGAAATACAATAGAGCATAACTTTTACTTCTGCATTATATTCTACAGCAGTAATTACAATTAATAATAAAATGCAACTTTTCATCTAATGAACTGTGAATAATCAAATTCTATTAAAAATAACTCTCTAATTTGTTTAGGTTACAAGCATTACACGTTATCTAATTATTGGTGTAAAATTATAAATTATGAAAGTCAAATCTGTTAAATTAAGAAGGTCACAAAAATAATTAAGATTATTGAAGCATATTATTAATACTTTACAGTAGGAGGGGCACTGTTGAAATGTACCCTTTTCCCCTTGTCATGGAAATATGGACTTTTGTAGTGTCAGTGTTTATCTGAGCTAAATTACAAGAAAACAAATATTACAAAGTAGGAAGTAAAGTTCCTGACAAAAATAGATCTTACCAGATACAAAGGGAAAGGAAAAATATGTCTTCCCAGCTTGAACATGAGTTACTAATCATAAATGTAAAGTATTTCTGCTTTTTTTTTTTTGGCTTGAATGATTTCAGAAAGAAATAATAGATGTAAAAAAGGCAAAAAAAAAAAAAAGCATATTAAACAAATAACATTAACCAGTATCAGACTAAGAACAGACTGAATCAGGTTCCTGGTAGGCCTGTGCGAAGTGGCTAGTATTTGCTTCAGATTTGGATTCGGCAGATTCGGGGGACAGTGATTCAATTTGGTGATTTGAATCACTGTCCTGATTAAATAATGCCAAATCTGATTCGGAGACTCAGCAGCAGCAAAATCTCTGAATCAACCAAGCCAGGCCCATCCCCTGCCCCTGTCCCAACTCAGCAATGGCTGTCCCACCTGCCCCAGCTCCCAGAACTTGGGGGAAAAAAAAGCCCAGGCTTGGGGGAAAAAAAAGCCCAAGTGTCCTCATGGGTGCTCTGGCCCTTTAAGAAAAAACCTGAAGAAACCAAAGGACTAACCATTCCTGCCAGCAGGGGGCGATTTCCACTGTCCCCATTGCCTCACACCATGTGGGGGGCTCTGCATGAGTCCTTGAAGCCCCAAGGCTGCACCAGAAGCAGTGAATCCCAGGGCTTTTCTTGGCTTTTTTTTCTTAAAGGGAAGGAGCCCTGGCAGGCGGGGCAGCTGTGGGGGGGCCAGGGGAGTGGGACAGGGTTGAGGGACTGGGGGAGCAGAGGGGGTTGGGGGGCGGGCAAGGGTCCCCCTATGGTCCCCTCCTCCCTTTCCCAGCCCCCTCTCCCCCCAGAGAGCGTTGAATTGATTTGGACATTGACATTGGTCCCCTGATTCAATTTGGATGTGGAGATTTGGCCACTGAATCAGGCCAAATCTCCTCCAAATCGAATCACCACCCGAAGCTTCAAATACCCCTAGTTCCTGGTACACAATACATGTAGGGTGCAATAAATATGTTAACTGTACCATAAACAAAGCAGTGCTAAATGTTCAGCTGAACCTGCAGGCCCCCCTCCAATCTGCAGGATAGCAATGGGTGAAGTTCTACAGTGGCATGATTGCAATTGTAAGAGTTTATTCCCCATCCCAAACATTGTGCTCCCTACCATTCTATCCGGCATAGCAGGAGGCATGATGTTTTGGATGTGGTATAAAAATTCCTCCTATCCCAATTGTGCCATTGTGTGAACAACTGCCAGAGCCTCATAAATATAATCCTAAATGGGCCTGTTATTTAAGAGATAGTTGTAACTAACTTTAAGCCAGAAAACAAAGTAGAAGGAACATGAAACAACAGCACGTGCCCCTTCATCCCATTCACAGCTCATTCTTGGTTTCCTGTTTTCATTGTAGAAACATGAAAGGGTTTCACACATGCATCGGTACTTCACTGTACCAGACACTATACAATATACAACACAAAGAGAATCCTGGCCCCCTGAAAAGAGTTAGACAATATGGAGCAAATGAATAAGCAGACCTAGGAAGAGAAGACATTATCAATGGAACAACCCAGTAGTTTAGTATGTAGTTGAGCCTATGACTGGACATGTGTTAAAATGTTTTTCTGAATCATCACCTGAGGGAGCTACAGAGCCAGGCATTCAACCAACCAGGCTTATCTCTGCCTGGCTGGACTATGGTCTTGAGGTAGTGTTAATTCCCTTGGTAGAAGGAGTCCCTGGGCTTCTGTGGACTGGAACCTTGCTAATCCTATTTGGGTTGCAGCATTCCCATTAAAGTAATGGTGAAATTGAGATCAGTCCCTGATTTCAACAGTTGACTGTCCTGCCATGCATGCGTAACATGACAGGATGCATGATTGTTGGGATCAGGAATTGGATCCAGTCATGGCCAGGGATCCTGGTTTTCTCTGATTAAAAAACAATCCCCAATTGTCAAATTAAAAAAGTAACCCAAAATCCACATTTTTCCATGATTAAAATGAAATGGCACTAATATCTATTGATCAATATAGATATATTAGTGGCATTTCATTTTAATCATGGGAAAATGTGGATTTTGGGTTACTTCTTTAATATGAAAATTGGGGCTTGTTTTAAATCAGAGAAAACCAGGATCCCTGATCATGACGTCATTTTAATGTCTGCTTAACACCATTTTCAATCATCTTTGAAATAAGGGCTTCACAGTGCATTTCAAACTGAAACACTAGAGATGTTGTGTCTTTTAGCGACTAACAAAAGGTGAGACAAAGTGTTATGAAGGCTGTGTGGGGTATAGGTTGTAGCCATGTTGGTCTAAGGACAAAGGCAGACAAAGTTCTTTGGGTAAATCTGTGATCTTTTATTAGACCAACTCAAATAGTTGGAAAAATTCTTCTTTGCAAGCTTTTGGGTGCAAATGAAGTTGGTGAGGTGTTTCAGTGATCTTAATATAAATTGTATGCCTTGCATAACTATAAACTGTGCTGTTTAAAGTACAAGGAACTCCAGCTGCAGTGGTATACTGCAGTGTTGATCTTGTAACCTACATCATTTTAACCTACATCATTTTCTGACCAATTGTACTGAAGCCCAGAGGATTACTCACAGAGTAAAACTAAAGGATTAAGTTGACAAGGTCATGACCTTAATTGGAAAGTGTCAATTATATGATATTATAGCTGGGATGCTCCTTTTAGATTTAAATGTGATTCCAATTAAAAAGTAGAAGTGTTCTTTGTGCTTTGCTCTCATTAAATACTTAACAAAGAAAATGTAGATAACCTCATTTATGTAAAAAGGAATTTATTCTATCTGTATAAATTGTATGTTAGTATGTGTACACACACACACACACACACACAAATTGATACCCTGCATAAACTATACTATTTGCAAAGTGAAAATGAGTAGTAAAAGTTATTAAACCAGCATGAAAATATTTCTGTTGCTGAATAAATTCTGCCTTTCTTTTCTTCAGACATTCTGCTTTGCTTGCTGCAGTGAGCTGGCAGGATAATGTCATTTACAATGATGACAAATCCTCTGTCATCTTTCTCTGTAGTTTTCTGCACCTAATTTTGAAAAAAAATGTGCATTTGTTATATTCATTAATGACATAATAGAAACCAATTACATTAAACCAAGTTTAAATATGTGCCCCATTGTACTTAGATTGCCTATATACCTTATGCTGTACATCTATGCACAACAGAAGAAAGACTTAAGTGCAAATGATCATTGAAATCCACAGAACCGGTATGCTGTTCTTACAATAATACTTGGATAATAGACTTTCAGGCCAGCTTCCATCTACCTTCTATTTTTGCTGATAAAAATTGTTGAAGGAACAGATGATAACTGTTAGGTGATTACATATCTCATCGAAAATTTATAAATCTGCACACTTCCAATTCAAATAAATAGAAAAAAAAATCTATTAATTTCAATGGTATATTAACTGAAATAAACATGCTATTTGAAATGTGTCACACCAAATAATGTGTAATATGAGCATGGATAGATATTCTTTAGGTGCGACATGGTTTTTACCATGAGGAAACACTGAAAGTGACTTAACTGAGAGTTTTGCAAGACATGCAAGTCAGACTTGCTCTGGCAGGAAATTGGATCTTGCCATATATCCAAATTTATATTGGGATTTTGTTATATGTCACCAGATCAAAAGCAGCATGAGGATGAGAAATGGCCAGTGAAATTAAAAGGACCTGCACTAAAGGGAAATCAGCACTGATGGGGGATTTTAATTGTCTGGACATATACTGGTATTTACTTAAAATAAACTATGGTCAGAAAAGTGACTCTGCTACACTTCAGCTCTTTCTAAATGACTCCTACGTCAGATTTGCTCAGTTTACAAATCAACATGAACTGTTTCTGTCTTCTAGTACTTTGAGATCACTAGATATCTGAAAATCAATTGCACTAATTTTTGTGTTTTGCATCACCACCACTGTTGGCTTTAACAATAATTTGGAATCAAATTTTGAAGAGACATGCTTTTGATGATGCTTACAGCAGATACATCAGTGCTTTATTGCTGACAATAGTAAGATTTGTTTTTAGTATGTTATACCTAACTGCCTCACTTGAGAGGAAGGAAGCAAAGGCATGTAAATTGAAAATGTCACTTTCTTAATAATAATGCCTCCTTGCAATATACAAAACAATAAATCTAACAGCATTTTTATGCTTGTAATACATACTGTTCCCCAGAAATGTCTTGTTGGATAAGGAACAATGTGGTAGACAGGGTTGGATCCAGAACTTTGTGAAGTGGGATCCAGGAACAGCACCGTTTGTGTGCTATCCTTTGCCACTGCTATCCTTTGCCACTGCTCCCAGCTCTCCCCGCCCCAGGATGGGCAGGTTGGGTGGAAGGAGCAGCACCAGGGCAGATTTTCTAGGACCCCAAATCAAGTAAGAATCTCCCCCACTTTTTCATCTCTACGCTCAGCAGTACCTCTCCTATTCTCTTATTCCCCTCTCCCTTGCTCACTACTGCTAGTGGCCCTGGCTGCTCTGGGAAGGCAGGGAGCCACTTCCACCATGCTCCAGCTGGGTTGCATAGGGAGCAAGGTGTAGACAGGGGACAGGAGCAGCAATGGCAGTAGCAGGTTTCCCCTAAGTTTTCTTGCAGGATGGCAGGGAACACTTGGGGGGATTGGGAAGGGAGGAGAAACCTGTTGACTGCCAGTAAGTCTAGCTCCCCATATAGCCCAGCTGGATCAGGGCAGGAGTGCCTCTGGAGTTCCCCACCCTGGAGCAGCAAGGGGCATAGAAGAAGGAATGGCATGGAGGGGCCATGGCACTGAGCACAGGAAATAAGTGGTATGGGGAATCCTTACCTGATTCAGGGTAAGAATACCTGTCTGCTGCTTCCACAGCATGGCCCAAAAGGAGGTGGGAGAGGGAGGGTAATGGCCATGCAAGCCTGGGTGACTGGTGCCTCCTGAAACTGGGAGGGCACAGTTTTTGGGTGGCAGCATTGGCAGTGTTAGCAGCAGGGTGGTAATTGATGACCACCCATAGGAGGTGGCAGGGGTGGGGGTGGCAAGCGGCGAACACCCGCAGAAGCCAGTGGCAGTGGTGTGGTGAGGTGGTGAGCGGCGACCACCCTCAGAAGCCAGTGGCAGTGTAGTGAGGGGTGACCCCCTGCAGAAGCCAGCAGTGATGGTGGCATGGCGAGCGATGACCGCCCACAGAAGCCAGTGACAGAAGCGGGTGCAGGCACTCTTGGGGGGGGGAGGTGCCCCCCATGTCCCCCCTTACCAGTTGCTTATGCATGCAACTGCCCACCTTCTGGATCTTGGATTCACCCCTGTGGTAACATGACTTACTAACACACTAAACAATACCATGATACCATGATAAGGAAGAAGTATAGGAAAATAGCCATGAATTCTTCTAGATTAAAAGCAGGACCTCAGCAACTGAAATACACATTAACTGAAATATGTGCAACTCTAACATTTCTAGAAGTTTATAGAACAGCATCCTGGAAAATATATGACATAACAAAAATCAGCAAGTGTTTCTTTTAAAGAGGACATTTGGAAGATTGTATTCCTAGAGAACAGTAGAATATTACACCTTTAAAAATTTTGGCTTCAGTATTTTTTACAGGGTTGTGGCATTATTTTTTTTTTTCAGATTTGAAACCAACCTAATAGAAGTCCCATTTGCTTCTATACCTCGGTGAAGACATTAATGATTGCCTGAAGGTCTTCTTCTGAGTGAGCACAATTTACAGAATCAATCCAGAGTACTGGAACTCAATGACTGAGGTCAGGGTGGTCTTGGTTTTGCCTCAGAGTTGGCTGAGATTAAGCAGATTACCATCCATTCGGTAGTTGAGCTTCACTTTGACTGGAAACTTGTTGGTGCTCAGATGTAGCAGCACAGTAAGGAATATCAAGAAGCTTGTTGGAACAATCCCACAGCCAACACCACATTCTTATCAATACTGTTAAATGTAGAAGTGGTTGTCAGTAAACATACCAATATATGTGAACAGAGGAGTTGTAAGGTTGGTTGGTGATTTCAAATACAAGAAGTGTCTCATTTGAAAATGAAATTCTTTTCACTCCTCTACTTTGTCAGTGAGTCTTGTGATAAAGCTGAAATAGCCAATGACAATCAACTCTTCTAAAGACTTCAACACAAAGGGATGCAGGATATAGAGGACCTCATGCACATAATGATATCTTATTATTTGCATTACTGATACTTTGGCTCCTAGATATTATTAACTGTACACCAACAATCAAGCATATTATTTTTATGAACCATTGGTGTGTAAAAGCTAAAAAAGTAAACTAGAATTCCAGGGCAAGAAGACTATCATCTATTCAATCGATGGAACTAAAGTTTTGGGGGGTTGGTTATTGTTTTTTGTTTTTGGTTAGGTGGTTAGGTCTTTTCTGCTATTGTATATTTTTTTGAGTGGGAGGGGAAGGTAGTTTCTTTTATTAATTCATGAGATCTCAAAAACTGTTCAATAAATCCCAACTGTTCCCATCTTCCATTTGAAATGTCTCTTGCTCCAAAGAACTCTCATACTACCATTGATGGATACCAAAGAACAGTGCAACAGTGCTCACTGATCAAAATATATAGACTGGTGTAGCTCCTTTAAAGGTAATACTCTTTGAAAAATCAGGTCATTTTTTATGGAATTTCATTTTGGAAGCAGAACAGTAAAGGAGCTCTGCCAATTATCCCAATTTAACATTTTCAGAATGAAATGTTTTGACTTTTCATTTAGAAATTGCTTTTTGTTTTGACATTAAAAATGTATTACAAAATAAAATGTGAAAATAGAAATGAAACATTTTGATTGTGTCAATCAACTCCAAACACTCCCCCTCTACCCTACACCTACACTTTGTTTTGTGGGGATATAGTGTTTCCTGATTCATTTAACCTGAAGCCATATTTTTTAGTGTCAAATCATTAAAAAAAACCCAAAACCCTAACATCCTCTGCAAAATTCTACTGTTCATATCGGCTCAGGATTAGCAGAGCCAAGAGGTCAACAGTAACAGTACATCTGAGAGAAAATCAGTTAGTCAGGCTGAAACCATGGGAGCAGTGATAATAATCATTAAAGTTTCTTGTTGTATTTTATGATTCCCCACTTTCCTCCTCTAGCTACATATCAGATAGGTCTCCTTGATGGTTAAAACATAGTTGAAAATATAAATTGATTAATATTGTCAAATTGAACTGATAGCAACTTGAAAACCAGTATCACATACAGGTACTTCTTCAAAAGACAGTATTGGATAATAACCATTTCTCTAACTATAATTCAGCATATAATCTTCCCTTTCATAGGTGATTCAATGAGGAAACAATAGCCTGCCAACAGTGGCAGCACCTAAGGTGTTTTTTTTTTTATTTTATTTTCTGTATTCTCATCAGTCAAGCTTCAAAACAAGTTTTGTCACAGAGTCAGTACTAATTACTAGGTTCAATTATCACCACAGAATAATGAATAGAAGCTAGATATCTATGCTAATATTACTAGCTATGACCTCTGGCGCCACTGATGTTTATATGTCTGAAAGACCTGCCTTACAGTTGTTTCACTGATTTCTCTCTAAAAAGAAAGAATGGGGTGTTCAAAGTGACTGTTCTTCCCTGTAGACTCAGTTGTGAACATCAGAAAGCTCTTCTCTGTAAACGTTTCTTAGACCCTATTAAGGAAATTTGAAGAGGTGTGGATTATAATGTCATGATAATGCTGATAACATTCATCTGTGCAAATTTTTCTTTTGCTGTTTTTAAAGTAGTCAATAGAAGCTGGCCTCTCAAGGTTTTTTAGATTTAAGAACAAGGTGTTTTGGGTTCACTTTACTGGCTAACACAAGGAAGCATTCTAAAAAAAACTGGCAAATCCCACTCTAAGAACTGCTAACACATTTCATCACCAGATCTTGCGAGAGTTCTCTAGCACACATGCTACTGCCTAAAGAGGCTATATTTACCCCCTACACTTCCAACTGTTTTTTTTTTTCCCATAAGAATGGCCATGGCTGCTATGTTTTGTGCAGAACTCAATTCTCTATGACCTGTTAGGCAAGGTTCAGGGAGGTAGATGGCCCAGTGACAAGGGGTGGGAGGGGAGATGAACTTTAACTACCATACCTCACAACTAATGCTAACTTATTCATGACAAAAGATTACTAAAAGTCACTTAAGTCTCTTTGCAAATCTGGACCTATGCCATTTTTTCCAAATAGCTTAGACCGGGGCAAGCAATTATTTTGGGTGGAGGGCCGCCTACTGAGTTTTGGCAAGCTGTTGAGGGCTGCATGGGTAGCCCCACCCCTTGACAGGCACCCCACCCCCTAGTCACCATCTTGTGACTGGAAGTCCCGCCCCCTGACTCCTGACCTTTGCTACCAGGAGTTACTCCCCTTGCCCCCAGAAGTACTCCTTTCAGCAAAGGGATGTGCCAGATTGAAACCAGAAAATACCAAATTATATTCTAAAAAGTGAACATCTGAAACATTCATTAATTTGATTTCAAAAATATTTTTGTCTTGGTTTACATGTGTTTGTGTAGTGTACATAAAGGTGATTGTATATAATAGTTTAAACTAAGTCTTACTGTTATATATTGGGTAGATGTGGGTATAAGTTTGTGGGGGGCTGTGGGTGTGTGGGTATGTGGGGTATGGGGGAGGGTGTGCCTTTGGGTGGTATATAGGTGTGGGGCGTGTGGGGTGAGGGAGCATGTGGGTGTGTGTGGATATGTCTGGTGTGGGTGACTATGGGGTTTGTGTGGGGCTGTGTCTGAGGGGGAGGGTGGCTGGTGATCATGAGGGGGAGTGGATGTGGGGGTCTGCACGTATGGCAGTGCAAAGGTGAGTGGGTGCATGTGTATGGTGGGGTGTGCATGTGGAACTCACCCTACGAGCACACACACAGTCCCTCCCTACACACACACACACACACACCCACACACACACACACACACACACCCTGGGGTACCAGCACAGAGCCCTGTACTCCCACAGTCTGGTGATGCAGCCAGGAGCTATGTGGTACTGGAGCAGTGTGGGGGTAGAGAGGCAGGGAAATGGCTGGGGGTGGTTCGGGGCTGGGTTGCTGTGTTCTGCTGCCAGCTCCCCTTGGGTCCTACTGCCCTTGGCTCCTGTCATCTTTGACAAGCAGACAGGAGCAGATAAATATTGATTTTTTCTAAATTGGGGGGCGGGGAGCTGCAGGCCTGATAGAATGACCTGGCAGGCCAGATTCAGCCCACAAGCCGTATTTTGTCCACCCTGTCTTAGACAACTAAATCTCTAAGGCATTTTTCAAAAATTCATCCTATCATCTCTTTCTTCCTATCAATCTCTATTCTACCAAGACATTCACACATACATAGACCTCTTTCTTACTAAAAGTAAGGCAAAAAGGAACATACAATATTCATAGTATTAAGTTGACAAATGCATTGTCATTTTACAAGTAATTTTTTTTTCTATTTTCACCTTTCATGAGACTTGGAGGGAAACGGAAACCAAAAAAAAAACCTTCCAGCTGTTGCTCTCTCTTTCCTTTCTCCTCTACACTGGAAGCTACTCTTTTTGTGGTTCCTCTTTCTGGTCCACTGAACTACATTAATGTGCAGATGCTCAGTATAATTTTTGGAAGGCATGAATAATTCAATTAATATTAATGATAACTAATTACATCAATTACATATTTTAATGTACAGTATCATATAACCCTAAATAAAAGAACAAGACAGAATAACAAAGACCAGTAGAGTATGAAGCCTATTCATTACTCCAAAGTCATTCAGACAATTATAACCTATGGGTTACAAGAGCAAAACAAAACAAAATAAACAAACTGCAGTATTCATGCAAATCTGGTGCTTGAACAATATAATTTCTGTTACTGCAAACAACAGCATAAAACAGTAACACAATCAATTTGAAACAAAAGTAATTTGGTCTCAACATGGGTCTTTGATCCAAGACAAAATTATCTGAAATGTTACAGTACATTGGATCTGGCCCAGACAGTGGAGATTATAAAAAAGTACTTCTTGGAGCAACCCAACTTTTAAACCTATCCCACATTATTTGCTGAAATGTCTGTTTGCTTATTATTCTGCTACAGGTTAAGTAGCACATTTCCCTTACCTAGAAAATCACTTATCTTGCCAAAGAAAAATACCAGGTTAGTATGATGTAACCCACCTTTGGTAAACAAAGCTGCATTGTATCACATTTTCCATTTACCTCTGTGGATATTTTTTCTTCAAAATTTGTTCTGAAAAAATGTATATTATTGAAGTCAGACAAATAAGTTTGTATTTTTCCCCCATCCTACAATACAAGTACTTTCTCCAATCATTGATTATCACCAGGGATCCTGGTTTTCCATGCTTTAAAAAAATCCCCATTTTTTAGATGAAAAAAGTAACCCAAAATCCACATTTTCCAAGAATAAAATGAAACACCACTAATATATATATTAAAATGAAAATGATTAAGATGAAATACCACTATATATATAGATATATACATATCTCTCTATATATAAATAATAGAGCTATCTCTATAGATCTATAGACCTATTGATATTAATGGTGTTTCATTCTAATCATGGGAAAATGTAGATTTTGGGTTACTTTTTTAAATCTAGAAATTGGGGTATTTTTCTTTAAATCAGAGAAAACCAGGATCCCCAATCATCATCCTCAACATTATGCATGTATTAAAAACTCTAAAAGAGATGGGCTTTTATTTTTTCAGAATTCAAAGGTGACAGGCATTTTAGTGAAATGGGACAATACTCTGGAAATACCTCAAAAGTCCTAAGTTCTAGTTGTAGTGCCTGCACCTCATGAGAGATAAATTATCCCACTGCTATTTTTTCAATACATATTAAATGCAAGGTAAAAAAAAAGTAAGTTGCAAGCTTCAGGAGGAAGGCTAGAGAGGTCTTGGAAATGCTTTGCCTATGGCCTAGGGATTAGAACACTCTCTAAGTGAGGTAAGACTAGAGACCCAGTCTTTTGCTTGCTTGAGGTAACTATTTATGTTGATTCAAAGAAATCCCTATCTTCTTCCATAATCAAATACATGATCTTTTGAGACCAGTTACTTCAATGGCTAGTTTCCCATGTTTATTACAATTTTCTCTTTTGAAACCGGGAACCATAGTTACAGGCCATTTATTTTTGTATTATTTTAAAGTGAATGAGCTCATGATCACTCATTATCTTTCAAAACCAAGTATAAATACCATTGATTTTGTGCTCTTTTGATTAAACATTTTTTTCCAGCTATTGCATCAACTAATATCTGGATCCTATTGTTTTCAGTCATATTTATTCTCCAGTATATACCTGGGAAGTTAAAGTAAATCATGATGATAAAATTTTTGGCAGTATTTCTTCCAAGTAACATCACAAAGCACTCTATCTATATCCAAATCTGACCTTAAGAGTCAATGTGAATCCCATCTATCCTTAATCCAGTAGAATATGTTTACAATCTTTCCCCATAGCGGTTGTTTTATCCATGGTACAGTTATTTAGCCTACTCACAACACTATCCAGACCACTTCAAAAGTAACTTAACTATTCTAAAGAATGGACAACACCCTACAACCATAACCCTGCTGATTTAGGCACACTCACCCTTCCCCAAAAGTATCTAGTAGCTAGGCAGGAAATAAAAGCATGTATGTAGCTATGCAATGAATAAACTTTTACATTGCTCAAAAGTCAATAAAACAGTTCACTGTAATAAAAAAATTCTTGATTCCCTGTAAATCTGTAATCTGAATTAATGTTTTTGGTTTTAGTTGTTTTAAACTGAAAGTTGAAATTCCAGAATCTCTGTTTGACACCCAAAATTTTTATTTGACAAATATACAGAGAGAAAAAGAAAACGTGTCACATTTACTGTTACTGGACAAGTTATGTAGCATGTAACATGTTATTCTCAGAACAAAATGAAAATTATAATGTTAAAAATAGCTATTTTCTCTATAGTCAAGCCGACATACCAATATCTATAATTTTGGAAGTGTCCAAATACTAATGAAACTTAAAACAACATTCTTACAATGATATTAACATTTAATAATTATATCCACAGACCAAAAAAATGTTGTCTAAAGTGTTTTTTCCTGACAAAAATACATATTTGGTACAAGTAAAGTATGTGCAAATGGAGTTTGCAAAATTTAAAGTAATCAAAATAAGTTTTTGTTTGTTTCAAGCTAAACCAAAATAAAATTACTTTTTGTTTCTTCTTTTCATTTCTTCAGACTCATCATCAGACTGACAAATCAATTCCCCAGTTCTAATTATATCTTATAAATTATTAATGGATTTGTATGAAAATCTTGAAAACAAATCTCCAACTACTCTCAATTTCGAGTAGAAACCCCCCCCAAACTTGGATATAAACTAGTTGATAAACTATCACAGATGATTGTCCTCTAGATTTGGGGAGGATACACTCCAACTATTGTATAAAATAAAACATTGCCACTGTGTTTTAAGTGAAAAAGAGGATCTAATGCTAACTCATTTTTAAAATACTGTAATATATCCATAGCAAATGAGTGCTCATTCCTCTGTTATCTAATGATTTTTCAAATGTGTCCATATCAGTAAAAAAAAAAAAGATAGGGTAAATGGAGTAGTGCTCTTGGCATAATCAAAATACCTTGACTTTATTTCTTAAATTAAAAATAAGCCTGGGTTGATGTTGGAATTGTTCGCTCATGCCCTAGAACATGAAGCTTACATATTTGGTTCAGCATTTAGTGCACCAAAATATTTAATTCTAATTATAAATCTGATCAAAGTACTCATATCACCTTGTACAGACTTGTTAGCCAAGAACTCACTACAAAGAGAACATAAATATTCCTTGAAATAATAAGACAAAATGTTATTTTCCATGTAGAGCTATTATGCCATTTAGTGGTAGCATTTTTCTGTAGCTTCCTGTAGCAGTGTTTTTGTGCATTACCCAGTTTGAAGTTGGAAGAGCTGAAAGCAGTCTGTTTGTTTTATACTAGTTTCTATGGCAATTAGAGTATCTACCATTAATCACTACTTTGTTACTATAGTTACCACTGTTAATTTCAGTTTATTAATGCTTTGGAACATAAAATAATACCCTCTAGACTAATTGCATTATAGTAACTGTTAAATGTTACAAGTTCTGCTGATACAGGTTTGACCTACATTGGCCCTGTGCACAGAGAGACCTAATCAGGGAAGCTAATCAGTAAAGAAATACAAATCTATTTCTAGAGACAACAAGGATTTACTGTACTGTGAACTAGTCCGGAAAGTTTTCTTGCTGACTTTAAAAATAAACTGTACTCCAAAACAACACCAGTAGCAGCAACAAAAACATAATTATTTCATCCATATTTAATCTTGCTTTGGCTTTTTTCTTGCCACAAGAGAGCTCATTGCTCATCAGGACTGGGTTAGCACTCTCAGGAATGTAAAATGCAAATACTTAGTTACATCCTTTCTATATGGACTAACTGTTTTTTAGAGTGACAATCTGATAATGTGGTTTCCTAATGGTGGGCTAATTTTGTTACGAGTTCATAATTACTTAGGTCCCTGGCAGACATGCAAGTAAAGCTATGATGGGATCCCATGTGTGATCCCCATGATTACACTTCCTGCTATGCCACACATACATGGTAGCAGGCATGATTGTGGGATTGAACATCAGATCCTATCATGGCTTATTTCTGGTTTAAGTGGAACCCAGGATGGACATGACAAGTAACAAGCTCCCAGGACTAGAAACCTCATCAGCAGATATGGGTTCCCACCACGAGGGCACACCATGCCTTCCTGAGTGGTTCACCATCCACTCCCAGGGATGGGAGCTCTAGACTGGCCACACGTTCAATTAATGGTATGAAAGGAACTGACACAAAGTTATACTTGTTTGTGTAATAACTTTGTTGTTTATTCCTTGTTTTATCACACCATTAATTGCATTAATGTGTGGCCAGGTAACCACTTAAAAGATTGTCTTGAGTTGGAGGAACACAAACATTTGGGGGTTACTGAGACCCAACATAAGCTTGGGCAGATAGAAGAAGCAAATATTTTCTTCCTTATCTAGGCTTCTGGCAGTTAGCAACCTATCCCTGCCCCGCTCCTCCCCAACTCCAACTTTAGAGAAATTTCTTTATCTAACCATCTTGCAGAATTCTCATCTCCAAACAGGAAGCATATTCAGCCATTTCTGCTTATCCTTGGCCACTTTTTATATACCCTTTAGGACTGACGGTTGAAAATTTCAGAGTTTATGAGGATGTTCAGGCATGTAACTTCCATTGCTTCTAAGAAACTATTACTGTATAGTCTAATATACTTAATGGGGAATGCAGTTCTTTTACCCTGTTTAGAAATAATTTATTGGGAGGTATATGCTTGGATTCCTTGGGTTGCCTGGAAAAATCTCAGTCAACTTGCAAATTGGGCCAAGTTGTGCCTGATTTAGCTGGGTGAATAATAGAAGAGTAGATTCAAATCCCTCACCACTATGTCCAAATGCAAAGTGGGGTGGCAGGCAATTCTAAATCCCAAAGGAAGAACACTTCTCCTTCTGTAAAAAGTAGCACTAGCTTGTTAAAAATGGCCACCTTATCTAAGGTAAATCAGGATGGGAGTGCTAGTGGGCGTGGGGGAGGATAGGGGGCAAGCAGATTTGGTGGAGATCAAGAGTCTGTGGAGGGACTGGGGGGCAAGCAGAATCCATGGGGAATTGAGGGGCCAGGCAGGATGTGCAGGAATGATCAGAGAGACCACAGGAGCAGGTAACATCTGCAGGGGGATTGGGGGGGCAGGTGGGATCTGCAGTAGAGATAGGGGCGGGGGCAGATGGGATCTCAGAGAGTGATCAGGGAGGGCTGGGGATGAAGGTGGTATTGGGTTGGAGTGGGTCAGATGGGAACCACAGGAGGGATCAGAGGAGCAGGTGGGATCTGCAGGAGTGATCTGGGAGGAATTGGGGATGCTGGCAGCATCTGCAGGGGGATTGAGGGGCAAGTGGGATCTGTGGGGGGATGGGGGGGTCAGATGGACTCTGCAGGAGCAATTGGGGGGGTAGATGGTGTCTGGGTGTGGTTGCTAGGGTCCAGGTTTGGCAGGATCAGAGGGTTCATGGGGGTGTTGGGGTGGCAAGGGACTATTTTTAACCCCCAACCCTCCACATGACCTATAGCCCCATCCCTCCTGCCTGCCCCTCCACTGATACTCACCTTCTCAGTTCCCAGAATCTGTAAAGACTGAAAAAAACAGCACCCAGAGTAGTTTGCAGGATGGAGGGCTCGGGAGGCGGGGGTGATGGCCGGTCAGTAGGGATGGGGCAAGGGTTGTAGGGGCTAAAAATAGCCCAGTCCCAGAAGGGTGGGTTGGAAAAGCATATCCCTGGGACTGGGGCCAGCAGCTGGGCTTTCCCAGCCTGGGGCTGTGCAGTTAACTGTACTGAACTCTGATTTACCAGTCTAACTTAGATCAATTAAGTTTAAGTGTACATCAAACCAGGTCTATCTTAGAGAAGGTTTTAGACAGATACGTTTGTGCAGAACTTCTGTATTGTTACAGGTTTAGATTGATTTCCAATCTCTGAGACTCAGTCTAAGTGTAAGGTTGACATCTAGGTGCACTAGGTTAGATGGGATGACCATTTTAATGCAATTTAAGCTGCCACCTCCCTAAATGTCTGCACTCAGCCAAGGAGATGAAATTTGAAACACATAACATAGTCCTTGTTGATGAACTAGTAGATGAACTAGTTACCTCTCCAGGAGAGAGTTTAAAATAAAGGCTAGCCTGTATCTCTAACAGGCATTTCAGTCATAGTAAGGTAACTCAAGTGAGTCCTTAGAATAGAAAAAGAAAATTGCCAACCCGTACATAGTCTCCAAGTCACAATCTCCATTCTTGTCTCCTCCACAAACAACTCAACAAGAAGCTGCTTCTTTCTTTGGGCTTGTGGCAAGTCATGATTCATCCACCCCATACAATCCTAATATATTTAGTGGAACTGATGTGGGCTTAAGCATGTAGACAATCTTCTCATTTGTGTTGAATTTGCTTGTATAATGAGAAAGAGAAAGAAAGCAGTGTTGGCAGTTTTGTAAGACATTACCTACCTCCCCAAGTTTTCTCTTCATAAGTTATATGAAATCGCACTTAATTAATGTGAAAATTTGCTGAAAATGTTTTAATTTGAAAGTTAGACATGCTTATTCCATTCGAATTGAACAGGGTAATTTTCTTTTGGAATTTGAATTTAAATTTAACTTCATTTATATTTAAAACTACAATAATATTAGATTTAATTTTAAATATAAAACATTTATTTCTAAACCTGCTTGAAATATTATCATATATAGAAAGCCTTAAATATACTGTACAATACAGACTGATTTTTCATGTCAATGTCTAATGTAAGCAATATAGGATATATTTGTTTTGTACTAGTTAAAACAATACCATTGACCTTACTGTAAAAATTCAAAAGGAACCTTCTCTGATTTCATCATCTGCCTGTCATGACATGTATGAAGGCAGATAATGAGAGATGTAGTTTCAGTACAGTTGTTTTATTTTAATGATTATTATTGTTGTTACTCTAAAGCAAGTAAGATTAAAGACCTGCTGAAACTGTGAAGGGAGATGCCTTTTCTAAAATAAATCTGAACATTACTTCAGGGAAGAAGAAAAATGATGATGGTACCACAGAATTTATTAAATTAAATGCTGGATTTAGATTTCTCTAAAATGTGATATTTCAAAAGGCTCAGCTTTTGCTAAAAGCAATAGTTCGAATAAAGAATATATTGTTTGACATGTTCTAACACGCTTGAAGTTAATTACATTTAGTTTGAGATTACAAGTTAACTGTTAGTTTATCCCAATCTGTATTTGGCTAAAAGGCAACAAAAAATTAACAACAAGCAGCCTGTTATAGTTGAACAAGATTTAATATGAACACTTAGAAGCTGTCCCAGGTGAGTCAGAGGTCTTACTTGTTTTGTGCTACAGGGCTCAATTTTGGCTCAGCTCGATGAAGTGTGCAGTGCTTTCTCCTCTGTAAAGTACAGACTGCAGCTGCAGTGGGTCCGTTGGTCATCTTTGCTTCATCCCAAATGTAACACTTTTCATTTCACTTTAAGTACCCAGAGCAAAGGTCCTGCCAGCACTTTTCTTGTTATCTTTATCAGACATCACTTCTATTGCTGTTTGGTGCAGAAATAAGGAAATGTATTCTGCCCAAATTTTACTCCACTTTCCTTTCTACAGGCTTGCTCCTAAAGTATTGTTTCTTATTTCACATGCAAGGTATGTGTAAATGTGTAAACCTTCACCCTACCTTCTATTCTGGGGAACATTGTCAGTGATGTTGCTTAATTCATCTTCCTTTCAAAAGTTTATCTTCAATAGATAGATTTGGGTTTTTTTAATTTGTTTGGGGTGGGGGGGAGGGGGGTTGTCTTCTGAGCTACTTCCATAGCTTTAGATTAAGCATAGAAAAGTAATCACACACATTTTTGTAACTCAGTTTCCAGGAACAATTTAATCTGTTAGTTAATAATATGGCAGTTAAATGTGGAATAATATTTAAATCTATTATTATATATTAGTTATTGACAAATATCAGCCATTCTTTCAGAATACTAAATTCAACAGGCAGTCCTCATAGTCTTGTCATTAACAGCTAATCAATTTAACGAGTTCATTTCTACTGCTATGTAGGATCAGAATAGAAATTTAACATAACAATTGGTATTAAGGTTATCATACATGTAATTACTCTCTATTTTCCTGCTCCTATCACAGTGAACCTCTAGGTGTTCCACTCCTCCAACTACACAACTGCTTCACATGGAAGAACAACATTTTGTGATGTGTCATTGTGTCATTAAATGTAACATACACTAGTAAATTGGCCATGATCATGATTTTAAAGCATTCAAATCCAAATATAATTGGTTCATTCTGCAATGAATTCTCAAATACAGGGGAAATATTCAGAAATCTGTGCTGTTCTTTCATGCAACTACACAGTTCCAGCCCTCATTCTAACATAAATGCACCATTTAAGGGTTTAATTCATATGAGTGCTATATTTACTCTAGATCTCTGTTTTAGGTTCTCTTTTTTTGTTGTTTTGTTTGTTTGTTTGTTTGTTTGTTTCCTTTGTTCTTATTGGGGTGGAGGGAAATATTTAACAGTATTTCCTTCCACCCCTATTTACCTGCTATATGTTAAAGGTAATATATAGCATAGAAGGAATTATACTATAAGGATGGCACTGGCAATAGCTTCTTTAAAATCCTATCTGTCCTTTTCACAGCTGCATTCCAAACTTGCAGCATACACATGGCTCAGGTGCAAAATATAATGTTAATTTCTTATCTACTTCTTTCTTACTAACATGCAAAATGTTTTCATGGACCTCCCAAGATGTCACCCCTACCTGAGTACTGACATCTCAAAGGAAAAGAAAAATCCCTTAAAAAGCAGCGCAGCAGAAGGGGACAAATAGTGATTAAATATTTAAGCTGCAGCCAGAGGTATGGAAGGCTACTGGAGTAGGAGAAGATGTAGGGGGGAAAGACAGCCAAAGGGGCAAGAAAGAGGACTGAGCAGAGAGATCACAAGGGGAACACCAGTGAATGGACCCTGAAAGATGTTCCCAGCTTTTCAGCCAAAATAACTGTTTTGCTAGGCCATCACCTCTTATTCTTACTCTTGCTGTTTTACCACTAAAGACCCCCACCTTTATGAACCTGTGCATGTTGTCTCTTGCAATTCAAATAGGATTTGTGATTACCTGGGAAAAGCATTTCTAAAAAAAAATACGTTGTTATTGTTTGTAGTTTTTAAGTAGAGGAACAGACCAATATCTGATATGTTGATATAATTTAAGGGTTCAGAGAATGAAAGCTGCCTAAAGTGATTGATGATTACAGTGTGGGCAAAGCATTCCCAGTTCCCTCCACATTTCCAACTACAATTATATAATTAAGCCATATATACGGCTTAATTATAGCAGCTAGTTAAAAGAAATAAGGCAAAGCTTAAAATTTTATGCCATGGTTAAATTACTGGCCACTGGATATCAGCTATGTTTTTTGTTTGTGTGTAAACTTCTTGTTGACGTTGCCAAGTACTGGCAGAGTGCTTCCTATATTGATTTATATTGATTGTGGGAGTTCTTCTTGGTCCCACATAATTGCTGAACCCATTCTGCCATGTAGTTTGGGGTTGCTAAGATACAGTAGCTCTTTCTTTGTTCATATCCCACTTGTTTGGAATACATCTAAACTGCTGTGAAAACATAAAATGAAATGAAATTAGAGAAAAGCACAATGTTTCTTGTGGTCATTGTAGCTCACGGGGCATCTTCAGCCTTTATCAGGCACATTCAAACACTGTTTGACTCTAACAGGGGGCAGAAGACAGGGCAGGGCAGCACCTTGGAGACTAACACAGAACAGCATTTATATATAAGTTAACATCTAAGGTGCTGCCCTGCCCTGCCCTGCCTACTTCTGACTTCAGACTAATAAAGCTAACTAACTCAGTCTAAACAAGGCAGTCTTTGAAGTTAGACATATTTCAATTATCCAGTATACATGAGTTGGTAGCTTGCTGAGAACATCCTGTACTTACGCCAACACACTTTCAAAAGTATCCATTGACTCACTCACCTTGATTTGTTTATTTGAACATTGCTTGTTTCTTCTTCTGTTAAACAAAAGAAAAATACAAATATATCTTAATCAACTAAGAGACCAACACATAGAAAGGATGCTCAATAATCTCTGTAGAATAATGTCCTTGATTGGTTTTTTTCTACGGAGCCTCTGGAATAATGTTCCAGTCTCTAAAGGCCAGGTTTCCTCCAAACTCTCTGAATCATGCACTATATCAATTTAATATAAATTTATATCTGCTGATACTGCTCATCCAACCAGTTTTATATCACACAAGAATAGTTATCCATCTGCTCTACATAATGCTTGTTCTTTTTTGCAGGGACAACAGAAGGGATGGGAAAAAAAGTTACAACAACAACTCCATTAACACTGAAAAAACTCTACTGATGAATGAACCTTCTTATTGCTGCACCTGAGGAATCCTTTTAAAATAAATATCACATATTTTAACTGAATTTCATGTCTTCAGCAAAATGGACTATAAATAAATGGTTACATAACAGTAAAGTCATATGTCACTTTTTGATAATGGTGTACTTATCTTAGAACTTTTGCTTACCTGAGACTCCTCCATAATATGCCTTAAGGTGATAATCTCCAAATGTGTAAAAGTCTTCTAACTTTTTCCTATTTTTACCCCTTTGCTGAGCATCTATAGCTAAATCCTATTGTATCTTATGCATCTAATGGGCGCATGCACAAGTATGCAACTGCATTTTGGGGCACTTGTGTACATCTTGAGATTCTATTTCATCACATGGCAAAATAGGCATTTTTTAAAAGACCTGTGAACCCAACAGCATAGTGACTAAAACACTTACCCAGGATATAGGAGGTTAAAACAGGATATAGGAGATTAAAATGGATAAACATTTAAACATGGATAAACCATTTAAAATGGATTAAATTGGAAAAACAGAACAGGAAATGCCCTTATATAGTAGAATCTATCAGAGTGAGCAATAACATATAAAATAACAGTATAATTAAAAGTTTTAATCCGAGCACCTGGCACCTGGTGGCTGCCTACAAGCTCATCAAGGGGGATCAACAGCAAATAGGCAGAGCTCTTTTCTCCCCAGCACCATCTGGGGTGACAAGGAACAATGGTCATAAGCTGATGGAGAATAGGTTTAGGTTAGAGATCAGAAGGCAATATTTTACAGTTAGGGTGGCCAAAATCTGGAACCAACTTCCCAGGGAAGTGGTCCTCGCCCCTACCTTGGGCAAATTCAAGAGGAGGTTGGATGATCACCTGTCTGGGGTCTTGTGAACCCAGCATTCATTCCTGCCTGTGGCAGCGGGTCAGGCTAGATGATCTGTTCAGCTCCCTCCTGATCCTAGCTACTATGAAACTATGAAAAGAGTTGATATATGCTTTCAGGTTTCTTTTTTTCTATGAAATAAATATAGATCAAACTGTTAGGAAAGTTTGATAAGCACAGTAAGCACTAAAGCTAATGTCCTTTGCCAAATAGTACTCAACGTATGCCTCGTTGCATAATTTTTGTCTCTCATAGCTAATTGCCAAGGGTAAAAATCATATTATCTCATGGATGTTGGTGGGTGGTTGTGGGAGCAACACATAGACTAGAATGGGAGATGCATAAACCCATCTAAAGGCATGATGATTGCCAAACTCATAAAATAAAAGGGCAGCAAGAGCAATAAAGTTTAAACTGGTTTGAACAGTGCTATGAACACACTTTTAGACCAAATTTTGGTTTCGTTTTTTTTTCCATGAATCCATCTAAGTCAGTACAGTTATTCTATGTTTATACTGACATCATCATCATCATCATAATAAAGAGTTTAATCTAGATCCTGAAAAAGTACAGCATACACACTTCTATGTGATTGTCAACTAAAAGCCTATATACAAATATGGTAAGTATGAACAGGTGTTAAATTTCTAGTGGGAGAAATGTTTTTCTTCCACTAGAAACTGGGATCATATATGAACTGGGTTCATGACATTTCATTTGCAGGAAACTTACTGGATCAAAGCAAATTTAATGAGAAAGATCCTGTCTGTGCACAAGTTTCTTACACTGAAACAAATGTCTCGGGACTAGCTGGAGAGAAGTGGGGGCGGGAAATTCTCCTCCACCATACCCTGACTAAGGTGACTTGGAAGAGGGAGAGAAGCAGATGTTCAACTCCTCCCAGAGACCAGAAGGAACAGAGTAGAGAAATGATCTATCTCCAGAGCTGAGTGAGCCCAGGTTGGAGAATACACAGGAAGCAGTAGTACTCCGCTGTACCCATGGACCAGAAGAAGTGAAGAAGCACCTCCTTCCCCGACCTTACCTAGTCTGGATGACGTCACATGGAGAAGATGATGGGAGCAGGGGAGAGGGTGTGACTGTAGACTGGAGTACATGTACACTCCACTCTCACTAAGATTTCCAGTGCTTCAAATTTTGCAGAAATCTGCAGTCCTAGAAATGAATACCTTTCCATGACTCACATGTGTCATTATGTGAATCAGAAAAAAGATTAGGTGTTTTGTGATTGTAATAAAAGCCCAAGGACTGTCTGATTCTGTTTACATTGAACTAAACAATGAGAAAATATCTTGAGTTACTCTTCTGTACAAATCAGACCAAGATAGAAAAGTCCTGGCATTTTAAACATAGTTTATACCTATGCCCAAAATGAAATGAATCACAAAAAAAATTCTCTTTGGGTGAAGTTTCATGTTACAATTAGACCATATTAAGACACTTAAAATGCAACCTTCTCCATTTCAGAGCTCATTAACTTGTGCTAAATGCCTTCTGAGCATCTCAAAGTTATGCCACTTTAAGTGAGGGTTAACTCTAGGTTGTGACACCGAGTTTGTGCTAGGGTAACTTCAGTCTGCTCCAGGGAGATAAAATGAGTTTTCAGTCCTTCAGCATAGAAATACACCACTTTAGGATGTATGACTCCCAGGACCCCCTGCCCCCCACTCTACCCACAGCAGAGAAATAAGAGCCTTGCAGGCAAGAAATAGTATTAGCCATTAATGCACACCTGCTCATAGTACATTTTAACTTTAATACTGCTTAACATTTCATTTCTCAGTGCATTCTTTATAAATTATTTTTAAAAGTTTGCACATATGGATCACATTGTATGTAGTTGATGCTTTCTCTAATCCAAGTAATTCAGGCTGCCACCACAGCAAAAAGTTTTCCACCTGTTCTAAAGCATAAGGACCGGGGCCAGAATTACCAGGGCATGTATACATGAAATGTTTACTGTGCAGTAGACTAATTAGCTGCACAGTAAATGTTTCAATGTCTACATGTGCATCTCTATTAGGTTGGAGTAAACTAATTTACTCTGCAGCAGGTTAGTGCTTTTAAATACAAGGGCTATCCTACTACAGAGTAAAAATGCAGCAGCACATGTATAGGTGTTGCCCTGGGTGGCTGGGGCAAAAGGTTGCTTCTGTGCAGGGGATGCCTGCTGGCTAGGCCCACACTAAAGCATTCTTGTACCCCATCTAGACCTTCTACAGCATGCTGAGCTGGGGGAACAGCCCTGAGCTGGCAGGCTGACCCCTGTTGTCCCCTGGACTCCAGGGCTGCTCCAACCCAACTCAACATGCTGCTAGGGGTGCACGAAATGGGTGTGTATTCAATTCAGATTTGGATTCAGCCTGAATCTGGACACAATGATTTGATTTGTTGGCTCAGATCACTTCCAATTCGTTCTGCCAAATCCAAATCTGCAGATTTGATGCTGATGCAGAGAATCAGTGATTCAGCCAAAGACACAGCTTTAAATGTTTTTTCTATATACCTCGAGGAACCAAGTGTGGCTTGTGACTGCTGAAATGGTGGGGCAGATGGAGCATCTCACAGGAGTATGGGGGGCCCCCCTGCATGGTCAACAGCAGACTCAGAAGTGGACCGGAAATACTTTGAGTCCACTTCCAGGTCCACCGCCGAGTGCGCGTGGGACCCGCCCCCCCCCCCCCCCCACCCCCCCACCCCAGTGCTCGCCTTTCTG